>NC_080404.1:9495000-9805000 GCF_030265065.1 Corythoichthys intestinalis
TTCAGCCATCAGTATTCAAAATAAAAATTGGGATTGTCAATTCACCTTTGCTCATGCTCATCAACTTCCATCTTTCCTTCACCTCTTCCTACCCTTTCTTACTCTAATTTGTCTGGACAGAAATAGGGATATATCACTATAACCGTTATGCAATTATCAGTGTTTCTAAACTGGTAGGTTGTGACCTTAAAGTGGTTTATCTTGACTGGGTGGGTTACCTAGCTTACCTCTCTCATTCCTCCTTGCTGATTTATCCTAGCTGCGGGCAAATAACTTTTTGGTATACATTTGCAAGAGCAATTCTGTTTAAGTCAAATAGAAATAAGAAAATTCATTCATCCATTCATTTTCCATGCCGCTTATTCCTCACGAGGGTCGCGGAGGTGCTGGAGCCTATCCCAGCTAACTTCGGGCAGTGGGCAGGGGACACCCTGAATTGGTTGAAATAAGAAAATAAGACATCTTATTACAGATTACAGGGACTGCAGTAACAAAATGCTTTTTAAACAGTTGGAAAACATTATGAGCAGAGATAAAAAAAAGTTTGAGAGGTTATATCCCACACATAGGCAATAGATTCATACAGACTGATTCTATTCATTTTGGTCATATCAACAAATATCAATAAATAGCATCAGTATTGATACAGTACAAATACCACATTCATAATAACACAATATTAGACAAAGCTCTTGAATGAGAGCCTCTCACTCAAATCACATTTTACTGTCATTGTATTCATAGCCAGTTTGTTAAAAGATGGCAGCTAATCTGCTACTTCAGTTTGCAACCAGAGTATTTTACTGCAGTTAGCCGCCTAATACGTAAAGAGTAAAGTTGAACCATTTAAATTCACAGTTCATAAGAATAAGCGGCCAAACAAACATCAATACAGAGGTAAAAATGAACAACACAGTTCAGGTGGAAAAGTGTCATTTACACCATCGACTATGATTGAAAAAAAGATTCCCTATTACATGGTGTCTATACAAAGCCCCAAACAGTCACTCAACTTGTGATGTATCATTGTAGCATTAAAATAGGCTACTCTTATTTGTAGCAACCATGTTTTTATCCCACATTACGACTTTGCAACATATCAGAATGATTTTCCAACTTGGGAACTCATCTCCCGATGCATATGAACGCAACATAACTCCCGAAAATGCTTTGCGGAAGTATCAACTCATATTCCTGTCACAGCCGAAGTTACGTGCCTAAAGTACCATATTAAGGAATCATGTGCAGATTGTGTATATGGCCTCAATAGAGTAATATGACAGTATTAAATAGGTGCATTCTGTAGATTATACTATGTAGACTGAAAACTCCAAAGTATTTTATTTTAATTATTACTACTTTTATACCGCGGCACGTGCCCCAGTGAAATATGTCTGGCAACGCCCATGTTCCTCACAAAGGAGTAGTTGAATGACATATTCACATTGAATGTACTGTAGGTCATTTTTATCTATTAATCAAAACAATAATCAATAAACGTGGGGTTTTGTTCAAATACCGTAGTACACCAGCAGTGATTGTGATGTCTGTGAACGTAGATAACCCTCGTCCACATGTATTTCCTGTTCTGCTCCCTGGGAATTCTCAAACCATCAAACTTGTTTAGTTGTTTTCTGAAACCTGTGATTAAAGCGTAATTAGAGGCTCGTCATATTTACATTTGGATCACGAACAGAATAACGGCAGAGAAAAACTCCTGCTGTGTGCTCATGAATACTAAATGTACCAAATAAGAACTTTATCATTTGTAAAGGAAACAGGCTGGTTCTATATAAACTGTGATTACATTTGCCACTGAATGAATCATGCTGCTTGAGGGATTAAAAACCACATTATAATACCCACTGTACTGTACAGTATAAATCACAATTTATACTCTTCTTGATTCTTGTTTTTTTTTCCTCCTTGATTTTATGTAACAGATCCAAGGGAGGATGACTGAAACAATAGACTCGTCCCAATTTTCTTCGCTGTCATCTTTAAGGGGAGAACATGTATCAGGGGATTTTGTTCATGCCCACTACAAGGAGGCGTATCGTCTAGCCATTGATTGTCTGCTGAGCGGGGGCAGAGACAGTTACGCAGATTTCATCAAAGAAGAACACATTGGAAGTTTCCTGTCCGAGGAGGAGCTTCTCTTCATCACGTCAAATGCAAAAGAGTTACCACCCCAGACCCAGGCAGAGGAAATCAATACTCCTTCTGACAGCCAATCATCCTCCGGGACGTATTGGCCTGTCCTCTCAGATTTGGACGCTCCCACTTTGGAATTGGGATGGCCTGAAGTCATGCATGAACATCTCCAGACCAATATAGATCTTCTCTATCATCCCCCACGACAAAACAGCCCAACCATTAAAGACGTGATTGTGAAACACATCCGGGATGCGAGACAGGTAAAACAATGCTATTTGTGGAAGTATTTGACATGACAAGCTGGTTTTGTTCAAGAGTGCCAGGCTCGACTTGAGGCTCTGCGGACCTCCAGTTTGCAGTGTCAGGGAGTGTCTGCTGACATTTTCATGGCTCAGATCCAGTTTGACAACTTCTGTCAACAAGGCAGTGTGGGAACACTGTGCTGCTACTACGACTACTAGATTAACTCCTTGACATAATGAGGATGACTCATAAATGGTTACCAGTTTGTAATATTTTGCATAGACATGTTCTAGCTGCACCCACTTTTGACTCACAAAACCTTGAAAAAGAAACAACGGCTAGACTGCCTTGCTTCATGCATATACTTCATAATTATATTGACGGGGCCCGGGGCCGATTAATAGGGGGCCTGCATTGTTGGCGTGGCCATCAAAGCTGACTGAGTGGACTCACAGACAAAGAGCTTTTTTCGTTGAAAATTCTTGTGAATAAATGCTTAAATCCCTGAATTCTTTATAGATATGGAGTAAAACAGTCTCGATTCTTGGTTTAGAGAAAAAAAAAAACGTGCAGGTAGCATTTATTTTATGTAAATATTGCCAACTACGAGGCTAGTCAGTAAGGAAATTAGCGGCCCCGATATGTAAACAAAGAGATTTTCCGTTGAAAATTCATGGGAATAAATGCTTAAATCCCTGAATTCTTTATAGATATGGACGTAAAACAGTCTCGATTCTTGGTTAAAAGCAAAAAAAACATCGTGCAGGTAGCATTTGTTTTAAGTAAATATTGTGAAGTGTCATGCCAATGATGTAGCGACAAATTTCTCCCGTTGATTTTTTTTTTCACGTTTAATGCATGCATGGTACGAAAAATGTAATAATTACCTTGAATCCTCGATCAAATCACTCCTGAGACAATCCTTCCTGTTTTGTGCAGTACAGCTTTTGTACTTTTTCAACCTAAATCCGCCGTTGGGTCGCTGCACGTGTCGCTGCAACCAACGGCGAATAACTGAAGTGGATTGTGGGATGGCCCCCTACTTGAAGGCGTGGTGCACTGAAGGTGGAATTTGACCTGTCAATATCAATATGAGGTCTGTACTTCATGTTTAGAGTTTTGACAAACAAATAGAGGAAAATGAGTGACAGTGAAGCATATCCCATTTCAGTAAGGAAGGAGCTAATAAACCAAGGGCTTAGGTTTGCATGGAAACGATACGGACATACCACTACCAACATTTCAGGATGCTCAAATTGTCTTCACCAACTTTTAAGCAAACATATTTGCATTATATAATGCTTTCAGTTATATATGTAATTGATACTGTCTTCCCATATGTTGTGAGGATAGAATTGACCCTACCATTATTAAATGAATTATTTTCATTATGTTCAGACCAGTGTTGTCACCGATTACTTGAAAAAGTAATTAAATTGCTGATTACGCTTCAAAAAAAAGTAATCTCATTACTTTACTGATTACTTTGTTATCAAAGTAACTAAGTTACCTCCTTAAATGTCTGCCATGATTTCAGTATTTAACATAATACAAAACACGTACTTTACTCAGTTCCTCATAAGTCCCACAGTTGTCGGACTTCTTTTGGCCAATCTCTGCGGTGAACAGGAACTTTCTGAAACCCAAAAACTCTCACATGCCTCTCCCTGGTGCAGCAACAAAACCCTGCAGCACATTTGGCTGGCGTGATGTGAGAAATAAATGAATTAATCCGCAAAATCAGCTGAACCCGCAGTCCATCTGCATGCCATAGAGCAATGCTCTATTGTTAGACGCTGACCCGGGTAACGTCACATTCGCATTCCTCCTCAATCCAGGAAGTCACTCATTTTCATGGCGCGGGATTCAGAAAATTGAATATATATATTGATCGCTTCCACACACATCCAAGCGGTCCATTTCATTCAGGAGTAACCCTGAACAATATATTGCTTAAACATCGCCATCGCGACATGCGCATGCACAATAGTCCCATCGCAAGGATGTGCGATAGTTGTTTTTTTTTTTTTTTATTCCACAAACTTCATGCGCTCACACAGCCTCCCTCCCTCCCTCCCTCCCTCCCCTCTCCCAGCTCTTTGTTCCTTACTCACTGTGGCACTCGCTTATTAATGTTAACGATATTCACAGATGGTTGTCTTTGATCTTGCCAGAGAAGCGGACTTCACATGCGCCACATACGTCAATCATTATTTAACTTGTAAATTAGTTCGCAAGGAAGCGCACGCTGGAATGAATGTGTGTGTGTCGAGACGGTCGTGGCAGCCGGACATGTTGTGTCGTGGCAATAAACGCTCGAAGTGATCTTGAGGAGTTTGTAATTTCTACATGTCACTCCAGGATTCACAGCCAAGGTAGGTAAACAGAACCATTCAATAAAGCCAAGCGTTTTTCTACTACGGTACTTTATTCTTGTTTAAAAATGATTCGGTGGGACAGTAATGTTTAAAACCGATCATAATTATTACATTTGAAGTGCTTAAAAACAATTTATTAAAATATATAATAATATATACATTTTTTTCAAATCATACTTTGGGCAAAAAACGTGAATCTCTTTCCAATGCTAAATCTTAATAAATACGTTGATAACACACACAAAAAAAAAAAAAAAAAAAAAAATTGTGGGGGACGCGCTACTTTGCAGTTTTTCCACTTATCGCGGCGGGTTCTGGTCCCCACTAACCGCGAAAAACAAGGGAACACTGTACACTGTGGTCACTGTGAATCATCCAAATTTTTTCCAAACACCTATACAACTCATCAAGTGAAAATTTATTTAAAAAAAAAAAAAAAATATATATATATATATATATATACATATATATATTTATTTATATATATATACTGTATGTATATATATATATATATATATATACATACACACATATACATATATATTTGTTTTAATATCGCAATACAAAATCGCAATATATCGCAAACACCCAAAAAATTGCAACAATAGTTTTTTCCATTATCGTTCAGGGTCTTTGCTGTCATAGGCACTTTAAATGCAGATTCTAAAGCCCAATTTCAGACCTATATCCAGGTAAATTGCCTAGTGGCACCTCCAGAAATTTTTCATAGGGGTGACCAGATGGGGCCACTTAAACTCTTGGGACGGCACAACAAAACTAAAAGCCATAATTTCAGGTTTTTATTTTTTTGTTGCTGTAAAAAGGCCAGAAAATACCCATCAGAAAGACTTAAGGACACGCATGCTGATATATTTTGGTGTATTGTGTTATATTTAATGTTTCTAATAATTAATTAAAAAAATAAAATTAATAACATCTTTACTCCAGTTGTCTTCGGCTTGCTCGTAAGGGTCAACATTGTTCACATCCTTAAGTTTGATCACATATCTGTTCTTTGCCGTAGTAACAAGTTTGTCTCTTTATCGAACTGGCAAGTTAAAGTTTAATGTCCCGCGAGCCAGACCTGCTTCCAATATGGCTGCATTGTTGTCAAATGTCACGTGATCCCCCATTCTGTGAATAGCGCACGTACTTCAGACGTGTGTTTTCACACACAAACCGGAACAGCGCGTGCGGTAAACACACACCGGCAAACCAGATGCAGAGGGATATGATGGCAGAGCATTCAGAGGAAAATTGGTCCTTTACGAGGGGGAGATATAAACACTATTTCAAGTTAGTTGAAATTAAAGAAAAGAACGTGCATGTAAAGTGTAATTTGTGTCCCGGGGCAAAGCTTTTGTCGACATCTGTGGTAAGCGATTCAAATCTCTTTATTTTTGTTGCACTTCAAGTGTAAGATAAATCTGTTGCTGGTGAGGTGCAATAAATATTACAAGGTTCTATAACACAACTACCTATCTGTTCTTCTCTATTCAACTGACTCGAAAACTGCTCCGAAAATTTCAAATTCTTTGACATACAACAACTTATTTTTAAAGTAACAGAAATAGTTAATTTCCCTGGTAATTAGTTACTTTTACTATAGAGTAATTCAGTTATTAACTCAGTTACTTTTTGGAAGAAGTAGTGAGTAACTATAATTACTTTTTTAAAGTAACGTGCCCAACACTGGTGGGGGGAGCGGAGGGCTGGATTTTGTAACCCGGACATTGTTATCTTTGGTCAATGGACCTTTTTCCTCAGCTGAAAGATCCAGCAGCACTTTAATTTCGTTATGTGGATGTATATGAGGAAATGACGATCAACCCGCCATGATATTTACAGTACGTCATCAGCCTTCTCGCTGTGACTCTGGAATTAAATGGCTACTTTCCCACATGCCACGACCCGGGTAAATCCCGGACACTATACTACGACGCGACCCTGTTAATGTCGGTGTCATCGCCGTGTCAGCCGACCCGGGAAACTGCTTTCAGACATAAGGGCTACTTTGATAGCCATCTAAAGTCCGTCACTAAATCTGCTTATTACCACCTAAAAAATATAACCAGAATTAAGGAGCTTCTGACTCAACAAGACATGGAAAAACTTATGCATGCATTCATTTTCCGCAGATTGGACTATTGCAACGGTATATTTATGGGTCTTGATAAAAAATCAGTCAGGAAGCTGCAGCTAGTACAGAATGCTGCAGCCAGAGTCCTCACAAATACAAGGAAGCTGAACCACATTACACCGGTTTTGAAATCGCTACACTGTCTTCCAGTGAGTCAAAGGATAGACTATAAAATACTACTGCTCGTCTACAAAAAACTTAATGGCCTTGGACCAAAATACATGCTTGATTTGTTAGATTACTATAAGACAAATAGACCCGTAAGGTCGTCTGGAACTGGTCTCCTGCATGTTCCAAGAACAAGAACCAAGCAGGGTGAGGCAGCATTTAGTTACTATGCTCCTCACCTCTGGAACAAGTTACCTGAACGTCTGGAGTATGCTCAAACTGATAGCTCTTTTAAATCAGGGCTAAAAACGCTTTTGTTTAGTACTGCATATCCATAACTGTCTATATATTTCAATCTACTTGCTTTCTATTCCTCTTGTGCTTATCTCCATTGCTGATTTCAATTATTATTATTAGTAATAGTTTTTGTTTTATTTTTAGTTATTTATTTTTATTCTATTTGTGATTACATGCGATTTTTATGTCTAATTTTATTTCCGATTTTGATTGTCTCGGTTTTTACGTTGTATTGATTTAAATGTGATTTTTATGATCTTCATGTGATGTAAAGCACTTTGAATTGCCTTGTGTTGAATTGTGCTATATAAATAAATTTGCCTTGCCTACCCGTTTAAATTCTGGGATTTAAACAGAGTTCAGCAAATGTCTGAAACAGGCTTAACTTGCCTACAGGTGTGTTTGTGAATCTGTACGCTTGTTTTGTGTACTTGAACTTTGCAATTGACAGGTGGCTATTCCCAAGACAAATCAAGGCAGGTTCATGTAGACATTGATTTCCAACATCTGTTGTCACTATACACAGACAGTAGTATTTATTCATCTAACGAGGTCAGCTGCACGCGGACTACCTGAACTCTGTAAGGACCACACTTCTGACAAGTAACACGTGCTAATATTATTTATTCACTTTATCTTTACAGGTCATTGCCATAGTGATGGATATGTTCACAGATGTCGATATATTGAAAGAAACTGCTGACGCTTCCATTCGCGGAGTTCCTGTATATGTACTTTTGGATGATTACCACTTGAAAGATTTTCTCACAGCAGCTATGAATCAAGATGTAAATCTACAGCAACTCCGTGTAAGTGATTCCAAAACAACAGATTAGCAACATATATACAGTTTATTTTCTTACCTTCTTCTGACTTTTTTTCTAAGTAGCTCTGACATTTTTTCCTTCCTTGTTTTTGTTGAGTCTTTGTCAGAGCTTTTTATGTGTGACCTTGTCATTTGTTCTGCCCATGTTCTGGCCTTGTCATTATCCTCAAGTACTCTAAAGGGTGTAGCAATATAGCATACTAAGGCACCTACACAGGCTTTCTTTTTGTGCTGTTTAAAAATGCCTGTTAAAGGGTCTCTATAATGCAGCAAACATTGACACGTACCCAAGGGCGTGCATGCTAGCGCGCATGCTTGCGTACAAGGACCTAGGTTTGGTCTCAACATCGGTAGGGACGATATAACAACATTACCTGCATGTACTTTTTGCTGGGGACGGGACATTAATAAGACCAAAAAGATTATTGAACAGGGGTCAGGGCTACATTTCTCACGAATATGAACCTAATTCATTGATAGGCTAAATTAGGGTGACCAAACGTCCTCTTTTGCCCGGACAAGTCCTCTTATTACGTGCCCTCCGGAGTGTCCGGCCGGGTTTCATAAATTCATGAAAATGTATGGTTTTTATGATTTTTCACGGGACCAATTTGAAGAGAATCCCTCCAGCTGCAAGGGGGCAGGGCCTGCCTGCATTAACGTGGCTTCTACTAGTAGGGGTGGGAGAATGAGTAGGTCTTCTTTTTCTTTTTTGTTGGCAGTTTACCCTTTGTTTCATGGGGAATTACTAGTGATGGGATCTGTCGTTCACTTGGGGAAACGAATCCATTCCAGTTCGTTCAGTAGAAAGACTCGTTCAAACAAATCGTTCAACGAATCGTTCACCCTCCTCATCCCCTTCCCCGCCCAAATGAATCGTTCGGTTAGTGAACGGGAAGTGACGTTGCCGAACGAATCACCAAAGCCCGCTTCGCAGTATAACTGAATAGGAAGTGACATGACTTGGTCCCTCCCTCTCTTGCACACAGGCTCCTCATTGACCGCTCGTCGTTGTTTCAGAAATGAGTGACAGACGATATCATTCTGCTTTCCGAGCCTCGTCTCCCTCACGCTGCTGTAAAAGCGAGGGAGAACTTCCGCGTCGTCTGTCGTATTTCTATGGGATCAAAGTCATGGCTCGTGCTTGCATTTCAATTTAGGACACGGTTAAACATTTTCCTTTTGTGGTGGGAGTGGGGGTTTGGGGTCGGGGGCGCACGGACTTTCTTTAGCATGATCTTGATCATATATACAATGCTGCTAGTACCAGCCAACTTGCTTGCTGCCACGAAAATAAAAATAAATCGAGTTTTATTTTTAAGTTTAATTTCTAAATATGGAACGACCAATACATCATGTTTACCTCACGCGCTGTCGTATTTTTGTTTTTATGCTCATCATTATTATTTTTGGTAAATATTGTTAAAGCTAAAGTGTAAATAGCTAGTTGTCAAATGTGTTGCTGTGAAATGAAAACAATACTACATTTTGATATTAGACAGTTTCATTGCAAATCAGTATAAAGATGATCGTATTGAATTTTTGCACTGGTATTAATAAATAAAATAATCCGGTCAGCTCCCCTGTCGTCCGCTCATCTCAAATCGTCAAATGCTGACGAGAAGTAATTGTTTGCGCTTTACAAATTCGTCTTTCTACTCTCATTAGTCTGTTAAGAAAAATGTCGACATATTGCGAGATCTCCCGTGCCCGCGTGCGTTGTTTTTGGGTGCTTGAGTAGCACATGATGGACGGATGGACATAATTTGTCAAACCAACCAACACCCGCGATGCTCTGACACGAAAAAAAAAAAAAACACTCGGAAAAAAAAGACATGCGTATACTGTTTAATTGCAAATCAGTGTTATGGTGATCATACTAAATATTCATTTTCCTGTGCACAGATAAGGTAAATATCGCTGCCATGAAGCCTCCATAGATTGACAGTTCTCTCCCCCATGCGCTGCTGTGACGTGTCCGCTGCTCAGCTTTTGCTTGCCTGCGACTAGCGAAAGAGTTTTATACTACTGTAAATTTGATAGTATGTCGTCATATGTAGTCCCGAGTCTGTCGAAAAAAGTAGTACACTAAACCATGCTCGCTAGGTTTGCGTGGTGTTTTTGTCTGTTTGGGCAACATATGATTGGCTCCACATTAACAAAAATGTGACAAAGTCATTTCCTTTCATGTTTTGACTCGTTCACTGCGTGACTGGCAAGTCTAGTTGGCAACAAGCTCGGTCAGGAGTCGGAGGACCGAGTAAGTGAACGGGAAGTAACATAACTCAGTATTGCCCCCTGCGTGCACGCTGGCTGCTTATTGGCCACACGTGGAAGTGAGACAGACGCCCTGATTCTGTTTCCGTTCCCTCCCCTGCCCGCGATGAGGCTGGCGTCTGATTGGTCGTGTGCGATGTCAGAAGACGCTGCCGCTTAACGCCCTCCCATGCACACAACTAACAAGCACCAACTTCATAGAATGAATCAGTGCAGAAGGTGATTGGTTCGGTCTCGTTCACCCAAACACTTCGTTCAATAAGAACGAATCGTTCATGACCGATACAATACTAGGAATTACCACCATCTACTGACGGTTTGGCAAGAGATCAGACTACAGTAAGGAGTTCAATAAGGAGTTCTAAAAGACTTGGCTACATACACCTTTCTGTAAATTTATCTCCTGTTAATGTCGATCACGTGTCTTCTGTTGTATATAGGGTTATATGTGTATACAGAAATGCAGTATATTGTATGAGTCTTGTAATTATTCAGCGTTATTTTATTTGGTTGAATGCTAGTTAGATTCTAAATAGCTGTGTTCCTAATGATTTTTTTTTTTTTTAACGATAAATACGTACATAATGGCAACTGTTGTTTTCTGTCGGAGATTTGTACTGGTGTAATCTGTAAAATCCCGCATCTTTGCACTGCAGATGATTGTAAACTTTTATAACAAAGTCTGATTTTGCCTCGGTCCCGTACTCGCTAATAGGGTAACAATCAGTCAGGTCAGCAGCGCTAGGTATTATGGGCAATGTAGCTTTGAACTGCTGCGTGCGTTTGGAAACGTGCTGGTTGAATAGCTTGTCAGTTTATTTCGGTTATTGTTTGAGTACAGTCTACAACATTGAATGAGAATAAAAATTGAGTGGGAATAACAATTTGTCAACGACAATTGTCGTGATAGTAATTAAAAAAAATGTTGAGTTGGCACATAGCCTACTGTGTGTGTGTGTGGGGGGGTGTGGGGGTGTGTAATGACTGGACTACATTTCTGCATTATATTATTGTTTTATTCATTATTTTTTAATTTTTTAATTTTTCTTATTGTTTGATTTTTTTGTTTTAGGAAGAATAACGCCTGTTGAGTAACCAGTTGAGTAAAAAAAAAAAAAGTGGGTGATTACGCATCTTTGAGTAGTCTTCGAGTAAAATTCAAGTATCTCGAGGCTAGGCCGAGTGTCCTCTTTTTTGGAAATGAAAATATGGTCGCCCTAGGCTAAATGATAAATGAAGAATACGTCTTACCCTACTTTCACGTGTATTTGGTTCAGTTGATACAACATTTGATTCAAGCCTTTGTTTTAAAAAAATACTAAAGAAACATTTTGAAGTGCAATTTCCTGTATTAAAAAAACGGAGCGCTATCCAAGAATGGGTCCATTTCTGGGGAACACTGGAGCACCCCTAGATTCAAAGTGAAATATTGTAATATAAAAGTGATTTGGGAAAAAAAAAATAATGAAAAAAAAAAGAGATATCCAAGGACCGATCTACATCTGAGGTATACTAGACTGTGAAGCCACCGTGTTGCATTACTGTAATGCAAATAATGCAAACAATGATCTAAATGAGGGACGTTTAGCTTTACTTCGTTGTTCCTTCTGGATGCTGGCCTGATGGCAGTAGCTTTGCAGGTTCACACAGTTTATCGTTATGCCAACGCTTATGCAGCTTGGTCTTTCAGTAGAAAAGTTAGTGTTTTTTTCCCACACCTGCATAACATTAACGTCTTTTTACATTACTTACAGTGGCTACTATTAGCCGAAAAAAACTTCTAATAGCCCTCCTCTTCAAAGGGGGCAGAGGAGGCGGCATGTTGTCGACATAAATATGAGTGCTGCGTGAGTGTGCGTGTGTCTGTGTGGCGGCGGGTCCAAGTCATCATCAGCCAATCAAACTTGAATTTGAGGGGGGGGAAAAATGGACCGGAACATACAGCAAGGAAAAGGGATAAATGTAAGTCTGAACATAATGAAAATAATTTACTTAATAATGGTAGGGTGTATTCTATCCTTACAACATATGGGAAGGCAATCTAAATTACCAATATAACTGAACCCATTATGTAATGCAAATAAGATTTCTTAACATTTGATGGGGACAATTTGAGAATCCTGAAAACTTTGTAGTGTTATGTCCCTTCCGTCTCTATGCAAACCTACGCCCTTGCACGTATCGTATTTTATAGTGATGGACTTTAAAGTTTCTGTAGACAAAAAGGCTCCACCCCCCCCAAACAAGACTTATTATTGATTTTAGCTTGTTTTATCAGTATATATTCGCTGATTTTGGATTTCCCCCTTTCAGCTCGCGTACACATATATTCCGACAGTGTCAGCAGTAGAAGTCGCTAACTCATAACACATTCACCAATTACAAAATATTTTTCAACTGTAGACGTTATCTTTTTTTATTTTAAATGCAATATTAATTACCATAATTTTCGGACTATAAGCCACTACTTTTTTGAAACCTGCGGCTTATAGTACAGTGTGGCTTATTTGTTGATTTATTTGGGTTAATAGGCTACACATGCCTCCTAGGATGCATTACAGCACCACAGATGTAAATAACAATCAAAATTCATGTTCTGAGGTAATTATTTATTCAGTTTCTGTTCCAGTTTTTCATTAATTGCTTGTTATGGCATTTGGTAACACTTTAATTGACAGTGGCATCATAACATGTCATAAGAGGGTCATATATATGACATGACACCATCATGGGCATAACTGAATGCTTATGACCGATGTCATTAAGTGTCATCCAGCAAATTATGTTACAAACTCCAATTATGTCCAGTTCGAATCTTTTACATTCACTCAAAAGTGAGAACATTTGCCGAATAGCACTAAATGACATCTGTTATAATGCTCATGACAGTGTAATGTCATAGTTATGATTGTCTAATGACAGTCTTATGGCGCCACTACCAAATACCATAACTAGCGATTAATGAAACAACTTGAACAGTAACTGAACAAAGCATGCATTTTGATTGTTATTTACATCTGTAGTGCTGCAATGCATGCTAGAGGCATGTTGGACAACAACCGTGTTGACAGCAGTGGCAGAAGAGGTTGACTGTCTCCCCCAAGGGAGCAGTGATGGCCAAATGAAGCTTCGTGAAGCAATAAAGCTTTGCAGCCAAATGATCAAAGCTTCATGGTGGTTCATTTGGTTTTCTGGCACTCGTATGATCCCACTGTCAAATAAAGCGTTTTTGGTGGAAATATTCCATAATACAGTGAAGACAGCTGTGGCTTATAGTCCAGTGCGGCTTATCTATGAACAAATTCCGTTTTCGTGTCACATTTGGTGGGTGGCGGCGTATCGTCAGGTGCGCCTTATAGTGCGAAAATTACGGTAATTGAATTTTTTGGAAACTACTCAATTAATGCTCTTGAATTTTTGGTATTTGTGAACTTTGCCTCCTTCCTTGTTCCCCGGATTTGCAATTTTGGCAATTTGAAAGGGGCTTTAAACAAGCAATTGGTGTATTCGCACCACTATGGGATTATCATAAATACAAATGAATGTCAGTTTGTTTTTCTTGAGAAAAAATATTTAAAATGGTTTTGTTAGATAGGACGGTTTGACAGTTTAATTGTTCAGCTATTTCCAAAAAGATAAACCCTGGAGTGCTTCTTGCATTTTTACTCATCTTTCTAGGCCCACAGAATATCATGTGTTGTTGTAGTTGTATGTTTAACACAGAGGCTAACAATCATAAAACTGGATGCTCTCAGAAAAAAAAAAAAAAATCATGATTGTACCTCATTACTATTAAGAAGAAAAAAGGGAAAAAAGGTAATTTGAGTGAAACCAATATATGGTGAAAACAAGCTTTTTGCGATAAAAAAAAAAAAAAAATTCTGCATAAGACTGTTTTGTTGCTTAGATGAAGCCGCAAACATCTCAACAGTCCTTGCCATCTACAAAACCTTAAACAAAAATAATGAAAATGTGCTTCAAGTGGAAAAGGAAAAGACATAAAATATGTAGAAGTTTGTAATATAATTTGAAAATCCAAGTATAGAACTGCAAATATATATAGCAGATGAAAGAATTCTTACCCAATACATATCCTTTTTAGTCTACAGGCACTGTAAATAAGCGTTCCACTGATCAAAGGATGGACCCCTCCCAAGCATATTGCTTGAATCACAATCTGTCATATCAAATCTCAAACTGAGACTGTTGATACTGCACCACTACTCGACATAATGTGCTTCGCCACTGCAGATAACACTACTATTGTTATCCTGCAGAGAGAAAGGATGACTCTCTGCATGTAAACATAGACGTAAACAAAACCTTCATTGATAACACATCCTTGTTACCACTCCATGTACTTTCTTTCTATAAGGGTATGCCATTGGAAATACATTAGACTTCCATTCTCTGTGTCAAACAGCTGAACAGGACAGGTTTTTAAAAAAAAAAAAAAAAAAAAAAAAAGGAAATACATTGAATCTACTGTACTGTGTGCTGTATTAGCTGGTCCAGAGGCGTCAAACGCGCGACCTGGGGGTCAGAAATGGGCCACCAGGGGGTCAAATCCGGCCTGTGGGGTTGTTCTGCCTCAGGCATGTTGCAGCTCAGTCATACTGTCCATACAGAATCACATTCTTTTATTTTAACATTGGATGTGTGTGTGCATTACTGCACTTGAAATTGATGTCTCGCACTGTCAATGGCAGACAATGAATTAACAAAGAAGTAACCCAAAAACTCAATAGAAAGTCACCTATGAATGTCACCAAATATACAGGAAGTGACCAAT
Source organism: Corythoichthys intestinalis (assembly GCF_030265065.1). Taxonomy (NCBI): domain Eukaryota; kingdom Metazoa; phylum Chordata; class Actinopteri; order Syngnathiformes; family Syngnathidae; genus Corythoichthys; species Corythoichthys intestinalis. The sequence continues at coordinate 9,510,219 of NC_080404.1, forward strand.
GAACAGGAAGTGGCCCAAAAAAGCCTTAAAATAAACAGGAAATGATCCAAAATGTAAAGCAAGTGATATTGAGGAAACTCAATATGTACAGGAAATGATCTGTAAGTACCCTAAAATTACAAGAAAGTGACCCAAAATGAACTCTGGCTCCACTGACAACAATAGACGTCCAGTTGACTTGAATTGGGAGGACTGGCGGTGAACGCTAAACTGGTCCTGCCCACATGAGATAATTGGCATGCATGTGGCCAACTAACCAAAATGAGTTTCACACCCCTGAGCTAGTGGACTACAACTAACTAACTAACTAACTAACTAACTAAATATACCTTACTAACATTATAACCCTGCGGAAAATGGCAATTTTTAAAATATACATACCTGTCAAGTTGTACGGTTTCAGCGTAATTTGTACAAATGAGCACTGATTTTTAAATGTGTACGTCCTACGTTCAAAATCTGTATGTTTTTCGTGCATTATGTTTTTTTTTCTCCGTTCGGACTTTGTCACCGTTTCGGCAACGAGACAACGCACACCAAGCAACAGTGGTAAAAAGAAAAGAACCTCACATGAAATTGCTGGAAAAAAATATGCAAGATTAGTAAATACCACTCTTGGTTCAGAAACAAACTATCATTCAGAATTTATACAATGGTGTAAATATTACATTTAATTTGAAACCAAATTAAATCAAACTGAACTAGTGCTCCACATCTATGAGCATGTGTTGTGGACTCTTCCGTTAGTTACAAGTGTTTGTTTGTTTGCCTAAATTACATTAAATGAAACAAGCTTGATACATCCAAATAATATTCTAACAGCTGATGACCAGTATTATCTACTCTCAATGTGTTTTCTTCAGTCAGAAAAGTAAGAGTTAAAAAAAAATTAATCACGATAAAAAGTGCACTAATTAGGGGTGTAATAAATTTTAAAAAAGGACACCACTAATTGTAATGTTAGTTATTTGTTCATTGTGTTTCTTCATGTGTAATGTTTGTTTTGTTTTTCAGTTTTGCTAAACGCAGAAGTGCACTTAGTGCACTTTTTATCGTCGCTTTTGGTTACGTAACAACTGGCCAAACGGACTTATGACGCACGTGAGTGTGACGGGGTGTCCCAATTCGTAGGGCTGACGTTTCAAGCCCTACCCCTTATTGCTCCGTTTGAAGGGCCAAGGGGTAGGGGGAGAAAAATATAAATGCGATGCGGCCGGCGGTGCATCAGTAATGGCCCCATTTACAAAACAAAGGCTAGGCTAGGCTTGGGGGTGATCCCAGGGTGTCCCAAAAACCCTCGGTAAGATTAGGGAGCACCAAAACCCCGGGTACTTCTAGTGTTATTAAATGACTTCCAAACATAGCTAAGGTTACAATGTTTTTTATTTATTTATTTTTTTTTTGAAAAACAAACAACAACAAAAAACAAAGATGAAAGGTAACACCAGTTACTTTGCCAAGTGACTAATTACTCTTACATTCAGGTAACTGAGTTACTCAATTACTTTTTGGAAGAAGTAATTTGTAACTGTAACTGTTTACTTTTTAAAAGTAAGATTAACAACACTGGTGTGTTGGTGGTGAAGTGTGCAGAATGAAAAGTGACAGAAGCTGAGATTCTGCTCTGCCAATTTGTTGCCGAACACAATTTGCCCGCAAATATTGCTGATCACTTCTCAGAATTAGCCAAAGAAATGTTCCCTGACTCAAATATTGCATCGGTAAGTTAATTCTATTAATTGACTTTTTAAATTTATAATTGGTCACACTATCGAACTACCTTCAAGTCAAATTGAATTGCGAGTTGAAGTGCAGCCATCAAGACATGATCGAAATTGCCAAAAGTGCTACATACAATTATAACAAAAGTCACTGTTAAATTTTAGTAATCATGATGTAGCTGAAGACATTGATTGTTCTTTGATTGCACCAGGTTATTTGTTACAATATTACCAATAAATTCATATTATTTTAAAAATTTAGTTTTATTTTTGTTTCATATTACACACTATATACAACATTGTAAGATTAGTCACCAATTTGTAAGGACATACGTCACTAGTTGTAAGATTGCCAACGGCCTCGGGTTGACAGGTATGAATATACACTATATACTGTATACATACACAGCCAAATCTGTCAGGTATTGTGGGCATCACTTGTCAGGCTCTGCACATTTTAGTATGAATCACTTTCTTATAGAGCCATGTTTTATTGATTTCAATGCCTTTATGATTAATGCCGGTGCTGAATTGAAAAGTACAAATTATCCTTGTCTCTTTATTTTCTCCTTCAAGGTCTGCATTTGTGCTTAAATTGCCTAGCAGCTTCCTGCTGCCTTTTTAATGTATACTTATTGTTATTGTTTTGTTAGACCTAAAGTATAACTAGTAGTAGTATTTAAATGAATATTTATCATAATAATTATAAAACTGATAATAATGATGAAAATAATAACAAAAGAAATAGCCTTTATCGTAAACATTTCCCCCACGTGGTTATTAAACACTCGAAACTCAAACAATATTGTCACACCACCTACAGGTGCGTAGCCAGGGATTTAAGTGTGAGTGATGATGTCTATTGTGATGGCAAGTTGACTCATTGTTTTCATTTCTTTCCCCCCAGAACATGAGGGTTCGCACTGTGAAAGGTGAAGATTATCTGTGTCGTTCTGGGACTAAATTTCATGGAGCAATGGAGCAGAAATTTATCTTGGTCGACTGCCACACAGTGATTTATGGCTCCTACAGGTGAATACAATGGTTGCTTGTGACACAAATCAGACAATGCAGCCCTAAAATACATCACTAAGGTACAACAACTAGCAAAGTAGTTCTACTTTAACATGAGACAATAATCATAATAATAAATTCTGTTGTATGTTGTTTTCAAAGAATTCATCCATCTCCAGTCCAAGTCCGTCTGATGCGATCTCCTTTGCTTTTTCCGGGCAAATGTAACAAGTAGGGCTGTCAAACGATTAAACTTTTTAATCGAGTTAATCACAGCTTAATTAATCGCAAATCAAAACCATCTCTAAAATACAGTGCCTTGCAAAAGTATTCGGCCCCCTTGAATCTTGCAACCTTTCGCCACATTTCAGGCTTCAAACTTAAAGATATGAAATTTAATTTTTTTGTCAAGAATCAACAACAAGTGGGACACAATCGTGAAGTGGAACAACATTTATTGGATAATTTAAACTTTTTTAACAAATAAAAAACTGAAAAGTGGGGCGTGCAATATTATTCGGCCCCTTTACTTTCAGTGCAGCAAACTCACTCCAGAAGTTCAGTGAGGATCTCTGAATGATCCAATGTTGTCCTAAATGACTGATGATGATAAATAGAATCCACCTGTGTGTAATCAAGTCTCCGTATAAATGCACCTGCTCTGTGATAGTCTCAGGGTTCTGTTTAAAGAGCAGAGAGCATTATGAAAACCAAGGAACACATCAGGCAGGTCCGAGATACTGTTGTGGAGAAGTTTAAAGCCGGATTTGGATACAAAAAGATTTCCCAAGCTTTAAACATCTCAAGGAGCACTGTGCAAGCCATCAAATTGAAATGGAAGGAGCATCAGACCACTGCAAATCTACCAAGACCCTGCCGTCCTTCCAAACTTTCTTCTCAAACAAGGAGAAAACTGATCAGAGATGCAGCCAAGAGGCCCATGATCACTCTGGATGAACTTCAGAGATCTACAGCTGAGGTGGGAGAGTCTGTCCATAGGACAACAATCAGTCGTACACTGCACAAATCTGGCCTTTATAGAAGAATGGCAAGAAGAAAGCCATTTCTCAAAGATATCCGTAAAAAGTCTCGTTTAAAGTTTGCCACAAGCCACCTGGGAGACACACCAAACATGTGGAAGAAGGTGCTCTGGTCAGATGAAACCAAAATTGAACTTTTTGGCCACAATGCAAAACGATATGTTTGGCGTAAAAGCAACACAGCTCATCACCCTGAACACACCATCCCCACTGTCAAACATGGTGGTGGCAGCATCATGGTTTGGGCCTGCTTTTCTTCAGCAGGGACAGGGAAGATGGTTAAAATTGACGGGAAGATGGATGCAGCCAAATACAAGAACATTCTGGAAGAAAACCTGTTGGTATCTGCACAAGACCTGAGACTGGGACAGAGATTTATCTTTCAACAGGACAATGATCCAAAACATAAAGCCAAATCTACAATGGAATGGTTAAAAAATAAACGTATCCAGGTGTTAGAATGGCCAAGTCAAAGTCCAGACCTGAATCCAATCGAGAATCTGTGGAAAGAGCTGAAGACTGCTGTTCACAAACACTCTCCATCCAACCTCACTGAGCTCGAGCTGTTTTGCAAGGAAGAATGGGCAAGAATGTCAGTCTCTCGATGTGCAAAACTGATAGAAACATACCCCAAGCGACTTGCAGCTGTAATTGGAGCAAAAGGTGGCGCTACAAAGTATTAACGCAAGGGGGCCGCATAATATTGCACGCCCCACTTTTCAGTTTTTTATTTGTTAAAAAAGTTTAAATTATCCACTAAATTTTGTTCCACTTCACGATTGTGTCCCACTTGTTGTTGATTCTTGACAAAAAATTAAAATTTTATATCTTTATGTTTGAAGCCTGAAATGTGGTGAAAGGTTGCAAGGTTCAAGGGGGCCGAATACTTTTGCAAGGCACTGTATGCCAGATTTTTCTGTAAAATATTGTTGGAATGGAAAGATAAGACAAGACGGATGTATACATTGAACATACTGTACATAAGTACTGTATTTGTTTATAATAACAATAAATCCACAAGATGGCATTAACATTATAAACATTCTTTCTGTGAAAGGGATGCACGGATAGAAAGACTTGTAAGTCTTAAAAGATAAATGTGAGTACAATTTATAGTAATTTTGATAGTTTGTATATTGTGACTAAATATTGCCATTTAGAGTATTTGTTGACCTAAACGAAGAATAGAGTTTGACCAAACTGAGTATTATTTTGCATAGCTATTTTGATTGGGAATGCCAGTTCTCTGGATTGAGCGCTTTTCTTTTTGTGAACATTATTATCATTTTTTTTTTTTTTTGGAGAGAGATAGGAATATTATTTTTGTTGTGCTTTCACTGAATAATATTTTAGCGACTTAACTGTTCCTAACTGTCCAAATGCATGATGGGATGTTGTGCAACCATGACTGTCAGTGGTGGCTGCAAATGGTATATCTTCTGTTCAATACAGGGTGTTAAGAAAAAGCTCATTTCCTGTCATCTTCCCCGCATCGCTCGCCACAACAGTTATAATTGTTGTGGAAGAGATGTCACAGCTCCGTTCTTCTTTGTGTGTAAATGTGCTCTTACTCGCATGCATACTACCTGGTCTATGCTTCCTGCGCCAAGCATCACAAAACAAAAGTAAACATTATAATCAAATACACATTTCGCCAAAGGGCAGTGTGGTCATATCAATAAAATAAAGTAAAAAAATAAGATACCGTGAAGTACAATAAGATACTGTTTACGTGAAAAAAAAAAACCAACAACAACAACAAAAAAACGGGAGACAAAAAGGCGGACGAAACTCCAGCGTCATAAATTCGAAATCACACAAGTCTGGTATGTCTTAATCCGGGGATCTGTAACATACAAACACAATTATGGAGCACAGAGTAGATTGTTTTTGCTCAATACATTTTTCTGTGCTCAAAATCTATTGCTCATTCAGAATTGTGGCACAAATTAAATTCCATAAACTATTACTGTATTGTCCGCCATAGGTGGAGCTTGACTTTTGGGGCAGGGGGGACACAGCATGTTGATGACCCCGAAACCCAGTGTCAGCAATGAAATTAATTTACAAGAATATTTATAATAATAAGTTGAAAATGAGTGTTTTTTGTTTCCCATCATTCTTGAGGGGAATTCTAAATCAGGCTGCTTAGGACAGCTATATTTTTCGCCAAGATCGTCATCCATTGAATATGGCATGCCTGCCGGTGTCGTGCCAATGTAGTTACCCCTGTCAAAAATTGTATCCCCTGGGCGGAGCCACTGCGCTGCACTGATTTGCAATGTTTTACCGTTTTCCTCGTAAGATGAAATATAACTGTTATTACTGTAATTCAAGTCCTGTATGGAGTTTCTCCAGTTTAATAAACGTCAATGTCCAAAAAGATATAACTGTGGTTCTTTTCTGGCTTCAATTAATTATTCATACATACATAGACATACAGTAACTCATAGCTAATGTGTGTGTGCATGTGTGTGCGCTCCCGCGGCCAGGGGATACAATTTTTCACGGGGGTAACTACATTGGCAGGACACTGGTGGTGGTTCTGTTGTACAATAAGCGTATTTAGAGGGGCAAATTTATACTCCGCTCACCATTTTGGCGGTGCTCTCTGGCATTTCATGGTCCACATTTTCAATCCTTGGTTCTTGTTCAGTAGTTGTTGTTGCTTGTAAAAGCTTAGGTTTGACAAAAATATGTATATCCATTAGGGGTGTGCCATCTTAGGCACCCAATGTTTCGATTCAATTATTATTCAGGGTGCTACGATTCGATTATTGAAAGATTATCACGGTATTGACGATGATCACGGTTATCACGATTGTCACGATTATCGATGCATCGTACACTACTAATTAATAAAGTAGACCAAAAAATGTATGTCCATTATTTATTTAAAATATCCTAATAATTCAACAGGAACGATGGAAACATGCCCATACAACAAAAAGCTGCCCTTAAGCTGTTTTTTAAAAAAAATATTTTTTACAAGAAAGTGCAAAAACATTAACCATTTTAAAGGGAGCACTTATTCCTCTCAACAATACAATAAGATGTACACAGGTGGAATAAATTATACATTTTCTGGAAACAAAGTGTCCTTAGAAATAAGACTTCTTTTAACCAATATACTTTGTTTTCACAGATTTCTGTACTATTTCACATGTTTGTAGTGTTACCGCTGTATTTAATCATGTTTTTATACTTTCTGCATATAAAATACATGTTAGCGAATTAGCTAATTAGATTAGCGCTCAGCGCTAACTGTTAACATCTCAAAAACAACAACAATAAAGGCTAAACAGTACAAGAAGGTTCGTGTACTCAACTCTTATAGATGCACACGGGTCTTAGCAACACACTCAAGACATTTTTCAATTGACATGACTCGAAACTACTGCTGGACATCTGAAAGACAAGGAAAACGAACTATCTCTCGTCCCCTCTCGCTCTAAAAAATAACTTGCGCACAGAAGCGCGACCGCCGGGTCTGCCTGTCTCATACACAAATTTATTTTGCAGTTGTTTGAAAAGGAGTAAATCTCTCGCTCGGTAACAGGCAGCATCCATCATTACGTTGTGCGTGTGTCCGTTAAAAGTGTCCGGGCGGCAGACGTGTCTTGAATTTCCTTCCGCTATGAGCGGCTGTAATAAAGTTATTAGGGAGAATCATTGTTTTTGAACCTTTATGAATGGTATTCAAATTGTCACGTGTTGAATCGCGATGCATCTAGTAATCGATTTCTTGGAACTCCCTTAACATCCATTTTGCTTCTTCGGTCCTCAGTTGGTTTTTGCTAAGCAAAGCAAATGACCGTCCAAGGAGCTAGTCACATAATCTGTTCGATAAATTATTTTGACCCATTATAAATTTAAAAAAATTTTTTTCATTTCATTCATTTTTGTCTTTGTTTTATTGCTTTACAACTTTTTTAGACAATATGTTTTACCGGAAAACTTAATTTTAAAATCATATATAGGAAAGTCAATTACATGCAATGACACGTTTCTGCCACCAGGGTGCCCCCTTAAACTCCGCGTATGTTGGCCGCACTATAAGGCGAACCTAAAAGCCTTCAACTTTTTTAAAAAGCGGACAATGCGCCTTATAATCCAATGTGCCTTATTTATTGATCAATATTGATTAAGCATAGCATGACATTCCCTTTAGTGCAGCACCATCTAGACGATGTATAATGCAACCCCAACCACTACTACCACTGCTATGACTGCGCCTTATAATGCCATGTTCCCTATATTTAAAAACAGTTTTGAAACAGGCCATTCAGTGAAGGTGCGCCTTATAGTGCGAAAAAAATATTATATAGAGTAATAAAACTGAAAGGAATCTAAAAGCACTTTTTGATTCACATTAAAGCCTGAACCATGTTTGCTTTGTCTTTTTGCAGATTTACATGGTCATGTACAAAGATCAATTTGAGCATGGTGCAGGTTATCACCGGCCATTTGGTGAGGACTTACGATGAGGAGTTCCGAACACTGTACGCCAGGTCGACTGTGCCAGCCGAGTTGAGCCAACCAGATAATCCTCTCCCCTCTAATGGGCCACACAAATTGCTGGGCTGGCCAAAATATTCGCTTCATTCCACGCAAACGATTGATCGTCGTGATCAGTTGAGGCACACGTTGGACTCGGTCTACAGGAAGACTTGTGAGAGGAATCTATATGCCAGAGATTACAATGATAATCATTTTGTGCCTTTGAGTGAGCATGAGATTGGTTTGCAGAACCACATGTCCAAATTTCAGTCGTCAGAGTCGACTAACTACTTAAAAAGGCACAGCTATGCTGGGGAAAGACATGATGAAAATATTCCACAAAATGTCAGAGCCAGAGCAAGCAACTGGAATATTTGCCGGGAAACAGGACTTGGGAAAAACAACTATCCAATGGATAATAATTACTTAGTGCCACAGATCTACAGAAGTCAAAAGCTTCGTCAAACATATAATGGCAATGACAAACAAATTCTGTCCATGCAGCAAAACATGCCAACGCTGGAAAAAACATCCAAGTCCTTCATGCGTACATGGAGGATCGAGTCGTACCTCCAAAACCCTGACATGCCGTCTAACGACCCGTCTGACTATTTGGACCAGTTTGAGCCACCTAACAGCTTCATGCCGGGAAGAATGAGGTCTTCTCTTGTTTTTAGGCCGACCGTACCGCCCACCAACACGCCCTCAGTTGGCAGCCGCTCATCAGCACTTCATAACCCAATGCGCTACTCCTCAATGCAATGGAATCCAACGTTAGCGCAAGAGAGCAACAGGCTACAAATGGAAGAATTTATGTTAAAGAGAAAAAGCCTGCAGATTTTGGAGGATTACAACACTTCAAAAAACTCATTACCATCTTCATATTCCAGTTTGGGGAGAGTCAAACGTGGGCAGGTGATTACAAATCCAGACATGCAAACTGACAACTGGCACAAAAGGCACAGCGTAGCAGATCCAAGATCCAACACTGTAAACACACAGGATTCCTCAGGTGCTATGTACGGAGCTTTTGCTAGGATGCAAATAGATAGAGGCTCTGCCGCAATCAGCATGAAGAATAGTGGCTATGGTTCCAATCTTAATGAGGATAAGCGATCTGTGTCTCAATATGATGTCAAGAGCATGACAGATACAAAGAGCCCCCGCACTTCCAGTTGGCGGGAGCCTCCGTCCAGAACTCTGTCTGCTGCAAGCCTGAGTGTAGACGCTCCCGATTTGACGGCTAAATCCAGCAGAACAGGCTCTCAGCATTTTCTAAAGAAAAGTACCAAGAGGATAAAGTCATTTTTGAACATACCAGACAAGAAAGAGAATCGAGTCAGAAGAGAAGAAACACCAAGTGTGACGTCAGAGGACAGCACCGACACTATCACAGCTGAGGATGAGAGTGGGGCAGAACATCAAAATAGCAACTCATCCGTCGGGCATCAGCAGGGCCACGCGGCCGGAGAAAAGTACTCCGAACCAAGATTCAAGACTGAGGAGCACCGGGACACACCGCCACATTCTTCCTCTGAAACAACATCGCAACGTAAGCTCGACGTCGATGACAAAAAGCCGAGGCCTGACGTTGACGTACTGGGCTGGAGTAAAGACAGAAAAGCTGACAATCGTCTTTACAGTAGATTTGAGCCGTTTTGTTCAATACAAAAGAAACACTCTTCGTACTCTCTGGAGAAAACAAAAAACTCACCTACTGACCACAGCAGAATGGGAAGAGGCCTTCATGAAAACAAGTTTGAGAAATTCTTTCATAGAGTGGGAAACCTAATTCATAAGTCTAAATAGTGTAGTTCCGCACATTTCTTATTGTTTATGGCACATTTGAACTGGTATCAATTTCACGATGGTTAAAGTGCTTAGCAGATGCACCTCAAATCTGGGTTCTAATGGGGTTTGCATGTGTGGGTGGTTACCAAATAATCCGCTTTCCTCCCATATTCTTGAAAAGGCATAATCAAAGGTCCATAATTTTTCTGTAAGTGTGGATATGAGTGTGAACGTTATTTTTCCTTTGCCGCAATGGACCTATCGCAAAGCCCCACCCCTTGTAAAACTCGGTCAACCCAAGGCTCTGTCAAATTCTCTCAGTGACAGTGATTAAGTAAACAAATGATTTAGGAATGCAGTGGAGCGATATGTCCATGGTATTAAACTTTACAGAGAGCAGACCTTTAACTATAATCGAGACAAAATGCTACCACTCGCAACTTAAAAATGAGATCCACACAGCCTCAGTGTTTTTCAACCGGTGTGCCGCGGCACACTAGTGTGCCGTGAGAGATCGTCAGGTATGCCGCGAGAAATGATCCGTTATCGCATTTTTATTTTATTTTTTTTAACGTCATTGGGTAGAGTTACAGTAGGAAGGAAGGAGGAGGTTGAAAGTTGCGGTTGTGTGCAGATAGCGAGAAATTGCATTTGTAGCGTTCAATAACTGCTCGGATTTCTAGCCATCAGCTACCTTGCTGTCTGGTGTGGACCCCAGCATGTCTACTGTGCACCATTTGATTAGACTCGTCAAGAGTCAGTATTCACAAAAGTGTCCTTTTCATTTTATCCAAATGTGATGACAGTCAATCCTCCCCTTGTGTTTTATTCCCACACATTGTCAAGGGCAGCAAGGTGGCTGACGGCTAGAAATCAGAGCAGTTCTTGAACGCGACACGAGCAGCTAAACGTCATCCCCAAATGAAACACCCGTCGCTTCAAATAAGTCGGACTATTTGACTATTTTGTTTGCCTTTGTGAAAAGTTACCTTGTTGCTAAACTTGTTGCTGAATCCAAAGTCCAACACTGTGGCAGAGACCTTAATACTACCTGCCTGCAAAGCTACTGTCAGCAAGCAGCTCTTGCCCTCCTGATGCGGTTAAAGACATTGCTAAAGTCCCCATGTATGATATTTCTGAGCTTTTCAACCCTAACTGCTATAAAAAATAAAAACAGAGACTGAGAGGTGTTGATGAACATTCCTGCCTGGATATCAGCTTTGGGTTCATCTGAACAGCTCAAGTTTCACACTGAGTATGTATAAATATTGAGGAACTATTATATACATAAATATACTGTACATACCCTGTAAAGTAATTTTGGAACGCTTTTGGTTTGTGGTGTGCCGCCAGATTTTTTCCGATGTAAAAATGTGCCTTGACTCAGAAAAGGTTGAAAAACACTGATCTAGCTATAACATTATCTACTTAGTAACGTTATGTCATGTGTCCTGTCAGATTTTTCTCGCGAAGCTTTTGTGGTGATGAATAAGCAGTCTTTTACATTCAGTTGGATTCTCAATATTATCCCAAGGTGCTAAATAAAGAACTTACATCATAAACATACATGTGCAACATGAATACGACGTAGGTAAATGCTCAATGTTGAGAGAGCGGTGTGCATTCAAGTGATGCAGAAGTTTCCTTCGTGTGCATCCGTGAGGAAATGTAAGTACATCTTCCTTTTTTATTGAAAGTTTGTGGTGTTTACTTTCGACTTTCAGTGCTAGGGTCTTGTCAGTTTAGATTAGCTATATTTTATTCTATTTGTGTAGTGACAGGCTAGTAAACAAGTAGGCAGTCAATGTTAGTAAACTAATGTTAATAGGTAAGTCTACGTTTTTACTACATCCTGTATACAATTTTTAATAATAATAAGTAATAATACTTTTTTTTTTTTCTTCAACAAATCAATCATTAACTTACCTTTGAGCAAGCATAGGTGTCCTTGGGTGACTGTCCTGACATTCAGTTGTTTATGTGGTTGACTACAAGGCCTTATCCATATCATGCATTTGGAGAGCCTTCTTTTAAGCTTTGATTGGGTGACCAAACGCCCTCTTTTGCCCGGACGAGTCCTCGTTTCACATCCTCTCCGTAGCGTCCGGCCGGGTTTTATAAATTCATTAAAATGTTCGGTTTTCATGATTTTTCACGGGACCAATTTGAAGAGAATCCCTCCGGCCGCTGGAGGGGCAACGCCTGTCTGCGTTGATGTGGCTCCTACTAGTAGGGAGGGAAGGTTCTTTTTGTTTTTGTTGGCAGTTTACCCCTTGTATCCTGGCGCATTACCGCCATCTACTGGGTTGACGGTTTGGCAAGAGATCAGGCAGTTAGTTGCCTGTGACCTGTTCCCAGAGTGCCTGCCCAGTTATTAATTTTTTTACGATTAATACGGAGCTTTGGAGTTTTGTCGGAGCTTTGTACTGGCGCTATTTGTAAAATCCCATTTGGTGTAGCATCGTTGTGCTTCCGATGATTGTAAACTTTTATAGCAAAGTTTGATTTTGCCGCGGCACTTACTAATTGGGTAGCCATCAGTGAGCTAAGCCGCACTAGGCATTATAAGAAATGTAGTTATGAACTGCTGCGTTTGGAAACATGCTGGTTAATTAGTTTGTCAGTTTATTTCGGTTATTGTTTGCGTGCACTCTAGAACATTGAATGAAATTAACAATTGAGTGGGAATAACAATTTGTCAGTGACAATTGTCGTGATAATAATTTATAAAAATGTTTAGTTGGCACAGAGCCCACTGTGTGTGTGTATTGACTGGACTACATTTCCATGGGTCTGCATTGTATCATTATTATTTTTCAATCATTATTATTATTTTTATAAAGCAGAATTTTTCTACCCAGACGGAGGAGGCACACTTTAAATATATTAAAGTGATATAGGTCTCTTTGAGTGAACTTCGAGTAAAATTCAAGTATCTTGAGGACGGGCCGAGTGTCCTCTTTCTTGGAAATCAAAATATGGTCACCCTAAGCTATGAAAAAGACACAAAAAAATTCCTCCCCCCTAATCTTTCAGGGTCGAAATTACAGGTACCCCTTGCACAGCATTAAACCATCAGGTTTTTGCTGTTTTAAGGTTAGAAAAAAGATGTTTTAAGTCACGACCACATAGTATTCCTATGCAACAATACGGCTTGATGACCGACTTTTGTGATTGAAGGGCGTGGTTTTGCGATTGGTCCATTGGTTGGTGACCATATCAATCTGATGTCAATTGAGATTGGCTTCAGTTAACCTGTAACTGTAATGAGGCTCAGGGGAATCAAAAACGGATGGATGAATTGGCATTTTATCGCCAGACAGACTGATCAACGCTCACAATTACTGTGTACATGATGCAAAAGTGTTCACATTCAAGTAATTGCATCAAAATGTGCACATCACACAGACACAGCAGTTTCACCCTCGCTATAACAACGTCACCTTTTTTTTTTTTTTTTTTTTAAATTAAGGTCTTTACTTTGTTTACATTGCCCACACAAGCTTCCAGCCAACTGTTTACATTTGGACCATAATGTTGTGCACTTATGCACTTTGATCAAGTATTTACAGTATAATCTGAAAATAGAAGGAAAACATATACAGCATATCACAAAAGTGAGTACACCCCTCGCATTTCTGCAGATATTCAAGAATGTCTTTTCATGGGACAACACTGACAAAAGCGGTGGGGGGTCAGCCTGTTAGTGCTCAGACCATGCGCCACACTCTACAACAAATTGGTGTGCATGGCTGTCACCCCAGGAGGAAGCTCCTAAAGACGATACAAAAGAAAGCCCACCCGTTTCATCAGACCATAGGACATGGTTCCAGTAATCCATGTGCTTTGTTGACATGTCTTCAGTGAACTGTTTGCGGGTTTTCTTGCGTACAGTCTTCAGAAGAGGCTTCCTCCTGGGGTGAGAGCCATGTACACCAATTTGATGTAGAGTGCGGCGCATGGTTCTGAGCACTAACAGGCTGCCCCCGCCCCACCTCTTCAATCTCTGCAGCAATGCTGACAGCACTGCACAGTCACATGACATTTTGGAGGGAAAATGACAAGCAGTACTCGATTTGGACATTTAGGGATGTACGTTTTTTCAAAGGGGTGTACTCACTTTTGTTGAGTTTGGATATTAATGGCCATATTTTGAGTTATTTTGAGGGGGGAAAAATTAACTACTATATAAGCTGCACACAGACTACTTCTCATTGCGTCAAAGTGTCATTTTGTCAGTGTTGTCCCATGAAAAGATATGCTTAAATATCTGCAGAAATGCGAGGGGTGTACTCACTTTTGTTATACACTGTAGTACCTGTAAGAAAAAGTAAGAAATACACCTATAGCGATCAAATTTGGGTCAGACCGAGGTGATGAATCGCCCACTGCTGCGTAGCCATTAAGTTTGGGTTGTGCCAAAACATCAATCCTTTAGTTTGCAAAAAAGTGCTTTTTTTTTTCTTTATAAATACTACATATCATAGCACTCAGGATGTCAACCATCTGCACTGTGTTTTTTTTTGTACAGTATTTTGAAAAATACATTTTTTTCTGATGTTTGTCTACTGCTTTCAATGCAGTAAAAATGTCTTGTAACATCTGTCATTAGATAGTAATTCCACAAATTAAAGGCCATGTCAGGTTTGATGACGCTAGTTTTCATGATTGGATTCAATGAACAGAGCATTTGGCATCGGAAATGAAATTGCAATAAAAGTAGTACATTCTGCCTTTTGCGCGAAGTTGGCTAGGACAGTCTACAGCAACTCTTCACTTTGACAAAGATATTGTTAGTGGATGCAGAAAGTGAATGTACAGCACATACAGTGTACATACTTAGCAGTGGCCAACAGTGTTGTTAATCTTACTTAAAAAAGTATTTATTTACAGTTACAAATTAGTTCTCCCTAAACGTAATTGAGTTAGTAACTCAGTTACTCACTGTAAGAGTAATTAGTTTACTCAACACAGTAACTGATATACTTTTCATGTTCTACATTATACATTATATTACATCTTTCACATAAGAGATTTTCAACAACAGCACCAACAACAAAAAAACACACATAGGTCAAACTTTTTACATGATTTTCTTTCAAATACTGAAAAAAGCCTTTTTGTTTTTCCTGTTTGAGGGTTAGGTTTAGGGTTACTGAGGTATGTCCTGAACCGTGACTTGTGTGTAACGTCACACCCCTGATATACAGTACAGACCAAAAGGTGGGATGCACCTTCTCATTCATGCGTTTTCTTTATTTTCATGATTATTTACATTGTAAATACTAAACTAAAAACATGTATAATATTCTCGTATCTTCAAAGTAGCCAGTCACCCTTTGTTCTGATTACTTTTTCGCAATCTTGCCATTCTCTTGATGACCTTCAAGAGGGAGTCACCTAAAATGGTTTTTGATTTCACAGGTATGCCTTTTCAGGGTTAATTAGTAGAACTTAGGGCTTTATAAATGGGTTGGCACCTTTAGTTGTGTTGCATTGAATGAGATGTCTCCAAAGATGTGTCCAAACTTTTGGCCTGTACTGTATAGGGATGGGAATTGATACGATTTTTAAGATTCCGATTCCATTATCAATATTGCTTAACGATTCGACTCTATCGATTCTCTTATCGATTCTAATTTGGGGAAAAAGTAGAACAAACATTTGGATTGGCATCGAGTTTGTTTAATCAGAAGTCACAACCTTACAATCTCACAACGAGGTCAAAAGAGACCCAAAGCCTCGATGTTAACTGTGGCAATTACACAGGAATGTGTAACATTTTACTGAAACATTTTTCTAATAGAAGTAAAAAAATCCTCCTTTTTAAAAGGACATGTTAGCTGATAGCATTCAAAAATAATAAAGAAAAGATAAATACTATCAAATACAAAAGAACAGGCAGCACGGTAGCTGAGTGGTTAGCACGTCTGCCTCACAGTTCTGAGATCAAGGGTTCAATCCCGGGCTTCGGCCTTCCTGTGTGGAGTTTGGATGTTCTCCCCGTGCCTGAGTGGGTTTCCTCCGGGAACTCCGGTTTCCTCCCAAAAACATGCATGGTAGGCTGATTGAACACTCTAAATTGTCCGTAGGTATGAGTGTGTGCGTGAATGGTTGTATGTCTCCTTGTGCCCTGCGATTGGCTGGCAACCAGTTCAGGGTGTCCCCTGCCTACTGCCTGTAGTTAGCTGGGATAGGCTCCAGCACCTCCGCGACCCTCGTGAGGAAAAGCGGCATGGAAGATGAATGAATGAAAGAATACAAAAGAACAGTGCGTAGTGCAAATGTGCAAAATTAGCAATTCTTTTGCAGAAAAATAAGCATGTCTGCTTTTTCAGGAAGGATACGTGATCTTACTGGACTCATGGTGTCTCCAGCAGTGGAGAACACCCTCTCAAATGGGGTGGAGAAAGCCTGCACACACAGACAGTGTTCAACCAGCCCAGACAACAGGGGCAGAGTATCTCTTTTGTTCCACCACCATAGTGTGGCACTTTCCTTGGAGGAGATGGAGGGCATGCTAGGGAAGCAAGCGAGGGGAAGCGTAACCTAATCACGTAGTCGCACTTGCTGACTCGAGCGTGCATAACATGCGTAAGTTACATGACAAGCGCTGGTTGGAATCTATAAGAGAATCATTAGGTAAACTGCTAAACGAATCCATGGAATTGAAAACACATGGAACCGATTCTGTACGAACTATATATATATATATATATATATATATATATATATATATATATATATATATATAGTACTCTATGTAGATATTTTTTTCAATATGCAGGTTTAGGGCATGTGAATATTTTTTGTAATAAAAATAATTATACACATATATTATTATTATATTGTAGAGCAGGGGTCGGGAACCTATGGCTCGCGAGCCAGATATGGCTCTTTTGACGGCTGCATCAGGCTCGCAGACAAATAATCAATTATTTTAAAAAATACATAAATAAATTAAATAACAACAACAACAAAAAAAAGTTTTGTTGTGTAATTGGAAGGGCGCTAGGACCTCGGGGAAAACCTGGCTGGCATAAGGGCCACAGCAGAAGCGTTAAAAAGAGCAACCAGTAAGGGGCACTCACATTTTTTCCTTTGGCAAGCCAGTGATCAGGCATCATTCCGGACAGGTGCGGCAGTGAAGAATGCAAAAGTCTGATGATGCGTGTGGCATTTGGTTGAAATAATAGCTATGCATCTGTAACATGGGGCAGACAGAGATTAAATGCTACAGTCAGTTGCTACACATTTAATTTTATTTTCTTGTATAGCTGAAACACGAAAAAAACAACAACGTCCGTTTTGCATGGCTGCACACAGACGGCTCATTTCTTATTCGCTCTAAAATGCGAATTGTTATATAATTATATTAATAAACACATACAAGTTTTTTGACCAAACATTTAACTTCTGCATTTTAGACACTACTAGCATTCACTCGTCGTCCGCTCGCTATTACGAACACATCTGCAGTCATAAATAAACATACTAAACGATTAACATACTGTATTTGTATATCAACACACTGTACACATCACAATCATCCTAAAATAAAGCAATCCGCTAATACACACAGTCAAATTAGACTCTTTTTCTCACCTGAAACAACAAAAAATACTTTAAACAACAACGTCTGTCTGGCATTGCTGCACAGACGGCTCATTTCTTATTTGCTCTAAAATGCGAATACTTATTGCCCATGCACGACAAGAAGCGAACGCTGCCCCCTGCTGGTTCAAAACCGTAAGTAAAACAGTCTTTTCAGGCTGAAACTTGAGTGTATATTTTACACAAACAAACACAACGAAATAAGATGAAATATTTAAAACATAGGGTTAATCTATCTGTCGACACAACAAAATATTGAAATAACTGTTTTAATATTATTCAATTATTATCTATTATTTAATTTAATTATTATTTTATATAAGTTATTAAAAAGAATTCAGAGACTTATTGTACTTTAAAAGTGTTGAAATTACATAAAATGCACATATTGCTTGTACTGTATTTTTAATTTTAAACATATTGTGAGGCTCTCACAGAATAACATTTACAAATATGTGGTGTTCATGGCTCTCTCAGCCAAAAAGGTTCCTGTCCCCTGTTGTAGAGTGTACAAAGACAATGCCAAATTGGTGATGATAACGCATACTCAGCAGGAAAACAGTACCATATTTTTAATTGATTGTCCCCACCTGAACGCCACAAACTGTATGTAAAAAAAAAAAAAAAGTTCAAACCCCACACAGCCCTGCCCAAACTGGGATCGCACCCTCGTCTTGTTTTGATTTTTATTTTATTAAACAAAGGTGTGTGAACTGAAAAGCCTCGTCAAGCCACGTCTTGCTGTGCCTCAGGGCCGGAACTAATCTCCGTGTTGTTACATAAATTCCGTGCAGTTTGTCAGTTATTTGTTAGTTTCAGGGCTCTTAAGTGGCTCAGCTAGTGTGAGTCAATGGTTTCATCTTAGCATGCCAATAATAAAACGGCATATACACGCATGAGAATCACTGATGACCCATGCAATCAATAGTGTTAGCTATGTTTTCAGGATACATTTATGAAAACATACCATTGCATGTCAATAATTGTAGTATGAACAGCAACATTTGTGTAACCCTGAAGCTTCATAGGGAATTCGTGGAAACTTTCATTTGCCAATTCTGATTCCACAGCCTCTAAATCAGGAGTCTCCAAACCGGTCCTTTAGGGCCGCTTTGGGTCCTGGTTTTTGTTCCAACCGATCGAGTACCGACAGTTTAACCAATGAAGTTTCTGCTAAAACAAGCAGCACCTGACTGCTAGCAACTGATTACACTTGTAAGACACCAGATTGGTGCATAGTTGTTGTCTTGTTTTGTTGGAATGAAATCTGGAATAGCTTGTAGACCACCGCTCTAAATGCACATTTCACCATGTTGCTGTTCTTCAATCAAGACTCAGTAGACTGATGCTGCATTTGAGGAAGTTGGAAAGTCGGAGTTTTCCAACCTATGACCAGGAAAAATATCATTGGAAGGCCAGTCGAACTGAGAGGCTCAAGTTGCAAAGTAGGACAAAAAAAAAAAAACACCCTAACTTCATGAGTTGTTTCAATCTGACATCACTCGACAAATTGGCGTTGCCCATCGAAAAGCAGACCGTCAATAGTAAAACTAAAAAGGGCAGTTTACAGTGCGTTCTATTTACTTTAGCCGTCGTTTTATTCTCTACTATTAGATCGCTTACGAGAAAGCAGGTTTGCCGGAGGTCAAAATGTCTTTTGAAGGCCAAAAATAAAAAACAACTTCAGCCATCTTGCTGTTTGCATTCGCGTTGAACGCCTTGAGGTCGCAACTGGTACCATCCGAGTGGGATAAGTCCAACTTCCCACCTTCCTTGAATGTGTCTGCAGCACGAGTGGCCGAAGCACTCCTCTCTATTGTGGTCGCATTACACAGCTAAAAAATAGTCCTCAGAATAAAATTAATTATGGCAGTTTGGTGTGACATTGTTTTAGCCACATTGATATTTGGAACAATGATCGGCATTTTGACATTTTATATGACTGTTACATCTGTTAATATCGTTTTTTTATTGACATGCTAGGATGGGACCATTGTCTTGCACTAGCTTAACCACTCCAGAGCCATGACACTAACATATAACTGACAAACTGTACGGAATTTATTGAAATCAATTCCACTGACTAATTAAACCCCCGCTAACTTGAAGATTAAGCCTAATGTAAAAAATCTGAATTTCCACTTTATGTGCAGTGCCAGTTCAGAAACTTGCTCTCTGCCCCTTTTAAATGGTCATGGGCTAAAGATCAAAGCAGTAAACGTCATCTTGGAAGAAAAAAACAACCACTCTACCACTTGAGGCAAGAAACCGTACGTAACTAAATATTCTTTGTATTCTCTATTCACTGCACACTCTCAACAACTGGCAGGCTGTCAGAGTCCTTGCCCACAAGATGCTTGTGCCCTCCATTTTAGGCATGGATCTTTAAAAACATGTTTTTATATCGATTTGTTTATTTTTTATTATAACTCCTTTTTTTTGTTCAATACTAAAGTTTTTTTCATCACTAAAACACGGAAAATATGAAGCAAGAGCAATGTGATTTTGAATACTTCAAAAGTTGGCACACAACAGTCCTGCAAAATTTTCAAAGAGAATCTGCAAATTTTCTCTACCACTGGGCTATATGTTTGATCGATCATGAATTATAGATAGTCTACACCCAAATGGTTAGAAACACCAGCAACACTGTGTGTTGTGCCAAACCGCACTCTAAACAGATGCTTCCTCATGCTGTCATTGGAGAGTCCCTGGATGACAATCTTAGCAGGGGCGTAGGTTTGCATAGGGACGGTAGGGACATAACACTACCCACTTTTCAGGATGCTCAAATTGTCCCTACCAACTTTTAAGCAACCTCATTTGCATATCATAATGAGTTCAGTTATATCGGTAATTTAGATTGCCTTCCCATTTGTTGTAAGGATACAATTGATCCTATCATTATTAAGTGAATTATTGTCATTAAGTTCAGACTTATATTTACCCCTTTTTCACTTGCTGAATGTGCTAGGCCATCCCCCCTCAAACTCACGTTTGATTGGTTGATGACTTGACCTCCCCACACACACACGCGCTGACCCGACGAAAATACAACATGCCGCCTCATCTGCCCCCTTCAAAGAGGGCGGGATATTAAATGTTTTTTCCAGCCAGCAGCAGCCACTGTAATTAATGTAAAAGGACGTCAATGTTATGGAGGTGGGGAAGACACCACTAATTTTGGTACTGAAATTTTGCTACAACCTGCATCAGAGTTTGCATAACATTAAACTGTGTGAATTTGCTAACCTGCAAAACTCATGTACAGTGCCTTGCAAAAGTATTCGGCCCCCTTGAACCTTGCAACCTTTCGCCACATTTCAGGCTTCAAACATAAAGATATAAAATTTTATTTTTTTGTCAAGAATCAACAACAAGTGGTACACAATCGTGAAGTGGAACAAAATTTATTGGATAATTTAAACTTTTTTAGCAAATAAAAAACTGAAAAGTGGGGCGTGCAATATTATTTGGCCCCCTTGCGTTAATACTTTGTAGCGCCACCTTTTGCTCCAATTACAGCTGCAAGTCGCTTGGGGTATGTTTCTATCAGTTTTGCACATCGAGAGACTGACATCCTTGCCCATTCTTCCTTGCAAAACAGCTCGAGCTCAGTGAGGTTGGATGGAGAGTGTTTGTGAACAGCAGTCTTCAGCTCTTTCCACAGATTCTCGATTGGATTCAGGTCTGGACTTTGACTTGGTCATTCTAACACCTGGATACGTTTATTTTTTAACCATTCCACTGTAGATTTGGCTTTATGTTTTGGATCATTGTCCTGTTGGAAGATAAATCTCCGTCCCAGTCTCAGGTCTTGTGCAGATACAAACAGGTTTTCTTCCAGAATGTTCCTGTATTTGGCTGCATCCATCTTCCCGTCAATTTTAACCATCTTCCCTGTCCCTGCTGAAGAAAAGCAGGCCCAAACCATGATGCTGCCACCACCATATTTGACAGTGGGGATGGTGTGTTCAGGGTGATGAGCTGTGTTGCTTTTACGCCAAACATATCGTTTTGCATTGTAGCCAGAAAGTTCAATTTTGGTTTCATCTGACCAGAGCACCTTCTTCCACATGTTTGGTGTGTCTCCCAGGTGGCTTGTGGCAAACTTTAAACAAGACTTTTTATGGATATCTTTGAGAAATGGCTTTCTTCTTGCCACTCTTCCATAAAGGCCAGATTTGTGCAGTGTACGACTGATTGTTGTCCTATGGACAGACTCTCCCACCTCAGCTGTAGATCTCTGCAGTTCATCCAGAGTGATCATGGGCCTCTTGGCTGCATCTCTGATCAGTTTTCTCCTTGTTTGAGAAGAAAGTTTGGAAGGACGGCCGGGTCTTGGTAGATTTGCAGTGGTCTGATGCTCCTTCCATTTCAATATGATGGCTTGCACAGTGCTCCTTGAGATGTTTAAAGCTTGGGAAATCTTTTTGTATCCAAATCCGGCTTTAAACTTCTCCACAACAGTATCTCGGACCTGCCTGGTGTGTTCCTTGGTTTTCATAATGCTCTCTGCACTTTAAACAGAACCCTGAGACTATCACAGAGCAGGTGCATTTATACAGGGACTTGATTACACACAGGTGGATTCTATTTATCATCATTGGTCATTTAGGACAACATTGGATCATTCAGAGATCCTCACTGAACTTCTGGAGTGAGTTTGCTGCACTAAAAGTAAAGGGGCCGAATGATATTGCACGCCCCACTTTTCAGTTTTTTATTTGTTAAAAAAGTTTAAATAATCCAATAAATGTTGTTCCACTTCACGATTGTGTCCCACTTGTTGTTGATTCTTGACAAAAATAAATAAATTTCATACCTTTATGTTTGAAGCCTGAAATGTGGCGAAAGGTTGCAAGATTCAAGGGGGCCGAATACTTTTGCAAGGCACTGTAGGAAGCTGCTTAGAGAGAAGTGTCCTCTACTTTTGAATATATTTTCTGCTGTTAACGTTAATCAAACTGTGAGAAATGTAGTGAACCGAGATTTACCCCCTTCTGCCCAATATTCTTTTTTTTTTTTTTTTTTTTTCTTTAATGTGGTCCTAAAGCAACACTTAATAACTTTCAGTTTTGGTCGAGTTTAGTGACACTGGAGGACAAAAGCGGTAGTTTTTTGAAGACTGCATTTCTCGTGAAGACCAGCGCATGAGCGCATAGTGTCTTTCTATGAGGGGCTTAACAGAAAATAATTGAGAAGCACTGGTATAACTCAATACAGATTTATTTTGCAATGATCAGTTAGCCCAGGGGTCGGGAACCTGTGGCTCGCGAGCCAGATATGGCTCTTTTGACAGCTGCATCTGGCTCGCAGTCAAATAATCAATTATTATACAAAAAAAATAAATAAAAGGTTTCGTTGTGTAATAGGAAGGGTGCTAGGTCCTCGGGGAAAACCTGGTGGGCATAAGGGCCACAGGAGAAGCGTTAAAAAGAGCAACCAGTAAGGGGCACTCACATTTTTTCCTTTGGCAAGCCAGTGATCAAGCGACATTCAGGACAGGTGCAGCAGTGGAGAATGCAAAAGTCTGATGATGCGTGTGGCAGTTGGTTGAAATAATAGCCATGCATCTGTAGTGTGGTGCAGACAGAGATTAAATGCTCCAGTCAGTTGCTACACATTTATTTTTATTTTCATTTTTCTTGTATAGCTGAAACAAGAAAAAAAACAACAATGTCCGTTTCGCATGGCTGCGCACAGACGGCTCATTTCTTGTTCGCTCTAAAATGCGAATTCTTACATAATTATATTAATAAACACATACAAGTTTTTGTGACCAAACATTTAACTTCTGCATTTTAGACACTACTAGCATTCACTCGTCGTCCACTCGCCATTACGAACACATCTGCAGTCATAAACAAACATACTAAACGATTAACATATTTCTGAACTATATTAACACGCAGTACACATCACAATCATCCTAAAATAAAGCAATTCGCTGATATACACAGTCAAATTAGACTCTTTTTGTCACCTGAAACAACAAAAAAATACTTTTAACAACAACGTCCGTCTCGCATTGCTGCACAGAAGGCTAATTTGTTATTCGCTCTAAAATGCGAACACTTATTGCCCATGCACGCCAAGAAGCGAACGCTTCCCCCTGCTGGTTCAAACCGTAAGTACAACAGTCTTTCTAGGCTGAAACTTGAGTGTATATTTTACACAAACAGAACGAAATAAGATGAAATATTTTAAACATAGGGTTAATCTATCTGTGGACACAACAAAATATTGAAATAACTGTTTTATTATTATTTAATTATTATTTATTATTTAATTTAATTATTTTTTTAAAAGATAAGTTATTAAAAAGAATTCAGAGACTTATTTTACTTTAAAAGTGTTGAAATTACATAAAATGCACATATTACTTGTATTTTTAGTTTTAAACACATTGTATGGCTCTCACAGAATAACAATTACAAATATGTGGTGTCCATGGCTCTCTCAGCCAAAAAGGTTCCCGAGCCCTGAGTTAGCATATCCATTAATTAGGTTCATAATCGTGAGAAATGTAGCCCTGTCCCCCGTTAACCCAATCTGTTTGGTCTTATTAATGTCCCGTCCCCAGCAAAAAGTGTACTGTACATGCATGTTATGCTGTTATATCGTCCCTACCAATGTTGAGCCCAAACCAACACCCTTGAATCTAAGCCAGAGTTTTTAGCATTAAGTCAATTTCAGACCTCAGTGGTGCAGTATTTGAGCACTTTAGTGACTAGCGGGCTGATTGGCGTGTTGGCTGCTTTGAATGGAAATATATGAAAAACTCCCTTTCCACACTTAGAAACGAGCGAGGACAGCAGTATGACAGCACTATTTGCACTCAAGTAGGTTCAAGGCGTGTGTAAGTGCAGGGAAGCTGAGAGAAAAGGGAGTACATACACACAAACGTATTCTCAAAACACAAAGAGGAAAAAAATGCATTAATTAAAAAAAAAAAAAAAAAAACTAAATTAACAGTTGTTGTGTATTTGTCTGGAGCCTGTTGGGGCTTCTTAGAGACTCTCCAGCCAGTTGCCAAAGGGAGTTGTTGTAGAAATGAAAAGAGAACACGATCGTTCTAGTTGAACAAGTGGAGGCTTGATTTACACAGAAATTTGTCTCCTAATAAACCCTAATCAAACAGCTGTATCATCCTAGGGTGAGGAGAGAAGAGGAGAGCATCTCCCACCCAAACTTCATTTATCTACCACCCATGAACATTTTTTTACTATTAGGCCTGTAGAATGGCCATGCAACCAAAGGTGTTGCCGGCTGGATGACCCTTTGCAGTGTCTCGCTACGTAAAGTCACGTGTTTACAATAGGAAGACCATATTTTAATTTCCAAAAAAGAGAACACTTGGCTCGGCTTCCAAAAACTTAAATTTTACTTGAAGTTCACTCAAAGATGCCTTATCACTTCAATATATTTAAAGTGTTCCTCCTCCGTCTAGATAGAAAAATTAAGTTTTATATAAAAAAAAAAAAATAAATAAATAAATAATAATAATAGCTAAATAACCAAATACACAAATTCAAATACGCAGACCTTACCAGACAGGCGTTGTTCTTCATAAAATAATAACGCAAAAAAAAAAAAAAAAAAAAAAAAAAAAAAAAAAAAAAAAACACTAGAATTAATTCGTGATTTAAAAAAAAAGTCTCTTCTGTATTGGCGAATCCTTGAACAAAATAGCTGTCTTTTCATTTCTTACTGTTCGAATAAAAAACCTGAAACAATGTTCTAAATAATACCTTTTCTGTAGAAAATCCAGCATTAACAAACAGGTCATTTCTCTTTCCAGTGAAATAATGTAAATTAAACCGTAGTCTCAAGACTATTACTGACAAATTGTTATTCCCACTCAATTATTATACTCAATTACTATTCTCATTCAATGTTCTAGATTACATGCAAACAATAACCGAAATAAACAGACAAACAATTCAATCAGCATGTTTCCAAAGGCAGCACTTCAAAACCACATATCGCATAAGGTAGGATGACCAAATGTTCTCTTTTGCCCGGACAAGTCCTCGTTTCAAATCCTCTCCATAGCGTCCGGCCGGGTTTTATAAGTTCATGAAAATGTCCGTTTTTTTATGATTTTTCACGGGACCAAATTGATGACAATCCCTCTGGCCGCTGGGGGGCAGCGCCTGCCGTCGTTGACGTGGCTCCTACTAGTTGCATAAATTATAAGGACATGACACAGTGAAAGTATATCTGAGAATTCCACTATTGCATTGAGGATTCACACTGAAGACCAGGGGTCTCCAAGTCCGGTCCTCGAGAGCCGCTATCCAGCTTGTTTTCCATGTGTCCTTCCTTTAACACACCTATTATTCCCTATCTTTCCAGATGCTTGTTATATGCAATGAGCCCTCATTTTTCAGGGTTAATGGGGAACAGTGCAAATCGAAAATACGCAAAGTAGAGGAAGCGCTTATTTACTTAGAAAAATACGTATATATACAGTATATATATATATATTTGGGTGTGTTCAATGTATTGGAAAGAGATACACAAAGACATGTTTAAAAAAAAAAAAAAACTTAAATGTATATGGCGGGAAACACAAACAAGGCTAATAGATAAGTAATCAATCCAAACAAAGAACAATTGGAGGAAAAAAAAACATTTAAGAGTGTAAATATTTCAAAAATAAAATCTCAACCACTCCTTGATGTCTGCGATTTCTGTATCGCAACCCTTGTTATATTACCGTGTTTCTCCCATAAAATCCCTACAAAGTCTGGCTGTGGCCATTCATAGCTGTGTCTTGACACTCAGTGAGACATGCTAGAAATGTTCCCTCTAATTTTTCATGTGTCTGAGCAAACATACAAGCTCGATGAGCACACTGCGGCCCACGGTGAGCCAAAAAATGCGCCATGAAAAGGGGAAAACAAAACAAAACATATAGGTCGCGCCGGCGTATAAGTCACATTTTGGGGGGAAATTTATTTGATAGAATCCAGCACCAAGAACAGACATGTAATCTTGAAAGGCAATTTAAAATAAAAATACATTAGAGAACAACAGTCTGAGTTTACATTGAGATTTTAGACAGCTTTCTTATCCTGTCAATTGAAAATATGTTTGTCATTTTCCAAGATGACAATGCATCTTGCCATTGAACTAAAACTGTTAAAGCATTTCTACTCGTAGGAGAAAGACTCATCCAGTCAATGTCATGGCCTGCAAATAGCCCAGATCTCAACCCTATTGAAAACCTGTGGTGGAAATTGAAAAAAGAAATGGTCCACAAGGCTCTGACGTGCAAGGATGATCTGGCAACTGCAATCAAAGAGAGTTGGCACCAAATTGATGAAGAATACTTATCAAGTCCATGCCTCAGAGACTGCAAGCTGTCATAAAAGCCAGAGGTGTTGCTACTAAATACTAGAGATGTGTTTTGATTGTTATATCTTTGTTTACCATGATTCCATATTTCTTTCCTCAGAATGGAGTGATTCCATCTATATTTCCCTGCACTTGCTCTATTAAAGTAACATTTACTGACCACCATAATGTTTTTTTATTCATTTCTTTTAGTGTTTCTGAATGCTAAAGAGTTGCACTTTTGAACTAATTCATCATTTTTTTCAAGCTTTTTATCTGAGTTTGTTCTAAATGATAAAATGTCTGAGTGAGTGCTCGTCCGAGACTGGTGATTCCATACTTTTTGCCAGGGGTTGTATATAGATATAGCAAGGGATCACGTTACGTCATGATTTACCTGAATACTGAATACTGTCCCTGCACAGCATCCCAGCTGCTCAGTATCGCCTGTGCACATGCATACAACCAAATGGTGCCTATGGTGTCAGTGATTAAATCCAACCGCTGGACAGTGGCTTATCCGCTTTCTGCTGGAGCACCTGTGGCATCACATGTGTGCGCCAGAGAACAAATGAGATGGCATGTGAGAGAGCGATTGACAGAGCGACCAAAGCGAATGAGAGAGGAAGAGAGAGAGAGAGAGAGAGAGAGAGAGAGAGAGAGAGAGAGAGAGAGAGAGAGAAAGAGAGGGATTTGAGAATAATGATTCAGTCAGCAGCACTATCATCTTCACACTATTAAGTGAGCTTTCAGCCACGGTTCCTGTTGGCAGTCTGCACTGCAATCAAGACGGGCAAAGTCAAGCAAACCTCCAAGTCAATATCTGTTTAAACTCATTGCAGATCGCAACCCAGCAAGCTAAGAAGAAAGAGCAGGAATATTGCACTCACACTATTATAATGTCGGGGGCCACCGAGGACCTAACATGTGAGGAATGTTTTTCCGCTCAAGGGGCCAACGGTTCCGAGTTAAATGGACTCTCCAGTGTGGACGACGATGAACTTCTACACTACATCTGGACTGAGTATTTACACCCAAAGCATTATGAGTGGGTTCTCATTGCAGCTTATATATTTGTGTTTTTCGTGTCACTCATCGGCAACTCATTGGGTGAGTTTCCTCCTTTTTTTAATTTAAATTGTTTTTCTTCTTTCTGCCTGAATATGATTTTAATCAATAATGCCCTGTCTATAGCTTGTGATGTTGTTTATTAACAGAGGCCATTTAATTGGTTGAAATTAACCTCTCTATACATTTTTTTTCTCAGTTAGTGTTTTTTTTTCCTTCGGCAGTGGCTTATGTTTGTTTTTCTGACACATAAATCCATAAGGAACACTGGAGTGACAGTCAATTTCACAGACCGTGACAAGTGTTACAAAACCCACTGAAATCTGCAAATTAGGCTCTGCTTTTTAGTTGAGATTTTGTTGTCATTGCTGATTATATTGGTTGGCATGTAATGAAATGTTGATGTTTAGAAGTCTACAAAGCAAATGGAGCATCAAGCACCTACACAAACATTTTCAGGGGCAGATGCTCAAGTACTCAATTGCTAATAATTGACTGTAAGCCTGCATACCTTCATGTTTTATTACACTCTCATTCAACTGGTGCAGTGCTTCTCAATTATTTTCTGTCACGCTCTCCCAGGAAGATATAAATCTATATTGTTTCCTTGTTAACATTAAAAGAAAATATAGATCAACTTAAAATAAAGAATAATTTTATTTGAGTATTTGATACTGAAAAATAAAATGTAATAAAATCAATAAATTACAATAGATTCAAATAGATGAGCAACGTTAACTCAGAGCACAATAAGCCAAGCAAAAATTCATAAAATAAAAGTGAGTGTCATTGGACAGAGGGACAGTTTTTATTTTTGCAGCACTTGTATCGTCCAGCATGACCGAGACCATGTCTAATGCTGCAAGCAGTATCAGCTCCTCTGCTACGGTATGTTTTTTGTTGTTGTTGTTGTTGCACTGAGCGACTTGGTATGCCACCTTGTAGGATGCTAACAGTCCTCGCTTGTTTAATGATGTAGGCACTCACAAAGTGGAACGATTGTTGGCCATATGCGGCAAATTTTCGCTGAGAAAAATTCAAGCGGCTTATCAAAGTGATTGGGGTCTAATGTCTTCATTGATTTTGCTTCATGTTGTCCGCTGCTTACATGTTTGGACACACTACCAGGAAGACGTAAACATTTTGTGCTACCCCAACTCTCTTCCAACTCTTTAAGTGACGTCTTAATCAATTTGGCGTCCTGCTGTCCATTGCAAACATTTTTAGTACACAGACTGGGCTTTCCTCGTCTCCCACTGTATTAAAAGTCAAAAGACAAACGCTACATACGCTTCGTCAAATTTCCTCGTCATAGCTCTTCATATATCTCCAGTGCTGTTTGCTGTGTGCTCTTGTTTGGTTAAAAAAAAACTGCGCACACTCTGAAAATGAGCGCGCCACTGTAAACCAGAGTGGATGTGCAATTACACTTCATTCTAGTACGGCAAAAAAGGTCACATGCGTTACTCCCGGCATTGCTCTGCATCCCCCTGGGTGAAGACCCGCCCCACTATTTCAGAAGTACTGCACTAAACATACCGTTCTTTGCTCGTCTCCCACTATATTAAAAGCAGGGGTGATAGTGGTCCGGAATGGCCCGGAGTGCTCGAGCCAGAACGCCGTTCCGGCATACAGTGCTTTGATCCCAAAAATATGACAGCAACTGTCAAAAATCCTTTGTGTGATGGTTTGTTTAAAGTATTGTATTTTATCAAAAGATGCTGATGGTGGCAGCGTTGGGTGTGGTTGGACTCTTACCTTTTATAAGTGCAAACCAGACGTGTCTGACATGGCTAAGGGACAGCTAGACTCTGGTTCGGCCCACGTGAGGCTGTAAGTTGTTTCAGTTGATGTATATTGGTGTAGGCATTTGTGGTTAAGTTTGGCGAGACTGTTTAGTTATGTTTAGTGATTTGCCATGTGAGAAGTGTAAATATGTTAGCATTCATAGCATTTAAGCTAGCGGACTTTATTTTGCAGATTGGCCTGATATGATTTACTAAATTTACATATTGATTATATTGGAGGAACATTTGACGTATATTTGCATTATTTACATTAGCTTCAATTTTAATGTACATCCAATATTCCTAAGTACCGGTAGTTAAAATTTAGGTTTTGCATTTAGGAAACATGGGGAAAAATTAGGAGATGGAGGTTGACTTTACTGCTGTTTTTGTTAACTTTTATTTTGCAAATCATTGAAAAAAAAAACAGTTTTGAATGAAAAGCATTATTTTGTTTGTATGTGTTATAGGAATAACTTTGCCAAAAGCAGTTTTATCGGCATTTCAGTGGTTTTAGGAGTTTGGTGACCAGCCAACGGAGTTCCGGCAAGCAATTCTAGCCACCTTCACCCCTGATTAAAAGTGAAGCCAAACGCTACCTACGCTTTGTCATATTTCCTTGTCTTTGCTTTCGGGAGACTTCATACTGTTTATCCTGCATAATGCAAAAAAAATGCGCACAGTCTGAAAATGAGAGCGCCACTGTCACCCACTGGGTAAATGTGCAAATACAAATTATTCTATTAAGGCAAAAAGGTATGTTCCGCGAGGTCACATGCTCCTCTACCCCTGCCTGCCCCCGGCATCGCTTTGCAACTTCTCTGGGGTGGCGCGCCACAATATTTGAGAAGTACTGAACTAGTGGCACGGGTATTTGACATATACAGTAATTACATCACTAGTTAGATTGGTAACCATGAGGGTTGAGCATCGTTTGAAATTGAACGATTCCGGTTCCGATTCCATGTTTCAATTCAGGTTCCAAACGATTCTCGATTCCGATTTTTATAAGAAGCAGGGTCAAAACAAAACAAAAAAAAAGGCAGGGTCAAAAAAATTGCATTGTTTATATAAATGTCTTAAATTCTCAATGATTTTTTAAAGTTGTATGAACTTCTCACAGAGCTATTTTTAACTTTCATATAAATATCAGTCTTTGAACTTGAATGTGATTACGTTTCTTTCTACAAGAGTGTACTTTCACAAAAAAATGTTTATTTTTCAAAAGCTCATGGAGAAAACATTTACATATGGCGAAAAAGTTCCGCTCTGAGACCCCCAATTGGGCCAAATTTCAAAATTGTCCTATAGGCATGTGTGATACATCATTGGAAAGCTTAAAATCTCAATTTTCTGGGGGAAGAAAAATTTTGAACATTTAAAAAAAATAAAATTTTAAACAGCAAATCCTTATCTTTAGGTTAAAGCACGCGAGAGCACATATAAAGATGCCATGATTTTAACGTGATACTATCGCGTACTTACCTCTTTTCGATCCAAAAGCTCCATGTAGCATGTATCACCAAGTATCACAACACAGCTGTGAATGGCCACAACCAGATTTTATGGAGAATTTATGGGTGAAACACGGTAATATAACAGGGGTGGCAATGCAGAAATCGCAGACATTAAGGAGTGGTTGAGATTTTCATTTTCATATATTTTTTTTTTCAATTTTACTTTGTTTGAATCGATTATTCATCATCTAAAATATTGGGGAAAATGCGACAGTAATGAAAAAAATACAATAAGTGATAGTTATGAGGTAGATATCCGTGACTTATTTACAGACGCTAATTTTTTCTTTGTGACATAATTTGTTTAAAAGTTTAAAATATGCGAGTGGATAATTAAAAAAAATATATATATATTAACTAAATATTCAAAATCAATTAAATGATTCTAACCTAAAAATGACAGACACTTCGAATAATAAATACGATTACTTACGATTACTTTACTCCTTTTTATGGCTCGGTTGTAACAAAAGCGGTTGCGCGCCGTCTTGAAACGGGGGTTTCCAAGGTAGAACGGACAAATTAAAAATAATTCGGGGATTTAATGTGCCATGAATCTGCTATGGCGGCATATAGACTTATTGTTATATCAAACACAACTGTTCTTTTGACTCAAAATATAGCAGTTTATTTTAAAGACGCTTTCATTATAAGTCTTGTACAAAAATTTTTGCGGCTTCAGATACAGTACAGTACTTTAACAGTTTGTCTTTTTTGGTCAAATACGGCTCTTTCAACATTTTGGGTTGCCGACCCCTGGGTCTCTACGAGATGTAAGTCGTACTATTGCTATGAGAAAAAAAGTATTATTACATAGGGTAACATATCTGTAATCAGCAATGCATTTTACGTACATGTACCGTAGCTGAGAGCTACAACATTAGGCTGAATAAAATATTTCAAATATATCTTTGTTATGGTTCTTCTTGGGGGCAAAAACATGGGGAAAAAGACTGCCGTGGCACGACATAGTGAGGCTATCTGACTCTGATGCAGCCCACCACCATAGCTTCAAAAAATCCTAGGGGAAACTTTGCAGTTTGTTTATTTTGAAACTGTGTGATTGTTTTTGCCACCGGGGGGCACAACCAGTGTCATTAGGTATTTTACTATAAAGGTGCGCCCAGCGCAGCAGTGCTAATCAGTGCACTTGGTGCACATACGGTTTTTACCATAGCACACTGTAGCATGAGTTGCATTGGAAAGTGAACTGTTTGCTGGATTGCTGAAATAAATCAACCTAACCAAAACCATCAATGTAGGCAGGTCATTGCCGGTAGCCTATGCGTACATTCAGGTTCCGAAGGTGTACTCAGTATTGACTTGATTTTGAGTTTGCTAAAATGCCAATACACTTCACATGGCTACTTCTTTCTTAACAAGCACCACAACAGATTCTAAAACAAAAGAAGCTTTTAATACTGTTGATTTTAACGGAGGGGGCAACATGCTACGTAAAGTACGTAGCTGCTTATATAGCTACATTTGCCCGATGTAATAATACGACTTATTCTCGTACTATTCCGTCCGTCCGTCCGTCCATCCATCCATCCGTCCATCCATCATCTTCCACTTAATCCGGGGTCGGGTCGCGAAGACAGACATAAATTATTGTTTTACTTACCTGGTTCTGACTGGTTAGAGGACCTGTGTTCTGTCAAATTTTGCAGCGCAGCGTGTCAAATACACGGCACTCAGCTATGCACTTGGCACTCGTATTCCATGAAGTCGGAGGTGTTTAATCATATTGGTCGTGCAGAATAGGCGGAGTTTGACTTTGGGGCAGGGGGGGCACAACACATTGATGACCTTGAAACGCAGTGTCAGCAATAAAATTTACTTACAAGAATATTTACAGTATAATAATAAGTTGTCAATGAGTGTTTTTTGTTTCCCATCATTCTAGAGAGGAATTCTAAATCAGGCTGCTTAGGCAATACTTTTCGCCAAGATCGTCATCCATTGAAAATGGTACGCCCACCGGTGTCGTTCCAATGTTGTTACCCCAGTCAAAATTGAAACCCCTTTCGGCGGAGCCATATGGAGGTAGATTTGTGTCTTTATTATTCAATCAAAAAAAGTTGCTTCAATCAAAATATATATTTTCAACCAAAAAAAGTCGCTTCAATAAAAAAAAAAAGTTTGAATGCAAAAATAAATTTAAAACTAAAATAAAATGCATATGAAAGCTGTTTGTCTTTGATTTTTTTTTTTTTTTTTTTTTTTAATCGAAGTAATGTTGATTTGTGTTTGGGCCACATTATGGCGAGGACATGTTTGTCTTTATTATGCAATCAAAAAGTAAGTTGCTTCAAAAATATATTTTCAAAAAGAAAAATCACTTCAATCAAAAAAAAAAAAAAAAAAAAAAGAAAAATCAATCATGGAAAAAGTTTTTGAATATGGAAAAATATTTGAGATGAAAAAAATTGTATTTGAACACATTGAAAAAGTTTCCTTTGATTGAAGCAATCCTTTTTGTGTTTGGGCCATATTATGAGTAGGACAATTGTGTCTAAATCCTTTAATCCCCCCAAAAGTTGCTTTAATCAAAAAAAAATATTTTCAATCGAAGAAAAAAATTATTTGAAAAAAATAATTAGGCAAGGGCAATTTTATTTATTTTTTTGAAAATTATATGCAAACCAAATGACCATCTAAGTTGCTAGTCGCATGATCTGTTCGAAAAATAGTTTTGACCCATTATAAAAATATATTTTTTTGTTCATTCCATTCATTTTTGATGCAGTTTTATTGCTTTACAACTTTTATATATATAGGTAAGTCAATTACATGCAATCATACTTTTCGGCCATCGGGGGGGCCTGGCCCCCACCTTAAAATCTGCTAATGTCGTGCAGCCACCTTTGCATGATATAGTTGTTTTGGAAGTGTTGCACTGAGCTGACTGCTCATTTTTTTTGGAGAGTTGAGCCAAACCTTAGAGCGCCGCCGCACTGTGTCCATGGTAGTAATCAACTTGCAATGCAGAAACACACGCTTCATGTAGCTTCTTCTTCATGGTTTTCGGCAGCAATTTTTTTCCGCTCGGTGGTCAGGGCATCGAAACATGGAATCGAAATTTAAAAATTCGAATGGTTCCGGAAGTATCGAAGCGGATCCCATCTAAGCTCGATTCCCAACCCGAGTAACCGTGGTTCATTTTTAATTAACAAACGCAATATTTGGATTTATTTTTGTCAGGAAAGTGAAAGTTGTTTTATTTTTCAATATTTTACATTTTTTTAGGCGCAATCTGTAAATAATTGGCAGTGAAGCACATTTTTTCATAGCCAAAATCTACCTGTCAACCATCTTGGTCTTGGTCTGATGAGGCAGTTACAGAACTACACCCCAAAACGAGATAAAATACAAATTACAGTGCTGATAATAAAGCACAGTAGCTAAAGTGGGCATTCCAAAATCTCTTGACTAATACTATCAGAAAAACATATTCAACTTCAGTAGTCTAAAAAGAAAGTACCAGTGTTTGTTGCATGATAGAAGCTCTTTAAACCAGAAAAAGCAATAAGCATAGCACCCCCTGTGGGGATAGTTCAAAAAGAAGCAAGATTAGAAACCTTAAAAAACAAGGCTGAAGGGTTATTCTACTGTTAGGTGTATTTACACTGGCATTTAATCTTGCATTACTTGCTGCTCTATTCATTATTATTTTTTTTGCAATATGTACAGAACTATCATTTTGGTGCATCATTCCAATCCTGCACAGATGTTGCAGAACTGAATACTGCACCTGTTATTGAATACAAATTTAGATGGGAAGTAAAATTGACTTGGGGTTGCTTGATTAATATGCATGTATTGTACAGGAAGTCCCCTGGTCACGACGTACCCGATTTATATAATTTGAACTTTCGGACGCCGGAGTCAGTTTTTTTTGTTGTTGTTTTAATTTTGTGACGCATGCCTTATTCTTGGCGCAGCCAGCATAGAGCAGGGAGTACTAATGTACATATAACGTACATGAAGAGCGCATTTGCCCCCACAAAGAAGCGGTGCAGCCGATTGAGAGAGAGAGAGAGAGAGACAGAGAGGGAAAATATTACAGCTGCAAGCTTGCGCACACATTTGTTGCTTGTGAAGCATCCACAGAGGCAACACTTGTATACTGTATATTACACGTTTTGTATTGTTTATTGAGCTTTTTCAATTGTGGTCGAATACTTGGGGCGAGTTTATGTGACTGTTTTTGATGATGTGCAGACGCTAACTGAGTGCTGGCCAAAAGTATTGGCACCCCTGCAATTCTGTCAGATAATGCTCAATTTCTCCCAGAAAATGATTGCAATTACAACTGCTTTGCTAGTAATATCTTCATTTATTTTGCTAGTAATGACGAAACAAAAAAAAAGAATGAATTCAAAAAATAAAGTCATTATCATTTTACACAAAACTCCAAAAATGAGCCGGACAAAAGTATTGGCACCCTCAGCCTAATACTTGGTAGCACAACCTTTAGACAAAATAACTGCGAACAACCGCTTCCGGTATCCATCAATGAGATTCTGACAATGCTCTGCTGGAATTGTAGGCCATTCTTCTTTGGCCAACTGCTCCAGGTCTCTGAGATTTGAAGGGTGCCTTCTCCAAACTGCCATTTTCAGATCTCTCCACAGGTGTTCTATGGGATTCAGGTCTGGACACTTTAGAAGTCTCCAGTGCTCTGTCTCAAACCATTTTCTAGTGATTTTTGAAGTGTGTTTTGGGTCACTGTCCTGCTGGAAGACCCGTGACCTCTGAGAGAGACCCAGCTTTCTCACACTGGGCCCTACATTACGCTGCAAAATTTATTGGCAGTCTTCAGACGTCATAATGCCATGCACACGGTCAAGCAGTCCAGTGCCAGAGGCACCAAAGCAACCCCAAAACATCATGAAAACTCTGCCATGTTTAACTGTGGGGACCGTGTTCTTTTCTTTGAAGGCCTCATTTTTTCCCCTCTAAACTCTATGTTGATGCCTTTTCCCAAAAAGCTCTACTTTTGTCTCATCTGACCAGAGAACATTCTTCCAAAACGTTTTTGACATTCTCAGGTAAGTTGTGGCAAACTCCAGCCTGGCTTTTTTATGTCTCTGGGTCCGAAGTAGGGTCTTCCTGGGTATCCTACCATAGCGTCCCTTTTCATGCAGACTCCGACGGATAGTACTGGTTGACACTGTTGTACCTTCGGACTGCGGGACAGCTTGGACTAGTTTGGATGTTAGTCGAGGTTCTTTATCCACCATCCGCACAATCTTTCGGTAAAATCTCTCATCAATTTTTCTTTTCCGCCCACATCTAGGGAGGTTAGCCACAGTGCTGTGGGCTTTACACTTATTGATGAAATTGCTCATGGACACAGGAACATTCAGGTCTTTGGAGATGGACTTATAGCCTTGATATTGCCCATTCTTCATCACAATTTTGCTTCTCAAGTTCTTAGACACTTCTTTGATCTTTTTTCTTTTCTCAATGCTCAATGTGGTACACACAAGGACACGGGACAGAGGTTAAGTCAACCTTAATCCATTTTAACTGGCTGCAAGTGTGATTTAGGCATTGCTACCACCTGTTATGTGCCACAGGCAAGTAACAGATGCTGTTAATTAGAAAAGCAAATTAGAGAAGCATCACATGATTTTTCAAAGGCTGCCAATACTTTTGTCCGGCCCATTTTTGGAGTTTTGTTTAAAATGATAATGATTTAAATTTTTTTCCATTCTCTTTTGTGTTTTTTCATTGCAAGCAAAATCAATGAAGATATTACTACCAAAGCATTTGTGAATGCAATCATTTTCTGGGAGAAATTGAGCATTATCTGACAGAATTGCAGGGGTGCCAATACTTTTGCACCCATATAGCACTGTGTATGCTAATTGTTTGCGTTGATTATCAGCTGTATCAGCGGCGAGTTATAACCGCTAATTTGAATTGCTGTTATTGAAGAAGAAACTGAATTTCATTTGTTTTTTAGTTTCATTCTGCAAGTGTTTTTTGTCTTGAGCAGCTGAAACACATGGATGTCTGACCTCGTCATTTCGGAGCTTAGCTGTATGGCTAACACTTAGCCCTAACATCTTGGCGAGGATGGTGCAATGACATAAATGTTTTGGAATAGTTATTTTCAGATTTAGGAAGTATTTAGGGGAACTTAAAGGGTCAATTCCAACGGAAATTAAGGTTATGTCGCCAGCATTGGAACGGAACTCCTTCGTAACCCGGGGATTACCTGTATTCGTATGTTTTTTCTATAAAATGTAATGACCATACAATACAAGATAAACTGTTCCAACGTCAATGTTAAAATAATATATAAATAACATTTAAATGGCTTATTGAGAGTTTACCTCCAGACGATAAAATCTTATCTGGGTAATTGTTGTTTCACTGTAGTTTTAAAGTAATGGATATGATCAATTTTAATTGCCCAGTTCAACACTATCATGGTACAAAAAGTTTTAACTGCTCTTTTGTTTTGACCATGAGAACATATCAATTTAAACGAGTACATAACCGGGTCATTGATTGCTAAGATTTCAGGATGCTGATGACAGTGATCAGAAGCTGTTGGCATTCAACCCATCCTGAACATCTATGGTCCGCAAACTATTTTCTTTCATTTTCTTGAACCTTTTTTTACAGGCTGAAGGCCTGTCACAACGGCTCTCAAGTAGTTGTCATTGTTGTTCTTGTGTACACTAATTTGAAGTCATTTTCCTTGGCCATTCATGAACAGACTGTCGTGAAACTTAGTGGCTATGCAGCAAAGGCCAGTATCTATCAATCCTCAAAGCCCGATTTTTTTTTTTTTCCCATTGTATCAGGGCTGATGAATTATTGACAGACTTAATGTTGCTGGTATTTCCTCCCGTATGTTATGAGTTACCATGTTCACACAGCCTTTAACCTGTAGTGTGCTCTAGCACACTCGTGTTTATTTCCTATGTTGAAATTTGTATTAATGATGACAAAAAAAGAGAAAAATACCAGAGATGTAACTGAAAATATGGCGGCGAAAACTATCGGCTGAAAATAGATAAAAAAGCGAAAACTACTAGCTGAAAATAGCTATAAATGCAATATCGGTTATGAAGACTGAAAGTTTACACCTGAATAGTATGAAGAACCTTAGTCTTCTAACCCTTTCTTGCCAAATGTATCACATTTGATACACTTAGAGACTAATTCAGAATTTTGAAATGTCTTTCCTCCCAAAAAAATAATGGATGCAAGTCAACTCATGCATCTGCAGGTTCCATGAGAAAAAAAAAAACAAAAAAAAAAACAGGATTTAGCCAGGGTTATGGATATTAGAGCACTTCTTACACATATTATTTTTCCTTCTTTTTTACAAATTTGAAAAAAAGTTTCCATCACGACCTTATTTTTCAAATTTTGTGATTCTCTGACAATTGCTTCGTATTGCAGGCATTAAAGGGCTAAAGATGGCGTAATCAAAACATGGAAAGAAGCAATACGCTTGCTGACACTGTCTTGCTAACCCTACTGGCCGACAGCCAACATGTCCACGGTCTGGAAGAAGTTTAAGAAATATATGAATTATTAAATGAAAATGAATAAATTAGCTTCATCACTGCTACATTCTTGTTCTGAACTTAATTTCCATTGATGTCCCGCATCAAATCAAATACAATGCATTTGAGCCCATGCATGAGTAGTTTGAGTAGTTTAATCAAGTAAATAGTATTAATACTATATTGTAATATAGTATACTAAATACTAAATTATAATAGCCTTGAAAAAAGCTTTTCAAATTTCGGCGAGAATGTAATGGTTTTTTATTGTTGTTGTGAACTACTGTTCCACACAAACGTACATCGAGATCTCATTTAGCTCAGCAATTGGAGTTGTGAGTTGTGCGCATTTATCAAGGTTTCATTGGCCGTGACATGTGTGTTTCTGTCCACTGAAAAGAATGCTATGACAACGCCGGCACTTTCTTAGATTTATTTTCACACAGTGTTTAAAATGTAGTGTGAAAATTTTAGTCTCATTTTTTGCACATTTACAACTTTATTTAGCAACTAAAATATTTATTAAAAAAAAATAAATATTGGAATTACAAGTTGAAATCCAGAGCTAAATATTTTATTTAAATCTTAAAAATAATTCTAAATCTTACATACATATCTTAAATCTAAATCTTGGATTTAAATCTTAAATCTGAATCCTAAATCTCAATCTTAAATATATACTGCATCCTAAATGTAAATCTTTTATGTAAATCCTAAATCTTGAAACGGATGAAACTAAATAATTAGCTAATATGCAAACACAGTCTGAGCT
This sequence comes from Corythoichthys intestinalis, assembly GCF_030265065.1. Taxonomy (NCBI): domain Eukaryota; kingdom Metazoa; phylum Chordata; class Actinopteri; order Syngnathiformes; family Syngnathidae; genus Corythoichthys; species Corythoichthys intestinalis. The sequence goes on from NC_080404.1 coordinate 9,549,923, forward strand.
GATCCAGCTTTTACTTTGTTACTTCCAGTCAAACATGTGAATTAGCATATTAGCTCAATATTTGGTTTCACCCGTTTTAAGATTCAGGATTTATATTTAGGATTTATATTTAAGATTTATATTGGAGATGTACATTTAGGATACATATTTAAGATTTACATTTAAGATTTACATTTAAGATATATATGTAAATGGTAAATGGTGTTATACTTGTATAGCGCTTTTCTACCTCTCAAGGTACTCAAAGCGCTTTACACTACATTGCCATCTAAGACCTATATTTAAATTTAAGATATATATTCAAGATTCAAATAAAATTTTTAGTTCTGGATTTAAATATTTAAGAACCACCGGCCGCAGAGCAAGAGAAGCACCAGAGCCTCGACCACCCCCTGCCCCAGACTTCCTCCAGGGACTACCGGGAGCGCACCTCCCCTGCACCCAGTGCAAGTAGACGCGGCCGAGGCTGAGCTGACCTTGGAAGACACAAATTTAAGCTTCGTCTGTAATCGCCTAGTCAAGGTTTTGTCAATCCCTCGTCTTGCTTTTGGGAACGAAACGTGAACGAATGCTTGAAAATGAATACTCTTCTTGATTTTGATGAACATTTTTACAATGGAAACAATGACAAATCAAATCGTCATTAAATGCTCATCATTACATTTCAAAAGCAAGACAGTTAATCTCAAACTTCTTTACACACACTACACGTATCCAATTATCGACTGATTTAGGCAATGCATTTGGTGATTCATCTCCAAATGTTACATGACTAAGATGATGCTAGAATTATTTTTTTTACATTTGCACACATTACATTTTCATTTTTAAAGGCTAGTTGTTTTTTTTTTTAATTTCCATGAAGTGTTTTGTCATTAAAAAAAAAAAAAAACATAAAGTAAAAGCCTGTATTGCAACATCTTGAGAGATAATGAAATGTGACCTTTATGACATCTGAGATGAAGAGCTCATTAATGAACACCTGAATTCCACTATGTGAAGTCATAATGTCCTTAATTAACCTAAGTCACCTTCCCCTGAATCTAAAACTTGATCTTTCAAAGGCATTTTTAACAAGTCTATCTTCAGTACAATTTGAAGAGGACCACTTTCTGTTTGGGTATGATAAAGACATGTCTTTTAAGTGCCATCACAAGTGCGAACAAACAATCATGTTGTCCAGCCGGCTCATTTGAATATTAACTTCATATAAATGCTCTTTCTTTCAGTTTGTTTTGCAGTATGGAAAAATCGCCACATGCGCACTGTGACCAACTATTTCATAGTGAATCTCTCCCTCGCTGATGTCCTGGTCACTCTCATCTGCCTGCCTGCAAGTCTAGTAGTTGATATCACAGAGACGTGGTTCTTTGGACAGACACTTTGCAAAGTTGTGCCCTATCTGCAGGTAATGAAGAGCATCTCATGATATTTTTAAAAAAGAAAAAAAGTTGTTTTAATACATAAGGAATTTATCACTTGGTGGAAACACCGTTACAGTACATACTGTGTATAACCAAAATGAATACACCCCTCGCATTTCTGCAGATATTTAAGTATATCTTTTCATGGGACAACACTGACAAAATGACACTTTGACACAATGAAAAATAGTCTGTGTGCAGCTTATATAATAATTTATTTTCCCCTCAAAATAACTCAAAATATAGCCATTAATATCTAAAACCCTGTCAAAAAAAGTGAGTACACCCCATAAAACTACGTACATTCCAAAATGTCAAAATTGAGTACTGCTTGTCATTTTCCCTCCAAAATGTCACGTGACTCGTTACAGGAGTGCTGTCAGCATTGCTGCAGAGATTGAAGAGGTGTGTGGCGGGGGGGGGGTGTCAGCCTATTAGTGCTCAGACCATACGCCGCACTCGACATCAAATTAATGTGCATGGCTGTCACCCCAGGATGAAGCCTCTTCTGAAGTCGGTACACAAGAAAGCCCGCCCGTCTCATCAGACCACAGGACATGGTTCCAGTAATCCATGTGCTTTGTTGACATGTCATCAGCAAACTGTTTGCGGGCTTTCTTGTGTACCATCTTCACATGACATTTTGGAGGGAAAATGACAAGCAGTACTCAATTTGGACAGGGATGTAGTTAGTTTCTCTGGGGTTTACTCACTTTTGTTGCCAGGGGTTTAGATATTAATGGCTATATTTTGAGTTATTTTGAGGGGAAAATAAATTAATTCTATTTTATGAGCTGCACACAGACTACTTTTCATTGTGTCAAAGTGTTATTTTGTCAGTGTTGACCAATGAAAAGATATACTTAAATATCTGCAGAAATGCTAGGGGTGTACTCACTTTTGTGAGACACTGTATACAGTAATACTGTACATAAAATAATATTTCATATATAGTCCATTGAGGGTGCACCAGACACATTTCATAAGTGCCAGCAGTGGAAATGTTGTTAAATGACTAAATTTGAGCTCAGTGTCAATCAGTAAAATCCTACAGATAAAACAGAACTCTAAAATATGATAAGTTGACTCGACTAAAAAATAAATGCAAACTTGCTGCCTTAGAAAATGTAATCTATGTTACTTACATTAATTAATGCAATTTACTTATTTAATTATTTCAAGTTTTAAGGATTCAAATTAACCTTAATATCTGGATTACAGTAATTTGTATATTTTGAGTTTGCAGTACTCAATTTAACTTGAATGAATTAAATTACAGTAATTTTTTTATTTTGAGTTTGCGGTTCTCAAAATATTTATTTTTTTGTGAGCTTCCAGTAGTGAAGTGATACCTTAGTTAACTGTAGTGCTGCTTATTCATCATATGCAAGTGAACTTCATTTTTATTTTACCTGAAATAATTCCACAATGTAAACAGGATATGCTAATTTAATTCATAGCACATTTTCAAACAGGAATGACCATACCCCCAAATAAATCAGCTCAGAACACTCAATGGATTACCTCAGGGGAAATAAACTATTTTAAATTGCTCAACAATGCATTTAATACACAAGAGACATTGGGTCTCAACACGCTGCTGAATGTTTTGTTAATGCTTGGTGTAAAATGAACAATCAGTCGTATAACCAGTGCTCTCTTCAACACCTTTACCTACTTCACATCGATTTGGTAATTAGATATTGTGGCGAGCGACGTGGAGGAGAGTGGCTTTTGTTTTTAACACTTGTTGTTCATGTGCACCATACACCGCACGACCCTAAGAAACAACACAATTTATTGAACAGAACACACATTACGTGACAACAGCAATCACTAGTCTTAGTCGTGGTTCCAACAACCACACATCATCCATTGCGGCGGAACAAATACATTAACAGTCCATTCAATATTTTACTCTTTTATAAACTGTTATGTTAGGCAACGCGACAGTTTATATATTTACCGTATTGGCCCGAATATAAGACAGTGTTTTTTGCATTGAAATAAGAATGAAAAAGTGGTGGTCGTCTTATATTCGCTGTCTAGACGTTATACCCATTCACAACGCCAGATGGCGCCAGATTTCATTGAAGCGATGTTCTGTCATGACAGACCTCAGTTACTCTCAAGTTTTACCAGTTTGCATTATTTTATTGCAATATTTTTCCTTATTCAGATTTGTTTCAAGACAACAGTTATACTTAGACTTCACTTTGATGTTTAATGCAGTTATTGCAATTTTGTTGTTTTATCACAAAAGATTGGTTTATTTAAATTTCAAAAACCAGAAGCCATTCATTTACGAATGTGATTGCACTTTAGTTTACATTTTTAATGTTCAGATATTGAGATTTGAATGAGGAAAAATAACATGCTTTTTCTCTCAAATATATTGTTATAATCATTTGTTTCAGATGGACTGTAATTATTTTCTGTATAAAAATTAATTTGGTGTTCAAAAAGTCTTTTTTTAAACTTGAGTCTTGAAAAACAGGGGGTCGTCTTATAATCAGGGCTGTCTTATATTCGGGCCAATACGGTACTTACGAAATCGAGTGAAGGTGCAAGAGAGCTCTGTTTGACTACCGTGAACGTCTGCGGGAATGTTTTGGAGTCAGGAAAGCGTGACATATGCGAGGCAGATCTGCGCATGTCTGAAAGAATGCACAAAAAACACTGGGTACACAAAAATGATTTATTCTAATTTGACTTAACTGAGATACAGTACATTAAGTTAGGCGTATTTTCCAGCCCAAAATTACTACTTAAAAAAGCAGGTTGAAAGTTAAAAGTTATTTAAAGTTATTACCATTTACAATATAGTGGTGGAAGAGAGGTTGAAAGTTAGACATGCCTAGTCTGTGCCACTTAAATACAGTTTCCAAATTTTAATACCAAGAGACCAAGCCAACACCTAACAATGAATGAACAGTACCTATTTTTAAACAAGGCGGTGAAGTTCCAATGCCTATGTGTCATCAGCAAAGGGGATTATGTGAGACAGGAAGAATCACAGTAAGGCAAAGAAGGGAACTTTATTGGAAATGTATTGCTTGACTCACAGAGCAAACATGTTGATCACTTTGCCATTCTTGTTATAAAACTAAAAAAATTGTGGAAAAAAATACTGAACCATTACCTTTGTAATATAAAGTACATCTTCAATTCTAAATAAGTAATTTCATCAATTACAAACTTCAAGTCAACCACGGATAGAAAGACTTTTTTTACTTTTTCGTTTTTTACTTCTTAAAAGATAAATGTTAGTATGAAATATAGTAATTTGATATTAAAACCCCTCCTGATGTTTTCATTTTTATAAAATTTGTAAAATCAGTTTAAGTAGGTCGCCAGTGTTGTTGATGTCGCAATGCACTGGGGGCGGTGAAGTCAACAGGTTGCGCTGCCGGGCTTTCAGAGTATGACTCCAGCGACATAAACATCTGTCATCTGTTCAGCCCTTTAAATATGAACCCGAGAGCAACATTAATGAGCAGGACAGCACTGTCTATATTACACAAAACGAGGAGCAAAAGCAAAATCAACGGGAAAGACGGGATGAGATGAGAGTAGGACAAAACCGGTAGTGTTCATGTGGCAATTTCATCTAGTGGCAGTGACAGCAAACACTCTTCTTCTCTAGTGACGTAGCAGTAGAGTGTTTGCTCAACGTCATTAGAATGTTCCTCATGCCATTTTTTAAAAAAATTTGTTCAATGATGACGTGAGGACTTGAGTTTATTAAACACAACAAAAACATGCGATTGAGAAAAAGACGACAAAAACAGGGTCCGTGACAGTAGGTCGGGATCAATTAAAAAAAAAAAAAAAAAGAAAAAGAAAAGCAAAAAAAAAAACCTGAAGGAAAACTGCAGTAAGAGGTATACAAACAAACAAACAAACAAACAAACAAACAAAAAAAAAGGCAAAGATGCAACTAGCAGCGAAGGGATCGAGAATACAAACTGTCAAATTGGTGCAAGTCATTATCTCGGCAACCCGCCAAGGATCGGTTTAAACACTGGTGATGAGCTGGAATTGGATACAGGTACAGCACAATGTGACATAATCATGCCAGTCGTCATACTAGCTTGGCTAGTATAGAGCACAACTATTTTCCCAGTACAACCAAACCACGTCATCACCTCTAGTGTGCTTTGCGTGTGTAAAACATGGCGCCCTCCAGAGGTCAAAACATGTACTAAATATTATAGATTTTTAAATGAATGGCAATATTTTGTGTTTGTAATAACATATTTCAGTAAAGGAGAACAATTGTGGCTTTTTAGCGTTTACAAATCTTTAAATCTGTGGTCCCCTTAGAGTAATTTCATCTGAAAATACAGTATTCCAAATGCACTTAAAACCAACGTAGCCTTATACCGTATTTTTCGGACTATAAGTCGCACCGCTGTATAAAGCCTGAGTTATACTCCCGCGTTGCTATGACGACGTAGCGACTAGGGCATCATTCGACATTCGATAGTTCTGCAGTGAGTGAACGTGTTGCTCTGTAATTCACCGCCAAGCCACCAGAGGGGTGTGGCGTTATGTTTGTACGGTTTTGGGGCATGCTTGTTGACTTCCGCTAGTCGGAGAAAAAATAAACAATGCAAGATGGAACTCTTAAAAGTAAATATTCTGCTCATCAACAATGAATAAATATTGAAAATACAAATGTTGAGGGGCAGGCGACGCAGAAGACGGGTTCGAGGCGGTCTGGCCGACTTTTAATGCCACACAGAGTTTTAGACTTGGGTGGAGAGAGCTAGCTGTAGCGGCTAGCTTCAAACTGGCGTCGAGCACTGCGTTCAAGGTCTGCAAACCCCTTCAGCCTGATTTGTTTGCCGTGTCCAACAACCAGCCAGTGGGAAGCCATAGCAGATTTCTGGCGTCTATGGAACTTCCCAAACTGCTTTGGGAGCCTTGATTTTAACGTTATCATAAAAAGCACCGAGGCACTCTCAATCAGTGATGATGTATCGTGTGTGAACTGTCTGTTATTGAAAACTAAAGATCAAAACAACTCTTTTGACTCCAAATCTGTGCTTTATTCTTTATATACTTGAAGTGTGACACATAAATAAGTCACAGACTCACAGCAAATATATGTACACAATAAATGATGAAGTGCACCAACCAAAAATACGACATAAAGTGATAAAAAGTTGGCAGTTTTTGGCCGACTGGGTCACCGCTTCGTGTGGCCACTCGATTCCGAAGACACACGTCTCGGTGGTTCTTCCATTTTTTTTTTTTTTATCAATCGCCGACCTTGCCATTTGGCAATCACAATAATGTCTTGACGAGACTTGCTCTTTGATGATACTCCCGTCAGCTTGGTCCATTTTTGTGTGTAGAAAATAATGTTTGACTCTATTCTACAATGGCAGTGATTTCACCCTAAACCGGGAAAAACAGTCTGAGCGGACCAATCACAGTCCGTTTCTGCCACGTCATACGCGTCTACGTGACGTGAAGGTTAGAAAATTCGAGAGGCGCGCGTCAGGCTATGGCGCAGGGTCGTAACTCGGGTCTTCCCTGACAGCGCAGGTCTGACGCGTAAGTATAACTCGGCCTTAAGTCGCACCAGTCATAAAATGCCCGATGAAGAGGAAAAAAACATATATAAGTCGCACCTGAGTATAAGTCGCATTTTTGCAGGAAATTTACTTGATAAAATCCAACACATAGAACAGATATGTCATCTTGAAAGGCAATTTAAAATAAAAATACAATAGAGAACAACATGCTGAATGAAGTGTAAGGAATAATGCGAACGTGGCTGGTATGTAAACGTAACACAGCTATTAAGAGTTATTCAGATAACTACAGCATAAAGAAACATGCTAACAAGTTTACCAAACCATCAGTGTGACTCCAAAACACCAAAATAGTATGTGAAATGATATACCGTATTGGCCCGAATATAAGACGGCCCTGATTATAAGACAACCCCCTCTTTTTCAAGACTCAAGTTTGAAAAAAACGTTTTGAACACCAAATTAATTTTTATACAGAAAATAATTACAGTACATCTGAAACAAATAATTATAACAATATATTTGAGACAAAAAGCATGTTATTTTGCCTCATTCAAATCTTAATATCTGAACATTTAAATATGTAAACTAAAGTGCAATCACATTCGTAAATTAATGGCTCCTGGTTTTTGAAATGTAAATAATCTATTGCAATTAAAAAATATATATAAAAAAAAAATGCAATAACTGCATTAACCATCAAAGTGAAGTCTAACTGTAACTGTTGTCTTGAAAAAAATCTGAATAAGGAAAAACATTGCAATAAAATAATGCAAACTGGTTAAACTTGAGAGTAGCTGAGATCTGTTATGACAGAACATCGCTTCAATGCTATCTGGCGCCATCTAGCGTCGTGAATGGGTATAACGCCTAGACCCCGAACACAAGACCAACACTTTTTCAGCCTATTTTCAATGCAAAAAAACACTGTCTTATATTCGGCCCAATACGGTAATAATGTGTTAAAATTTTCACAAATAAGTCGCTCCTGAGTATAAGGCGCACCCACAGCCAAACTATGGAAAAAATTGCGACTTATAGTCCGAAAAATACGGTACATGCAAATTTGTGAGAGACCATTCAAGACAACAATACACATTTTAAATCATAATGCTGGATACTAACAGATAAAAAGGTGAAGACTTTGTTTGAAGCAACTAAGGCTGAGAGCTGTTAGATGTTTCGAATCCTAACTGAGGTGAAAAACAGCTGCAGCGCATTAATACATATGGGACTTCATATCTTTGAAAAGCTGAAGGCGTACGCTGCCAAAGAAATTGAGATTGAATGTTATCCTTGTGTACTTGGGGCTAAGGGAGATGTCACTGTGGTGTTTAACTATTTGGATGATCCCTTGTTTACTTTTTCAGACTATCTCGGTTTCTGTGTCCGTCCTGACGCTGAGCTGCATTGCGCAAGACCGCTGGTACGCCATCTGCCACCCGCTGCTGTTCAAAAGCACCGCCAGGAGGGCATGCAAAAGCATTGTTATCATCTGGGTAGTGTCGTGCATCATTATGATCCCTCAAGCCATTGTGATGGAGAGCAGTAGTCTACTGCCGGCACTCACAAACAAGACCAGTCTGTTCACTGTATGTGATGAACACTGGGAAGGTGTGTGAAGATTCCATTTTTAACACTACTTTACCTTTTTATTGCTCTTTCAGTTAGAAAAAAGGAACAGGACCTTTAAAAAACTTTGATGGAGAAAAAAAAAGAGCTTTCCATTTCCATTTCGTTAATTCATTTTTTAATTATCCATACAACTTAATTTGCTCATGAGGGCCACAGGGGTGCGAGAGCCCAACCCCACTGGCTATACAATCTGAACTGGTTGTCAATAAACTGCATACAGCAACTTTCTCAGACAAAGTTACAAGGTGATTCACGTAGTGTGAACCTATGAACATAGTTTCATTACATTGACACAACATGCCTCAATAAAACCTGGGAAGAGCTACATGCTCAATTTCCTAGTGCTATAACTTCAGTTGCACTCTGTGTAGTAGAGGAGCTATTATGACTATCAACAGCGTAACAATCTCTCACAGAAAGGTTATAGCTATATCCAGAATGCTCTTGCTGTGAGCAGAAGTGGGTTGTAACACGTTACATTTAGTCCATTACATTTACTTGAGCAACTTTTTAAGAAAAATGTACTTCTAAGAGAAGTTTTACCACACAATACTTTTTACTTTTGAGATTTGTGAAGAAGAAACGCTAATCTTACTCCGCTACTTTGGGCTACACTAGTCTTTACATTTTTCATGTATATTCTACATATTAGATTTTACTTCTTTTTTTTTGCCAGGGACGCCAACAATGGCTCAAACAGTTTCACCAATGAGACATCGCAAGAAAAATCCCACGATGCCATTATATCAATAAGACTCAAGCTTCCCTTTCTACGATCACGGCATCCTGTTCAAACACGTGTCATCTTTAAAGCACCATAAAAAATTAATTATTTGACATAGACCACCGCTGACAACATGATAAAGTCTCTCCCAGTTTTTATTTGGCACTGATTGACCACGGAAAACCGGAGATATGACCCTTTAAGTTTATAAATAGGATATATGTTTTCTCCACTAGAGTGCACTCATGCTCTTTGGACAAATAATGCCTATTTTTTTTCTCTCTCGCCGTAATTCAATGTTTTTGGGTTAATTTTTGTATTTCTTTGGCTTAATGTCGTTATGTAATATGTTAAAGTACATTATAATAACTGTTCATATTGATAACTTTGTGCAGAGAAGAATAAAATCGAACATCTTAAGCAGTTACTCATAATGTTACTCATTACTTTAGTATTCTTTTCACCAAATTCCTTTTTACTTGTACTTGAGTACCGGGTACATTTTTTGAAAAACTACTTTTACTTGAGTAATATTTTTAAATAACTCTACTCTTGAGTAAAATTTTTGGCTACTCTACCCATTTCTGGCTGTAAATCAGCAGTACTAATCACCGTGATAGTGATAGTGTGCTTGATCGCAAATCCAAATCGTAATGTGACATGATTTTGCCTGAAGCGCTTTCTTTAAGTCGGGTACGCAAACAGATGTATAGGCAAAGAAATATATATGTAACACATCAGAAGGATTGCAAATCTTTCATCATGTCACAGCAGTGATACCAATTACTGCAGTGGGTGTCAAAGGATTCATAAACTCAATTTATTTGGTTTAAGAAGATTAATGGAGATTTCAAACCCACAAGAAAAATAATCATGTTTGTTTTTTTGATTTACCTACTTCCATCAACAGACACCAGTTTATTATTGATTTATATTAATGATGATCCCTGACTCCTCTGACACGTGACAAACGAGACTATTTAGAACAGCCTAAAAAAACTCATATTTCTCTACCACGATGACTGACGTACAGTAGGAGAGCAAAGCAAAGCAGGAGAGAATAAGTGATGGGAACAAGACCAACAACCAGTGGCGGTCCTGGCCTACAAGTTGCCCTGGTTAAACAGATGCTTTGGTAACCCCCCCCCGGAAAAAACACGATTGACCCACAATATACAGCGCATAAAGTGTACAAAGCACAACCCAAAAACCAAAACACAGTATTTGTAACGAATGTTACATTTATTACCTCTATTAAAGAAGGTGAAAGTGCAAACCAATAAATATGTGCAAGAGAATATTAATTTAACATCACAAACAATAATAATAAGAATATAAGAATATAATATATAAATAGAATATATATAGAATATATAAGAAAGAATATAAACATTATAAAATGAGGTCAAATATTGAAGTGAAATGAAAGATTGTTCGCAAAAAATTAAGAAAACAAAATATTAAACAATAAAAGTACACAACTAGAGGCGTGTTTTCAAGGAAACATAAAATTCTTATCACCTAGACCCACAACAAAAAAGTAATGCTTGATGAATATCCCGTACATAACAAAGATAAAATGTTAAGTAAAGGAAACAAATTTCCAACCAAAAACCTGGCCTTTCTAGCCTTTCTTTCTGCAAATTCATCTACTATGTCATTGTAGCAAATGTTCTGCCCAATTTCTTTATTAATTCTGATTACCCCAAGTCCAGTTAGACCTTCCTTTTATTGGTTTTAGCTTGGAAAAGTGCCTTGGCATTAATGTGGAGGTGGATGGGATGGACCTGATCTTCTGGTTCAACAGAACTTTTTAAGACTAAACCATTACTTTATAGCTGTACACATACCGTAGTCTCATTTTAATGTGGTACTAGTATAAAGGCATATTAGGCATTACATCCCAGGTAGATGGAACTCAAGGCGAAATGGAATTCGTAATAAGACTAGCATGAACAGCTTTTTTTCTTTATGCTAAAATGATCTTTAGTACACGCATTGTCGGTTATCTAAAGGTACTCCGGTTTTCTCCCACATCCTGAAACCATGCATGCTAAGTTGATTGAACACTCCAAATGTTGAGTGTGATCGTGGGTGTGATAGGCTGTTTTTCTATGCGTGCCCTTTGAATGTTGGCAACCAGTTCAAGGTGTAGCCCACTTCTCGCTCATAGTCCATTGGGATAGACGCTATCAAATAGGCATGTGCCAGTATGAGATTCTGACGGTATGCTAACCTTAATCAAAATTATCATGGTATCACGGTATTGCAATTACAGCTCTAAAATGTTTTGAGATTTCTAGATTACAAAAACACCAACTTTTTTTCCATAGAACATTATTTTAACTTTATTTTTCAAAACAACATATTAACAAATTGGAATATAAATATATTGTTAAGTTAAATTTAAAAAAAAAACAAAAAAAAAAACAAGTAAAATAAATGAAATATTTTAAATAAAATTAAATTGGCATGCTAATTAGTTAGCATGTTATCGGCCTCATTAACAACCTTAGGTTACGGTATGTTTTACCACTGCTAGACACACTACACACGCTGGAGTTAACTCTCACAGCTAGTGGAAGACCTTCGTGACAGCGTTTACTAACCTTTGAATTTATATACAGTAAATGCAAACTCATATTGGAGATATTGCCTTCTCTGGTAGCCACCACTCCCAAACATGTTTTACATGTCGGTTAGCCCACCTAAGCCACGGCTGTCTGTAACTTTTCTGTACCTGAAGTATTCCCTTACGAGCGACTTCATTTTCTTTGATGGGGGAAAAAGTGTTTCACGTCCTCCAGCCGACGAGCAGCACAGCTGACTCACTGATACTGAGCAACAACTTTAGGGGAAGGGGTGAGCCCTGCATTTTTGGGACATAAAAAATAGCTAATACCTTAGGGACGATATGATGGAAAATGTTAGCAGTTTTAAAATGTTGATGTTTTCATACCACGGTATACCTTAAAACCGGTAACTGGCACATGCCTACTAGAGACCCTGGTGAGGATAAGCGGTACTGTAGACAAATAAATGATTGAAACATTACATACCCACAAACACTTGTGCATTAAGCATATTGTGTATTTTGTAGTCTGCTTGAGCTTGTCACTGGGCCAAATTCTGCCACTACTCCACGCAATTAGTTAACTATTTAATTAGGCCATCTCTGTCCAACAACAACAACAAAAAATTATAAAATTGTACCCTACCGATAAATAAACACGAAATGTAACTGCTCTTATCATAATGATCACAGCACCCCCTCGTCAAGGGCGTAGGTTTGCATAGGGACGGTAGGGACAAAATACTGACAACTTTTCAGGATACTTAAATTGTCCCCACCACCTTTTAAGCTACCTTATTTGCATTATATAATGAGTACAGTTATATATGTAATTCAGATTGTCTTCCCATATGTTGTAAGGATAGAATAGACCCTACCTTTATTAAGTGCATCATTTTCATTATGTTCAAATTTACTCTTATCCCTTTCCACTTGCTGAAAATTCAGGTCGGTGCGTGTGTATGCGTGAGAATACAAACATATGGCAAACAAGTAAGATTTTGTGAATTGTGATAGTGTTCTATATTGTTTCTTGTTACAATATGGTCTTGTAAAGAGTTCCTTTGGGGTTGCTTCGCTGCCTTTGGCACTGGACTGCTTGACCGTGTGCATGTCAATATGTCAAAATGTCTGAAGACTACCAACAAATTTTTCAGCATAATCTAGGGCCCAGTGTGAGAAAGCTGGGTCTCCCTCAGATTCATGATTTATGTCAACAACATGACGCCTACTCCGCCAATTCCTTTTTGAGCATCCTGAAAAGTTTGTAGTGTTATGTCCTTACCTAAACCTACGCTGTTTGTTTGCACGTTTTAAAAAAAGTATTTAAAAAAAAACGGCCTGAAACACACACACACACACACACACACACACACACACACACACACACACACACAGAAAAGGACCTTAAGGACCTTAAGGGTTAAATTATACAGTTTTAAATTTAGCATGACAGACGCTAATTGTATTCTAGTATTTTTTGCATTAAAAATACATAGTTGATAATCATTATTTTTCATATGCTTACATCACTCAAATATGTACCTAATTAAGCTTGTGCATTTATTACAACAACATAATTACCCCCCCCCCAAAAAAAAAAAAAAAAAAAAAAAAAACACTTTTCACATACGAAAAATAATTAAAGGGAGATGGTTATTGGACCGACTGGCTCTACTAATGAGGTAGCCCTTATTATTTCTTTCAGGGAGTTGGCAACCTTACTCAAAGCACTTAACCGGTCTTCAGTAACTCGGTAGTCAGCACACTTGAATGCCATGATAGCGGCATGAGTATGGATTGTGTTTGGAAAGGCAAGTTAATGATGTTTTTTTTCTTTTTTCTGATCTTCTTTCAGTCGAGATCTACCCTAAAGTATATCACAGCTGTTTCTTCATTGTCACATATTTAGCACCTTTATGTCTCATGGTGTTGGCCTACATCCAGATCTGCCATAAACTGTGGTGTCAACAGGTGAGTGTGTTTCACTTTAAAAGTAATCATACTTACCAGAGGTGGGTAGAGAAGCAAAAAATTTTACTCAATTAGTCATCCAAAAATTTACTCAAGAGGAAGTAAAAAAGTATTTGTTGAAAAGAATACTCAAGTAATGAGTAGCATTGTAATTGCTAAAATATTTGATTTTTTTTTTTTTTTTTTTTTTTTTTAATAATGGTATTTTTTTTCTCACACCAACTTCATCTATATGAACTGTTATTATTAAACTGTACTATAGCCCAGTGGTGCCCAACCTTTTTGCACCACAGATAGGTGTGATATGGGCCTTTTTTTTCACGGACCAGCAATGTGGGTCAGAAAATTACAGTAAATATAAAATAATACCACGGGGCTGAAAATGAACATTAAGTGCAGGGAAAATGTGAATCACTGTACGTTGAATCAACCTTTTTTAACAGCAGCCTCTCCCTAAAACTTGATCATTCTTGGTTGGAGGCATAATGAGTTCTTCTCTATTCGTGAAAGGTTTCTTGGCTTTAGCAATACAGCTCACCACGAGGTGCGATGCTCTTAATGGATTCGCTTTTGTTGTCTTGTTTGCTAGCTTTTAGTCACATATTATGCAGAATGGTCTTGGTTGTAGACTCTTCTGGCTCATCAAGTGACCCTTCCCCCGTAAAAAAGCTGTCAAAAGACGTCGCCACCCACAGCACACAGCCACAGTAGCTAACATTACTGTTTACATTGACTGACACTGGGCTGCTATAAGTGTGCAACCACCCCAGTAATGGCGGCCAACCACTAGAAGGCGAAGTACGCTAATCTCTACTCAGATTAGTCAAGAGGCACAAGCCAGATTGCGGACGTTAACAAATGATTTATTTTTCTCTGTGGTCCAGTAGCAAATACGCCCTGGACAGGTACCAGCTGTGTTGGGAAAGTTAATTTTCTACATGAACTCATTCAGATTGCAGTTCACAAATTTTAAAAAGAACTGTTTAGTTCATAGTTTGTAATTCAAAATTTTGAACTAAAGTTCATGGTTTAAAAAAAAAACATCTTGATAAATGCTGCAAGCTATCATTGACGGTCGATATTAGAATCACAGACAGCAATTATTTTTTCCACTTAAACATGGAAACTGTGTCAGATACATCTTCACATTCAATTTCAAATCTGCATCGGTACTGACCTGTTTGTAAAACTCACTTAAATGTTGGTTCTGGGCCAGTGTTCTGTCAGAATTTGTACCCCATCAGAAATTGTAACTTTGTGGTTCTGCACATGCGCGTAAGGTTACAAATGGCCGCGAATGCAAAGATTCCAACGTAAAAACTAAAACTATCTATTAATAAAGGTATTATGTACTTATGTTTGGTCATGCACGCACACGAAGGAAAGTTCTCTATCACCGCGCCCTCCCTATGGCTTTAAGTATTAAGTTAAGCCGTGTTCATGTTGCAAAAATATGTTTATCTTTGGATAGATAATATTTAAAGTCCAACTGAATGAAAAGAACGGGTATTCGTTGCCATAAAAGTTTCGGGAGCAAATGCTGCTATATTTGCTAAAACCACACAGCCGTGAAATCCTCAGGCAGCTTGAGTTGCCAGGTTGGATAATTTTCCGCTATTAAGATTTGTTTATTTTATAGTGTTTTAGCCAATGGCTTTATCTGCAGTTTTGTTGGGAAGGCTTTAATTCTGAACTCATGAATGTGGTATACGGACTACATGTCCCATGATCATCCTGGGTTCCCACAGCCAATGGGATGAAATTTGGGGGTTTGGGAAAATTACTGTTCTGTTATATGATATATAGTGAGATGTGCGCGAGACCTACAGTGCATAAGAAAAGAGTTGACACAGCATATACCGCAGTAGTCGCGGATCTTCTTTGCTGCACAACACCAATACTTGACACCACTGCTAGCATGAGCACTTTCACAGTAACGTTCATGAGACAAAAATATGATGCGTTCAGTTCACATTCGCCCAAAATATGACCGTGTTCATGAATGATCGTTTATTGAACGTGTTCATGCACAACACTTGGTACCCGTCTGCGACCCGATGGTTGGGGATCCCTGCTGAGCCTATTACATGACTGTATTATGCTAAAAAAGATGACACAAAAATAATCAAATTTAGATTAGACCAGAACACTATGGCCCATTACTGTTATGATACAGCAAGCCGTTAAGCATGGATCCAACACAGAGGTGGAAGTTTGTCGTATTCATTACAAAACGAGAACTAAGGGAGCACGCCAGAACACACAAGACAAAAATACCAAATAAAAATGGCACAAACCTAGTCGGTGAGTAAACTAAGGAGAAGGACCAAGGGCCGGAAAAAGGCTAAACTAAATGATAGCAAAGTCCAACAAAAATACTAGCACAACAATGTGATAACAAAGAATACAACCGTAACTGGCAAGTAGAACTCGAGATGATGCACACAGCGGTAAGCAAGCAGGTTGGCATGTAATAGTCCGACACTTGCAGATGGTGACAGGCTTCCTTAAATATTGAGCCTTCCTAATGCAGCACAGGTGTGTCACGTTACCCCGCCCAGCTGGCTCAATCAGGTGCTGAATACAGGAAAATGAACTGAGAAACACAAACAATCATGACAATTACCTGTCTAAATATCTTGAGTGGCCTCTAGTGGAGAAAAAAACATTGTTACTTCTAAATGGTATAATGGAGTCATGAGTTTATTGTTGCAACATCTCATCGGTGAAACAGGAAGCGCTACTGTTGGCATCTCTGGCAAAAATAAAGTCAATTAAAGCCTTAAGAGGGAAAAATGTAACGACTAACATAGCCCAAAGTATCAGAGTAAGGGTAATGTTTCTTCTTCACAATTCTACTCAAGTAAAATTAAAAAGTATTCTGTGGTAAAACTACTCTCAGAAGTACATTTTTCTCAAAAAGTTACTTAAGTATGTATAGAATGTAGAGTAAATGTAACGCGTTACTACCCACCTCTGCTTCTTAGTGCAGTCCTTCCTTTCCAAGCTAAAATATGTACATTACTCAATAAGGTATGTATTTTTTATAGATTCCTGGAAGCTCATCAGTTTTACAGAGAAAGTGGAAGACCATGCAGTGCTCGGCGGCAACTGCCGGGCCGGGAGAATCTGTCCGGGTCAAGACCAGCACTGTTTGTGCTGAGATCAAACAGATCCGAGCACGACGCAAAACGGCACGCATGCTGATGGTGGTGCTCTTTGTATTTGCTGTGTGCTACCTGCCAATCAGCGTACTCAATGTAATGAAAAGGTTTGAGTCCATTCGCTCCCTTAACAGCTGAAAAATGCTTCCGTAGAGCAGTCAAGACAATCTCTCCTTGGAGATTATAATGATTTGCTCTGACTAATATTGATTTGAACTCGGTCTGCAGAGTCTTTGGGACCTTCAAGAACACAAACGACAGAGAGACGGTGTACGCTTGGTTCACTTTTTCACATTGGCTCATATATGCCAATAGTGCACTCAATCCCATCATCTACAATTTCCTGAGCGGTGAGTTTTTTTCATTTGCCTAGAGACCTCAAGAGTGTTAGCTCCCTACTGCCCTCTGGTGCAGTGTTTCCCAACCTTCATTGATCAAAGGCACCCATTTGAAATTAGAAAAATAAAGATGTCACAGAAATTGTTCATGCACATATTATCATAATGTATTCACAAATTAGTGAAAACTAACTAGTGTAAAATCTGAGCCTGTTTCAT
The DNA here is from genome assembly GCF_030265065.1 of Corythoichthys intestinalis. NCBI lineage: Eukaryota > Metazoa > Chordata > Actinopteri > Syngnathiformes > Syngnathidae > Corythoichthys > Corythoichthys intestinalis. Next base: position 9,567,519 of record NC_080404.1, read on the forward strand.
TCAACACAAACTTCAAAGGGGCACAGAAAAACATAGTTTAATCATAATTAGAGGTCGACCGATATGGGATTTTCAAATGAAATTTCAAAGTGTTAGCCGATTGCCAATATCCAAAGTATATTTTGTAAGCCAATATTTGAAGCCGATACACAATTTTCAAACATATAGATTATGAAAGGCAATTTGTTAAAAAAAAAAAAAAAAAAAAAAGATTCAACACCTTCAAATTTACGATGACCTGAGACTTCTCAATTCTATCTATTGCTACAAAACCAACGAACACTTTTCATGATTATATGAACTCAGCAAGAACAGTAAAAATTAAACCCACCAGGACGTCACAAGGGGATGTAAACAAGTATGAGTTTTAAGAGGATACTTGCCATAATAATGCTAATGCTAACACAAATGCTACGTTAACGCTATGAGTTATATTTACTGTAGAGTGTAAGGATCACTCAGTAAACACCTGAAAAGGCGAAAGCAGCGTTGCATATTCTTTCATGTAGCCCTGACCCCCGTTAACCCAATCTTATTAATGTTCCGTCCCCAGCAACAAGTGTGCATGCAGATTATACCATTGTAGTGTCTGTACCAATACTGGGACCAAACATACGCCCTTGAGTTTAACCAATGAGGTTTCTGCTGAAACAAGAAGCACCTGACCTTGATCAACTGATTGCGCTTGCAAGAAACCCGATTGGTGAAAAGGTGTCCACTTGATGGGTTGGAATGGAAACCCACACCCACTGGGGCACTTTGTGGAATATTTTTCCAACCCTTGTTGGCGAATATCAAAGTATTGTTCATATATTGTTCCTTAGTTTGATAATCGTAGTTACACTGCTAGATAAAAGTGTTGGCACCCCTGCAATTCTGTCAGATAATGCTCAATATCTCCCAGAAAATGATTGCAATTACAAATGCTTTGGTAGTAATATCTTCATTTATTTTGCTTGCAATGAAAAACACAAAAGAGAATGGAACTGAAAATAAAATCATTAATATTTTACACAAAACTCCAAAAATGGGCTGGACAAAAGTATTGGCAACCTTTGAAAAATCATGTGATGCTCCACTGATTTTTGTAATCAAAAGCATCTGTTACTTACCTGTGGCACATAACAGGTGGTGGCAACAACTAAATCACACGTGCAGCCAGTTAAAATGGATTAATGTTGACTCTGTCCTGTGTCCTTGTGTCTACCACATTGAGCATGGACAAAACAAAGAAGACTAAAGAACTCTCTGAGGACTTGAGAAGCAAAATTGTGAAGAAGCATGGGCGATCTAAAGGCTACAAGTCCAATTCTTTATGACCTGAATGTGCCTGTGTCTACCGTGTGCAGTGTCATCAATAAGTGTAAAGCCCATGGCACTGTGGCTAACTTCCCTAGATGTGGACGGAAAATAAAATTGACGAGGAATTTCAACGAAAGATTGTGCTGATGGTGGATAAAGAACCTCGACTAACATCCAAACAAGTTCAAGCTGTCCTGCAGTCCGAGGGTACATCAGTGTCAGCCTGTACTATCCGTCGGTGTCTAAATGAAAAGGGACTCTATGGTAGGATACCCAGGAAGACCCCACTTCTGACCCAGAGACATAAAAAAACAAGGCTGGAGTTTGCCAAAACTTACCTGAGAAAGCCAAAAATGTTTTGGAAGAATGCTCTCTGGTCAGATGAGAAAAAAGTAGACCTTTTTGGGAAAAGGCATCAACATAGAGTTTACAGAAAAAAAAACCCCGAGGCCTTCAAAGAAAAGAACAGGGCCCTCGCAGTTAAACATGGCGGAGGTTCCCTGGTGTTTTGGGGTTGTTTTGCTACCTCTGGCACTGGACTGCTTGACCTTGTGCATGGCATTGTAAAGTCTGAAGACTACCAACAAATTTTGCAGCATAATGTAGGGTCCAGTGTGAGAAAGCTGGGTCTTCCTCAGAGGTCATCTGTCTTCCAGCAGGACAATGACCCAAAACACACTTCAAACAGCACTAGAAAATGGTTTGAGAGGAAGCTGGAGACTTCTAAAGTGGCCAGCAAAGAGTTCAGACCTGAATCCCATAGAGCTCCTGTGGAGAGATCTGAAAATGGCAGTTTGGAGAGGGCACCCCTCAAATCTCAGAGACCTGGAGCAGGTGGCCAAAGAAGAATGGTCTAAAATTCCAGCAGAGCATTGCAAGAAACTCATTGATGGATACCGAAAACGATTGTCCGCAGTTATTTTGTCTAAAGGTTGTGCTACCAAGTATCAGGCTGAGGGTGCCAATACTTTTGTCTGGCCCATTTTTGCAGTTTTATGTAAAATAATAATCATTTAATTTGTTTTTCATTCTCTTTTGTGTTTTTTCATAGCAAGCTAAGTAAATGAAGATATTACTACCAAAGCATTTGTAATTGCAATCATTGTCTGGGAGAAATTGAGCATTATCTGACACAATTGCAGGGGTGCCAATACTTTTGGCCAGCAGTGTATGCTGTCTAAAATTTCAAATCAGTTTGTCTGTATTTGTAAAAACCAGTGTTGTTATTGGCAGCTCTTTTAATTTTTTTGTCTTCTTCTTTTGGACGACAATAGTTATTACAATTAGTCTTACTTGTATTAAAATGTGTTTATCTTTGTCTAGTTTTAATCGTCAAAATATCATACAAATTTGGTCTAGTTTTAGTTAACAGTTACTCAAAATATTTTCATTTGTAAAATTCAGTGGTACCTCCACTTACTAAATTAATTGTTTATAGAAGTACAGTAGCTTCGTAACTTGAAAATTATGTAAGTAGAGACGCGTTTTCCATTTAAATGCCCTAATCTGTTCCAAACCCACCAAAAATTCAAACATAAATATTTTATAATGCATAAAAATGAAGCAAAACATGCTACAAATATATGTTACAAATGCATGTTACAATTGGATTATTGCACAATAAACATAAAATCCGAGTTGTGCATAATGTAAAAAACCAAGAATAGAGTAAAGAATAAAGATAATACACTCATGTAAAGCTGTCGGAACACGGGGGGCAAATGAAGAGGATGCTGGAATACACACATACACATACAGTAGAGGTCCCTCTTGGCCTATTGGATACCAGGAATTCTAGGCAATAGCCAATTGCCGAGCAGCGATAAGTATGCTATGTTCAGTAAGCTTTGGGAACTGCGAGTACCAGCCAAATTTGCCTTTCGTATCCTGAAATTTCTTTATTAACAAGAGGCAATATTTTCCCATTGAGGCGTGTCTTAACCTGAAAATTCTATATGTAGAAATGTTCGTAAGTAGAGGTACCATTGTAGTTTTATACGCACATCTTCTGTAGGGATGACTCCTTCATCATTTTCTTTGAAAGTGAAAATGGGCTCTCCATCCACAGACCTCTTATTACTTTGCCTAATAAACTTGGCACTGACGTCGGCGCCATCAGCCTTCTCAACCAATCCGATATAGTTGTAGGATTTGGTTTTGCCTGCAAAGTTCACAATGACCAAGTCCCCAGCAGACGGATCCTTGTCAATATCATCATCATTATAATCATCCTGCATAACTTTCTTCGTCAGTGGTGTCGTTAAGTAGGATGGAAATGTCACTATCTTCTGAGCTACTACAGACAGTCACTTTCTTTTTAGGTTTGGTTGGTTTAGACCGTTTCAGAGTCCCTTTTTATTTTCACTCCTTTTCTTTTTTTCACCCCTTTCATTTTCTCTGTCGTGTGTAGTCTGCTTCAGCATCGTCAGTGGTGTCATTAATTCAGGGGTGTCCAAACTTTTGCGAAGGGGGCCAGATTTGGTGTGGTAAAAATGTGGGGGGCTGAACTTGGCTGATGTCTTTTATGTGGAACAGGGGTAGCCACGGCGGTCCTTGAGGGCCCCTATCCAGCTTGTTTTTATGAGGAGCAGCATTTAGTGTGTAAGCTACTTCATATGCTGGTAGCAGGTTCTGCTGACCAATTTATTAAGTCTGTGTGCGGGCCAGACGTTATTTATTTTATGACAGAGGCTGGGGGCCGGATGAAATTTGACCACGGGCCACATTTGACCCCTTGGCCGGACTTTGGACATGTCTGCATTACTTGGAATGGCCAATGTGCTTTCTTCTGAGCGACTGTACACAACCGCTTTCTTAATTTTCTTGAGTTTAGTTTGATTCTTTAAGAGCCCTTTTCATCTGCCTGTGAATTGTGCCACCGGCACAACTTACCCCAGGCCCTGTGGCACAAATCACCCCAACCCCACCTTTTTGGAAAAATTGCATCATCCATCAATTTTGAGCTAACATTGTGCTAGCTGTACAGATTCATAGAGTAGCTTACCAAAGCACTAAAACGTGTGAAATGTTTTCAAACTTAACATAACTGTTCAGACACAACAATCAAAAAAACGTGATCATAGAAATTTTACTTTGAAAGGCAAAAAACAGTTTTCTTAAATTAAATGTCCTTACCTCTCATGCAATAATGCTCTCTTCTTTTCAGGATGAGTGAAATGACCAAGTCTTCAAAAATGTGTGGTCACATGACCAATTTTTTCTATGGTTGCCAAGAAACAGGGGGTGGCACAACTTCCCCACTGGCACAAATCACCCCACTCTCCCCTATATTGAACAAAAATCATGCTTTAATGGTTCACTGTTAAATCGTTTCACGATGTATTTCAATTTCTTTCATTTTATTAGGGAAGTTCCGTGAGGAGTTCAAAGCAGCCTTTTCTTGCCATTGTCACAGTCAAGGCCAAGAGAGACCGAAGCGAATCGGGGCCCGAATGAGCACGGACAGCCGAAAGTCACTCTCCACTCACGTTAACAACATGGACAATGTGTCACACATATCAGATCAAATAGTGTAATCATTGTCAGCAGACATTTGACTTTTAGGTGCATTTCAAAAGGTTTTATTTTTAATGAAGGCTGGATGAAAAGCCCACTTACTCAAAGGTGAAGCTCAGTACCTGCACACTGGAAATTCATTTCAGTTGCCTTTTATCAGCTCTCTCACTGTTGTGATTCTTGTTTTGGTGTTTATGTATACCTCTGTTGACATAACCTAACTCAGCAAAAGAAAAAAAAGTATATACCTCATAGAGACTGAAATTCTAGAAAAAAATCACTTTATATATTTCTGTGTATTTTTTTTTTTTTTTTTTAATTTCTTGGAAAGATCTGGCTCCATCTTCTTGAAAATGTTACGTTCGTATATGGGAACTTGCATGAGAGGCACTTATTTTAGTTATTGCTTGTACCTCTGTTTAGGAATATCTCTACAAATGCTATTTTCAGGTTACGACATGTTTACAGGGGAAATATTTACCTCTAGTAAAGAAAGAAATTTCTATTTAAGAAAGGCAAAAATACTTGGGATCGACCGATATGGGTTTTTAGGGACCCATACCGATTATTAGTAGTTAGAGGGGCCGATAACCAATTTTCGGAGCTGATATTCATTTGGATTAAAAGTGTTAAAAATGGTGTAAAACAAACACTGAACTTCATTGATATGCTTAAAATGTTTATTGAATGACAGAAATAGAAAATAATAGCTCCAGACGTATCTGCATTTCTGAGACTCAGAAACATCTCTTATAAAGTTGAATGAAAGGTTAAATAAATAGCTCTCTGATTTTTTTCCACAGAAAAAACAATACAACAAAAATATAATTTCTCACAGGGCTGTACATTGTGAGCGCTTTGCTCGCATTTGCATGCAAAAATAATTTGTTGCGAGTAGAGAAAATAGAATGGGAGCAAAAGTCAAGAGATTTGAAGATGTCTTGATCCTCATCTTTTTTCACATACAATAAATCATTAGTCATTATAGAGCTGACAATTCTTACAGGCTCCGTATGCCTCCAATAGGTCTGATGATTGGCGGCGTGACCAATAAAACGTCGGCTGAAATATAACGTTACACGATGTATTCACTGAGATGAAATTCAACTGCGCCTCGTCGATTGGAGCATATGAAACAGCGGGATTTTAATCACGGGACAGTGGCAGAGAAGAAAATTGAGTGCTACTTTAAAAAATTTTAACCAAGAAGGGAGAGGAAATTGGTGAGAGAATTGCAGCAGGAGATCCTTTCTGGGTCTGACAGTTTCGAGTCTGAAGATATGCCGAAGTGTTAGCAGCAACACTGCTAGTAAGATTTACAAATTCTTATTAGCTTATTTACTAACAACTCTTACTCAAAACTATGCATTTTAACTGTACCAATCTAAAAAATGAATTGAAAGTCCTTCATGTGAACTAATCACATTACAGTTCTCATTTTTTGTGGTTCTGTAAATCCAAATTTTTTTAATAAGTTCTGGCCAACGTTGGTAAATATTAGTAGTGGACCAGTGGCCTATACTACGAAGCCGGTTTTCTGGCTTAGCAGGGTAACTTCGAGAGTAACTTTATCACGTGCGACGTAAGTTCGCGGCTATGCGAGACTACGAAAGGTGGATATGTTGGAACCGAGAAGTGTTGCCATGGCAACACACGCCACACGCCAAACCTGGTCGTGTCAGAGTTAGATCTTGCTTAACATCAGGATTCCAATTAACCACGCTCTATTTAAACAGCACCCCTCCGCGGAGGTGTCCTCCTGACAATGACAGCGTACTTGGACGACCCATACGACATTGGCGCGCGGATTGTGAGGGGCTCTCTCCGGAGGGCACGGGTATTTCGGGACCGCCAAAATTCGCTGGCGTACCCGGAAGATGTTCTCCATGAAAGACATATTTTCAAGTGAGGAAATTCTTTACCTGTGCCAACTGATCGAGGCGGACGTCACTAATGTAACCCGCCGAGTCAGGCCCTCACAACCGCGCAGCTTGTGTGCCTGTCCGTGCGCTCTTTTGCCAGGAACAATATATGTATTCCATGAGTCCATCGGTGATGCTGAATATCTGCGTAAGAACACTGTATGCCGTGCGATTCGGAGTGGGGTATGGAAACGCTTCAAATTGATTGTTGAAATCGCTGAATGTAAAGGAATGCGGAGCTTTGCTCTCATACAAGAAATATATTTAACTGACTTTCCAGCGTTATTTCGTTGTGTAAATGTATTTATAATAATCATAGAAATATGTAGACTATTTAAACATTGAGAAAACTTGCGTTTTTTTCTGCCAACTCGAAGAGATTAAATTGTCAAATCCACTGATAGGACAGACGCACAAATATAAAAGATATAAATGTTTATTGAATATGCATCTTACAGTCTTGTTTGTCAGCGAAATTCGTTACAAAAGACGGGCTTTAATTTACGCAACAACGCATGGCATCCCCGCATTTTCTTCTTCTCCTGAGTCCTCACAAATATAACATAAAATTTTGGGAGGGGGGGTTGGGCTTGGACCTGCAAATCAAGTTGATTGATCGGACTCGGGTCGGGTCGAGCTGGATTTTTTAGGCCCAAACTAAAAAAAAGAACATACGTATTCATACAGTCAAGGAGACTAAACATACAATCATCCTGCTTCATGTGGTGATGCGCGATAAATTATTTCTTACTGTTAACGTACCAAATCTTCTTTTATTGTCCTGACAGCAGGCTTTATTTCTTTTCATGGACATAAGTAAACTGGCATATTGACGCATTCACAAATCACACGATCTGTAAATTCGCTGTCAACAGACCCGTCGCGCTCAACTCGCCGAATCGGTGTTGGATTTCGCGGTGAAGGTGGATTTTAATCATCGCGCATTCCTCCTCTGTGAAGTAAGGTGCCCGTGCCATCGTCACAAGTAGTGTTTGACTCTGCTCTCCGCCCCCTTTTATGTGAACGCGCAGTAACTCTGACTGGGTTGACACAGGTTCGACTAATCAACCTCATAATCAGCGTCGTAGCACCGATTGATCACAAACTAGACAACCAGGTTTTGTCAACTCCGGTTACCCGCTGGTAAACTGGATTACTTCTGGGGAGGTTGAACTCTGTTCGTAGTATAGGCCACTGATGGTGCTACCTATTGCAGTGTTACAGGGGCTTCTCTGCTCAGAATAGGATCAGTAGCTCGAAAGAAGCAGCCTGGTAGTGTCAACAGTGATATGAAACAGTATCTGAACCTTTTGGAATTTATCATATTTCTGCATAAATTCACCATCAAATGTGGTCTGACCTTTGTCAAAATCACACAGATAAAAATACAGTGTCTGCTTTAACTAAAACCACCCAAACATTTATAGGTTTATATATTTTAATGAGGATAGCATGCAAACAATGACAGAAGGGGGACAATAAGTAAATGAACCCTCTGCCTAAAGATGCTTAAAGAGCAAGTGAAACCAATTTTTACCAAACATTTTAAGAAAGGTGTGTGCCCAATCAGTGATGAATGGTTTCATGCTGTCCCGCCTAACATATAACACACAATGGGTAAGAATTGTCTTGACGAGAAGCATTGTCTGATGTGGATCATGACTCGGTCAAAAGAGCTGTCTGAAGACCTGCGACCAAGGATTGTTGATATGTATTAAGCTTGGAAAGGATACAAAACCATCTGCTGTCCAAAAAAACATTGTTGGTCATGTTCGCAGATAGGCACTTGGACACTCCACAGAAGTTTTGGCAAAATATTTTGTGGACTGATGAAACCAAAGTTGAATTGCTTGGGAGTAACACACAGCTCACCAACATCAACACCTCATCCTCACCGTGAAAAATGGTGGAGGGAGCATCATGATTCGGGGCTGTTTTGCTGCCTCAGGGCCTGGACAATTTGCTATCACTATTAGAAGAATGATTTCAAAAGTTTATCAGGATGTTTTGAAGGAAAACCTGAGGCCGTCTGTCAGGCAGTTGAAGCTAAAAAGAGGATGGATGCTGCAACAAGACAATGATCCAAAACACAGAAGTAAAACAAGTTCAGAATGGTTTCAGAAGAACAAAATACACATTCTGGAGTGGCCAAGTCAAAGTCCAGATGAACCCTATTGAGATGCTGTGGCATGACCTAAAGACAGCGATTCATGCCAGACATCCCAGGAATCTGACTGAACTACAGCAGTTTTGTAGAGTAAAATGGGCCAAGAGTAGTCCTGATCGATGTGCCAGACTGATCTGCAGCTACAGGAAGCGTCTGGTTGAAGTTATTGCTGCCAACGGGGGGATTCAAATAATAAATGTGATGATTCACCTTCTTATTTTTCCCCCTTCTGTCATTGCTTGCATACTATCCTCATAAAATATGGAAACCGTTGAATGTTCAGGTGGTTTTAGTTAAAGCAGACATTGTTTTTTTCATCTGTGTAATTTTGACAAAGATCAGATCACATTTGAGGGGGATTTTATGTAGAAATGTGAGAAATCCCAAAAGGTTCAGATACTTTTTCATACCACTGTACAACAAAGGTACAACAACCTAATGAGAATCATTCTGGAGGGGCCATATGTAGAGGAGTTTGACTCAACTCCTGCCGTAGATCGCTGGAAAAATTCAACCAAGCGTGCTAGCCATCTTGACTATACCAATTTAGTGCATATACACTATGTGTACATTATTTGATTTTGCTCCTATTTTTTTTCTGTGAATCTAAATTTTGTAATTTGCAATCACTTGTGCTCCTGATGAAAAACTTCAGCGTACAGCCCTGTCTCAGGCTCAGCAGCACTACTTATAAAGTTATAATAAAAACTTAGATAATAGGTTCTTGAATTTTTCCCTGAATTCTCCACCCTGGTGACCTCGTCTGAGTATCCTTGAATATGATACTAAACCCCAAATTGCTCCAGGTGCTGCGTCACCAGTAGGTGGATGAGAATATAGTGTGAAGCGCTTTGAGGGTCTTAAAAATGTGGAAAGGCGCAATACAAGCTTAACTCCATTTACCATTACCATTGAATCAATCAGAGGACGGGATGAATACTAGTGAAGGAGACAGCAGGCAGTAGAGAGAGGCGCAGTTGCATCGGAGTCGAATTACCGTATTTTTCGGACTATAAGTCGCACCTGAGTATAAGTCGCACCAGCCATAATATGCAACATGCTGAATAAGTGTACAGTATGATAATGTTACATGATGCATGAACAACGAAATGCGAACGTAGCTGATACGTTACCGTAACATAGCTATTAAGAGTTATTCAGATAACTAAGTTTACCAAACCATCAGTGTCACTCCAAAACACCAAAATAACGTGAAATGATATAATAATGTGTTGATAATTTCACACATAAGTCACTCCAGAGTATAAGTCGCACCCCCAGCCAAACAATGAAAAAAACTGTGACTTTTGACCGAAAAATATGGTAAACCAGTTCTAAATTGTTTTTTTTTTTTTAATTATTATATCGGCGGGTCGGATAAAAGAAAAAGGCCGATACAGATATTTGTCAAATTTCCATATATCGGCGCTGATTATCTTGCCTGGCACTGCCAGACTGTTCTCCCTGTATTTTTCAAACACTGAAAGAAAAGACTGGGAACCAGCCCATTAACGGCCTCTCGATCAGGTACAAAATCAATCGACAAATCAGATTCGTTTATTTGCGTGACGTGTTCTTAACGAGCAACGTCACTCTTGCGCGTCGGAAGTCGTCTCCACAACAACACAGATGGTGAACGGGAGAGCCGAGAATATGTTCCAATCCACGGGAAAATCAGTTTTAAATTACCAAAAACACAGCGACACGAGGCATTGACAAGTCTGTCTCGCGCTAGCCATGTTGAATAAACTCCGCTCTCCTCGTATGTTTGCTTCCGCGCGCAAGTCCCTCGTCCTGCCCTCGTCGTTTTACTAACGTCATGTCTGCCCGTCGCTGATTGGTCCACTCTGCTGTCTGTTTGCTGTGGCTTGCTCCGCCCTGGAAATTGTATCCGCTGAATGGTGGCCAGACTCAATAGCTGGAACAGCGGTGAGTCTGGTGTACCAGGCAACTGATTATCGGCCCGACTGATAATCGGTCTATCTCTTAAATATACTATGTAAAAAGATACTTATGTACTTTCTGCTTTTAAATGTTGCGCCATAAGATCCTGCTGCTCTATTGATCATAATATTTCCTATCATGCCTCCGTAATGGGATATACATGCAAAATGTGTCTCTATTTAGTAAATTTTTGGGTTATGGGACTTCTTCCTTCACCAATTAATGTCATAAGTAGAGGTACCACTGTATTTTGAATCGTGGAAGGATCTTGAGAAAAAAAAAGTTTGGACTTTTCAAGAATGTAATATTTTATTTAATGGAAACAAAAAACATTGTTTTTTTTTTTTGTTTGTTTTTTTTTCCGTTGGATATCCCTTAATGTTTGACATACAGAATGTGTAACGTTCTCTCTGTAAATTTGACTGTGTTGCTAATCTGTTATGTTGTCGTTGTTATTTTTGTAAATGACTGTAGCTGCTGCTGTTGTCTTATTTAATGATCCTGTTTTGTTTTTTTTTTTTTTTTTTTTTTTTTTTTTTTTTTTTTTTTTTTTTTTGCCTGGAGGAGTTATAAATTAGATGCACAATTCATTAGAACAGTGTTTTATTACAGAAACGTATGCTAAATTTTGAAAACAATACAAATTGTACTGTGTGCAATGAAAAAACCTTTTCAATTTAATTCTATGTGCATTTATTAATTTAATTTTATGATCAAAATCATACATCTAAGAGAAATTTAAGGAACAGTCCAAATGTTATGAACAAAATTAAGAGAACGCAGTTGTAAGATTAGGGAAAAAAAGGAGTTCTAAGATTAGGGAAAAAAAGGAGTTGGAATATTATCAGTTAGCATTTTGTCAGAAAAAAAAGGACAATATGCACAACACATATGCTTTACATAGTATTGAAAGAATCATGTCTCACAATTGCGAACTCAAAACCTTGACTTTATAAAGAATAAAAATAAAATGATAATCAGAATATAATCAGATTTTTATGAGGAAACAAATTAATGCAGATATTACTGTAATCAATTGTAATAATATTCACTTCGACAAAATTAATTTTTCATACCTTCTTACAATAGCTTAATTTGTGCGCATAAAGATGCAATACTACGAGAAAAAATACATTGATGTTATGATTATAATTATTGAAAAAAAATTCTTGTAATAATTCATCCCCTACCCTAATGATCATCATAAAATAGATAGCTAATAACTGTCTTGGAGTAAATTGGGCAAAATCAACTCACCATTCTCATTCTCCTGGACCTCACTGCTGCTTTCGATACAATCAAACACACCATCCTGCTCTCCCGACTAGAATCTCTACACATCACTGGCACCGCACTTTCATGATTCCGCTCCTAACTCACCGACCGACAACAATTCATCAGCATTAACAACTGAACGTCCCCTGCTGTTTCCCGACTACAAGACGTCCCCCAAGGTTCAGTTGTTTGCCTCCTCCTCTTCATTCTTTACATCCTCCCCCCTGGTCAGATCATCCGTAAATTTGGACTGCAATTTCACTGCTACGCCGATGACATCCAAATCTACATCTCGACAAAAAACATCTCACACAGCACCAAATCAACACTTCACAACTGCCACAGCAAAATCAAATCCCGGATGTAAGCAAACTATCTTCAAATTAATAGCAATAAATCGGACATAATCATCATCGACCCTGCAGCTCACATCAAAGACGATCAATTTTCCCTTAACATCGACATCTGCACCCTCCCTTTCTCAACACACTCCCGCACCCTAGGTATCATTTTCGACAATCAACTAAGATTCGACCAGCACATCAACCATATCACCAGAACTGCCTTCTTCCACCTCAAGAACATAGCCCGTCTTCGCCCCTCCCTCACCTTCTCTGCTGCAGAAACCCTTATCCATGCATTCATCACCTTTTCGGTTCTCCATCCCAACTCCACAATAAACTCCAATATATCCAGAACTCCGCTGCACGCCTTCTTGCCCGTACCCCCTATAGGAATCACATTAACCTCGTCCTTCACAAATTGCTCTGGCTTCCTATCTCACACAGGATAGAGTTCAAAATCATCCTTTTCACATACAAAGCACTCAATAACTTGGCCCCTCCATACCTCACGGATCTTATCTGTCCCCACACCCCCTCCTGTTACCTCCGCTCATCTAATGGAAACATTCTCGCACTGCCCCCACAAATAACACACCGTACTTGGGGGGACAGAGCCTTCTCCGTCGCTGTCCCTTCCCTTTGGAACTCACTCCCTAAACCCATCCGCACCTGTTCTGATCTTCCTACATTCAAAAAAATGTTAAAAACTTTTACTTGTAATTTATAATTCTTTTCTCTATTGTTTCATACTGCTCACGTTGTGTGAGCCTTTTCATTGTTTCAACTGCAAAGCGTCTTTGCGCATCGGTAAAAGCATTCTATAAATAAAATGTATTATTATTATTAAAATAAAGTCATATACCTTACCAACCGATACCAACATACTTATTACTGCAACATCTAATAATTCTTAGTTTTGACTGAATCTGTCAGAGAGGTTGTTTTATATGATTGTTCAGGTAATGTGGAAAAAATCCTTACCATAATTTAGTCAGATTCAGTCAATTCAATCCACATGCAACGTGAGTAGTCTGTAGTATGAACTAACCCTCTGGCAGACATTTTGCATCCAAAGAGTGGTATATTCATACAGATTGGTTGATGTTAACCAGATGATGCAACGCAAGTTTACAGGGACTTCTTCATCTAGCATTTTCGTCAGCACATTTCAAATGTTCTTAAATCCAGGGGGACTTTTTCAATAAGTAATTATTCATGAGTGGATTCCTGCATCCATTTTAAACTGTGAGATAATGCAAAAGGTTCAAATCATAACAATTTAACTTTCTCCAATTTAGTAAACAAAGAATGGGATTTTTTTTCTTGAAAGGGTCACGTTTTAATGCTCTAAAGAAGATGTGTTTCTGTAGAAAAAAAAAAGAGAGTCCATTATCAAACTTGAGTCATGCTCCTTTCTTAGCAGCCTCATGTGGGTTAGATTTTTTTTTTTTTTTTTTTTTTTTACGCACATGTTGAGATTGTTCTGTAAAGGTGTTGCAACAAAATTTATGTAATATATACTTTGGTGAATGTATAATTTAAAATTGTTTCATTTTAAAAGTGGCTGAATAAACTCATCTCCTTGATCCAATTGATATCTCACTCAACTCTTCAGCACTACAATCAGGCAAGACAAGGCAAATTTACAGGTAGTTCCCGTGTTACAATTGAGCTCCATTCCTACGCTGGTAACGTAACCCAAATTTCCCTGTAATTCGGGATTAACCCTTTAAGTACCATTAAATACCCCCCAAATCTCAAAATAACTCTACAAAAGCATTTACCCGAAATGACGATGTCAAACATCCGTGTGGTTTGTTGACTTTATTTAGCTGCTCATGACATGACTTGCAGAACCTAAAATAAAAACGAAATAAAATCAGTCATCTTTAGGGCTGTCAAAATTAACGCGTTAACGCGCGGTAATTAATTTTATAAATTAATCACGTTAAAATATTTGACGCAATTAACGCACATATCCCGCTCAGACAGTATTCTGCCTTTTGGTAAGTTTTACAGCAAGGCTTTTTGTGCTGTCTAACAGCGAACTCTTGTGGTCGCTTTGCAACATGGTTTATTGTTTTTTTGCCAGTTCAATATGGCTGCACGACGTCTCTGTTGTGCTTATATGATCCTTGGACAAGATTTGTCCGTAAGTATGGTTGTTGTAAAGAATGTACATATTATGTTAATAAGCGAAATGTTATATTTTTTGTATGAGACGCTTTTTGTTTATGTTTAGTGAACCTGTATAGCGTGCTAAGCTAACGCTGTTGCCAATGCAATGCTTGTGTACTTTTTTTTTTTGTAGTTTTACGACGGTCTAAAGAGGACAATGGTTTGAGGCCATTTTCTTAATAAATCAGATGAAAAAGGAAGAAGTCTGATTATTAAAGCCTGAGTTATACTTCCGCGTCAGACCTACGCCGTCAAGGAAGAATCGAGTTACGACCCTACGCCGTAGCCTGACGCGCACTTCTCGATTTTTGTAACCTTCGCGTCGCGTAGACGCGTATGACGTAGCGAAAACGGACTGTGATTGGTCCGCTCAGACTGTTGTTTCCGGTTTACCGCGAAAACACCGCCATTGTACAATAGAATCAAACATTGTTTTCTACACGCAAAAATGGACCAAGCTGACGGGAGTATCATTGAAGAGCAAGTCTCGTCAAGAAATTATTATTGTGATTGCCAAATGGCAAGGTCGGCGATCGAAAAAATAAATAAATGGAAGAACCACCGAGACGTGGGTGGTCGGAATCGAGTGGCCACACGAAGCGGTGACCCAGTCGGCTTTGCAGACCTTGAACGCAGTGCTCGACGCCAGTTTGAAGCTAGCCGCCACAGCTAGCTCTCTCCACCCGAGTCTAAAACTCTCTATGCGGCATCAAAAGTCGGCCAGACCGCCTCGAAACCGTCTTCTGCGTCGCCTGCCCGTCAACATTTGTATGTTCCATATTTATTCAGTGTTGATGAGCCGAATATTTACTTTCAAGAGTTCCATCTTGCATTGTTTATTTTTCTCCGACTAGCGGAAGTAAACAAGCATGCCCCAAAACCGTACAAACATAACGCCACGTCCCTCTAGTGGCTTGGCAGTGAATTACAGAGCAACGCGTTCCCTCACCGCAGAACTATCGAATGTCGAATGACGCCGTAGTCGCTACACCGTCACCGCAATGCGGGAGTATAACTCAGGCTTAAGGCGTCGTTCACTAGCTGTCTAGCTTTAGAAAAAGTAGACGCTTCGGAGTGAGGACAGCATAGACAGATTTAAATGACAGTAGAGTGAAATGCCCACTACAGTCCTTATGTACCGTATGGTGAATGTACATATCCATCTTGTGTCTTATCTTTCCATTCCAACAATTTGTTTTACAGAATATATATATAATTCACAGAAAAATATGGCATATTTTATAGATGGTTTGAATTGCGATTAATTACGATTAATTAATTTTTAAGCTGTAATTAACTCGATTAAAAATTTTAATCGTTTGACAGCCCTAGTCATCTTCAATAACTGTAATTCAAAATTTTCGTTTATAACCAGCTGCTGGTACAGCAAAAACAAAACACACAAACGATTAGCATTTTTCAGTTAGCATGCGCACATCATCAAAATTAATCACATAAACTGGCCCCAAGTATTTAACCACAATTGAAAATGCACAATAACCAGTACAAAAGTGTTATATACACCTTTTGTGGATGCTTCACAAGCAACAAATGTGCGCGCAAGCTTGCAGCTTTAATCTACCCCCTCTCTCTCATTCAGCTGCACAACTTTTTCATGGGAGCAAATGCAGCCGTCCTCGTGTGTGTGCGCTCTTCTTCATGTAGGCAAATACATTCTACTTCGTGTGTACATGCGCTCTTAAGACTGATTTATGCTTCTGCATTCCGGTGACGGCGCATTAAAAGTTCTGCGTCAAGGGAACGCATTGCTCTGTAATTCACCGCCATTCCACTAGAGAAGTGTGGCTTTATAGTTTGTATGGTTTTGGGGGACTCTCATCGAATTCCTTTAGTTTTCCTCCGGTCATTGACAGCAATGGCAATGGAGATGGAACGTGTGTATTTGCAGCTGCAGCTAATCAATATTGAACAACAAACACAGAAGACGTTTGAACACCCGGTCTTTGTAGTGGCACGAGCTATGTTCCACATCGTCCTTCATGAACATGTTGTCTTCCTCTGTCGATGATGGCAGATAGATGCAGTATTTCCAATTTGTCTTTTTAAGGGACTTTAATGAGTAATATTACTCCTGCTCCACTGTTGTTTTGGATGGAGGAATTCTACAACGGAAGTTGTTTGCAGACATGTAAAGCGGAAGTACCTCAGTAACTTGTCTATACATAAAAGTTTTTTTTTTTTTTTTTAAATTATGCTATAGGTAAAAAAAGAGAAAAACGTTTAAATAAAATAGGTTTATAAATAAGTTTTTTTTGGGGGGGTGCACTACTTTGCGTTTTTTCACCGTTAACACCATTAACTTTCACCATTAATTAAGGATAACTGCAATCCATTTATTAAGGTAGATTTGAGTTCTTAAAACTGGATATAATGAAGTAAATTTCAGTTTAAACTAGGCCTCCAAGCAGGATTGAACGGGCCCTCGCACTTGAACGGTATGCAGGTAAGAGTGGTGACAGATCGCCCCCCTCTAATCATCTCATGAGAAGCTAACATGTTCGAAACTTGCCTCTTTTTTTGGGATTAGAAATATGCTCACACATGTTCGAGAAAAAAACCCTATAGAAGAGGGTCCTACAAAAAAGGAGGCGCAATTGAGCTGTGTAGCCACACCCTTACCCTAAACCTAAATGAATCTTTTAATTGGGCCAATTTGCCCAAGTGTACCATATTCCGTGGCTCTATAAGCTGCTTAAGTCCCTTAAAAAAATATACTTCCTTTTAATGGTGAACAAAGGGTTATCATGGCAACATACAGAAACATGTGGACATGGGCCTTAAAATGTAGTATTAAAAAAGGTCTTGAAACTACAATGACCAACCTGAAAATAACTGGACATGTGAATGCAAAATGAGTGACTTTCTGTTGCCACTAGTTGGCGCTGCAGAGATAGAGCAAATGACCCCTACAGGACCCTTCAGGGTACGACTCTTATCAAGCAAGAGAAGTTTAGCACAGATATGTTGTGTATCTGCCAAGTTATGACTGTTCAAAATTTGTGTCGAGACAAATGGCTACACTCATTTTCACTATGCTGTTTGGACCCCTCTGCTTTAACGAAACCTCAACATTTTTCAACAGGCACCTGAACACATGTCTTAAGGCTCCCCAGAAACAGAGTTGAGATCAATTGATTTTTTTTCCCTTCCAGGAGGAGCTGGTCTCGTAACAAAGGCCAGTTCCCGTTCCCAACAGGGGGCGCCAGGCCTAAAGGGTAATATTTCAATGCAGTTGTCTTCAGGCTGGGATAACACACATACATGCCAGATACTGATAAAGATTGAACGTTGTATGAGGAAGTTAGTAGTCATTTTTTGACATTTTTTTGCTTCGTTTTTTTTTTTTTTTTTTTAACAAGAAGAATCTATAGCTTCTGATCTATCTGAGAAACAAATAACAAGGCTCCAAACCCATTTTAAAGCAATAAAACTGGCCACTGGAGGGCAGTAGCGCATTTTGTAATGACCCGCAACCCGATTCAAGAGCAATGAAAGGCCGGGCAGCACGGTCGGAGTGCTGGTGGCAGTATGCAAGGCGACCGAACAAAACAACCGAGAGGACGCCTGGAATGCCAGGCGCTGGACGACGGAGCAAAACGACTGAGACCACCGTGCAGTGGGCTCGCCAAGCAGACCCCGCAGAGATTCAAAAATAATCGATCTTTGTGAGACAGACAACGATGAGGGAAAATTTTACACGGCAGACGCGGCGACACCGGCGTCATACCAGCGCCAACAGGCGTCATCTCTCAGTAGACATGTGTAAACAATTTGTTACTTCGCCATCAAGAGCTCTATTTGTGTTGTTCATTATATTTTGTAAAAGGAAAACATTATTCAGATGTTTGGGATGTAACTATTGTAAAAAATAGCTGTCTTAAAGTCCAAGTCATATTTATGTAAGTCAAGTTATGTTTGAAATGTATGCGTTTACAAAAAGCTCATTTTCTCCGTTTTTTTCATCAGAAATTGGAAAATTGCTCAAACTAAGCTATTTTCTAATGCTGATTTCTAAAGAATGGAAAAAGATATGAACATACTTTTTTTTCTGCTGAAAGAAGAGAGCCTAGTCTTTCTTTTGGTGGGTTCCATATTTACATAGCAATAGCAGAATTTTCTGTGGGCCTTGCAAAATCAGTCAAAATCTAGAAAAATGGCTGGGAGCGAAGGGCCTTGCTCTGTTGAAAATGGCTGGGAGTGAAGGAGTTAAAAAAGGGCATTTCCTGTTCCCATTAGGGGGCGCCAGGTCTAAAGCCTGGGTTGTTGCGGTGATGGCACAGCGACTATGGCGTCATTTGACATTCGATAGTTCTGCGGTGAGGGAACGCGTTGCTCTGTAATTCACCGCCAAGCCAATAGAGGAGTGTGGCGTTATGTTTGTACAGTTTTGGGGCATGCTTGTTGACTTCTGCTTGTCGGAGAAAAAAATAAACAATGCAAGATGGAACTCTTGAAAGTAAATATTCTGCTCATCAACACTGAATAAATATTGAACATACAAATGTTGAGGGGCAGGCGACGCAGAAGACGGTTTCGAGGCGGTCTGGCCGATTTTTGATGCCGCACAGAGAGTTTTAGACTCGTGTGGAGAGAGCTAGCTGTGGCGGCTAGCTTCAAAGTGGCGTCGAGCACTGTGTAACCCGAGTGTCAATGCCGCCCCGCGTTCCGCTCCCACCTCTGGCTAGGCTGGGATGCCAACCCGCGCGCCGCGACGAATCTAGTCGGCAGGCAAGTTCGGTAACCACTGCGCCAATAAGCTCGAGCCAACGGCGCAGCCGTTAGCGTCCTTACATGAAGGAATCCGCTCCCAGCTCTGACTAGGATGGGACGCGAACCCGCGCGCCGCGACGAATTCTAGTCGGCAGGCAAGTTCGGTAACCACTGCGCCAATAAAGCTCGAGCCAACGGCGCAGCCGTTAGCATCCTTACATGAAGGAATCGGCGGGGAGGTTTCCACGTGCGACAACGGATACACGTTCTGTGTACCAGTTACACTCTCCCCCCGAAACCTTCGCTGCCGATCCCGGACGAGCCCCCATTTGTAACCCGAGTCTGTTCTGTGCCGCCCCGCGTTCCGCTCCCACCCCTGACCAGGCTGGGACGCGAACCCGCACGCCGCGACGATTCTACTCGGCAGGCAAGTTCGGTAACCACTGCGCCAATAAAGCTCGAGCCAACAGAGCAGCCGTTAGCGTCCTTACATGAAGGAATCGGCGGGAAGGTTTCCACGTGCTACAACGGATACATTTTCTGTGTACCCGTTACACTCCATTTGTAACCCGAGTCTGTTCTGTGCCGCCCCGCGTTCCGCTCCCACCTCTGACTAGGATGGGACGCAAACCCGCGCGCCGCGACGAATTCTAGTCGGCAGGCAAGTTCGGTAACCACTGCGCCAATAAAGCTCGAGCCAACAGCGCAGCCGTTAGCGTCCTTACATGAAGGAATCGGCGGGGAGGTTTCCATGTGCTACAACGGATACACGTTCTGTGTACCCGTTACAACTGCGTTCAAGGTCTGCAAAGCCCTCCAGTCCGATTTGTTTGCCGTGTCCTACAACCAGCCAGTGGGAACCCATAGCAGATTTCTGGCATCTATGGAACTTCCCAAACTGCGTTGGGAGCCTTGATTTTAACGTTATCATAAAAAGCACCGAGGCACTCTCAATCAGTGATAATGTATCGTGTGTGAACTGTCTGTTATTGAAAATTAAAGATCAAAATAACTCTTTTGACACCAAATCTGTGCTTTATTCTTCTTATACTTGAAGTGTGACACGTAAATAAGTCACAGACTCACAGCAAACATATGTACACAATAAATGATGAAGGGCACCAACCAAAAATACGACATGAAGTGATAAAAAGTTGGCAGTTTTTTGCCGACTGGGTCACCGCTTCGTGTGGCCACTCGATTCCGAACACACACGTCTCGGTGGTTCTTCCACTTTTTTTTTTTTCAATCACCGACCTTGCCATTTGGCAATCACAGTAATGTCTTGACGAGACTTGCTCTCCGATGATACTCCCGTCGGCTTGGTCCATTTTTGCGTGTAGAAAATAATGTTTGATTCTATTCTACTATGGCGGTGATTGCGCGCTAAACCGAAAACAACAGTCTGAGCGGACCAATCACAGTCCGTTTTCACCACGTCATACACGTCTATGCGACGCGAAGGTTAGAAAATTCGAGAGGCGCGCGTCAGGCTACGGCGTAGGGTCGTAACTCGGGTCTTCCTTGACGGCGCAGGTCTGACGCAGAAGTATAACTCGGCCTTAATGGGTAATATTTCAATGCAGTCGTGTTTAGACTGGGATACCTCACATACATGCCAAAAAATGAAATAGATTGAACTTTGTATGAGGGAGTTCTTAGTCATTTTCTGAATTTGGTGTTTTGCCAAAAAATTAGCCGACTTTGGCAACGCACCCAGGTCAGACCCGTAAATTAAAACTGACCATTTTGCTAACTTAGGATCTCTTACGGTTCATGAACAGTTTCACCAATGTTGAGGACGATTCGAACTAACCCCCTTGGCGAAAAGGTCTCAAATGTGCACCCTATAAATCGATAAAAATTTCACATTCATTCAAAAATATCCGATTTCCTGTTGTGTTTGGAATATGGGTGCAAGAAACTTTTTGGAGCAGTTTTGCACAAGGCATCGACTCCCCAAATTTCATTGCTCTATGTCGAAAAAACCTAAATGGAGAGTCATTTTTCAAAAATTCAAGGGGGCGCCACTAAGCCTTTTTGTAAAATTTTTTCGCAACGATGCAAAATTACAAAAATAGAAATTTACAAGAAAAGCCGCATGTATGTGCTAACTTGAGTTTTCGAGCATGTTCAGGCATCCAAATTGTTGATTTTCATTTGCAGAGAGAAAAAACCCTTTGCATTACAATAGACCCTACCCACGTGACGTCACAACTCCGCTCTCCTGAATGGTACCGCCCAATTGTCTGTCAAAACATAGTGTTAACCTGTTACGGCTACGTACATTCCTCCTATTTACGGCGTGCTTTTCTGCTCCTTAACATTAATAATCAAAATGGTGAAGGCGTGTGTGGCTGTTGGTTGCACTAACAGAAAAGATGGAAGGAGAGACTTGAAGTTTTACCGTATTCCGAGGGATCCAAAGAGGAGAGCGAAATGGACGGCTGCAATTCAACGTGAAAACTGGGCACCAAAAAATCACCACAGACTATGTAGTAGTCATTTTATATCCGGTAAGATGCATTTAAGATATACTTAGAGGGTTTTGGGCTGACAAATAACCACAATTAAGATCATTGCTAAGCTAATCGCCGACAACATACACGTATGTATGTATGTAGTGAGAATGCTATCGCTAAACCATATAAACATTAAAAGCCTTAACTCCATTGACAAACGACATGAAATACATTAGACTTGACAGTGGATGTTAGCAATAACAAAAGATTTTGAATTGAAAAGGAAAAGCGGCGTGGAAAATGAATGAATGAATTTCGTAACTCACCTTTCCAAGCACAAGATAGATTCCTGCCGAATTTTCGTGGACGAGGACCTGTTTCACCCAACCAGCAACGAAGTATTTATAAGCCTCCAAGCTCTTGAAGTTTTTCAAATTTTCGTGAGAATAGGCTGATTTTGTGTGGACAAGATAATTGTAAATATCAGCGTAGCAGATGTCAGGCAGACAGGGCGAAGACAGTGGGTCGAAAAACATCGATTTGGGCATCAAATATGGATCTGGCGACTGTATAGAACAAAGCTTTTCCACATAACGCCTTTTATGCAACACATCCAGTGAGTTTACGGCATCAGAAAGCACCGGGTCTTCCATGAAATGCATTTTAAATTCCTCGATCAATTGAAACCAATGCTAATACAGAGACAAAATGACGGACAAGTGGGCGGAACCATACAGCGAGCACGTGGTTTTGTGACGTCGGTGGGTAGGGTCTATAGGGCTCCCGCTAATCAATTAACTTGAATGAATTAGATTACAGGAATTTATTATGTTTCGAGTTTTAAGTACTGAAGTGATACCTCTGTTCGCTTTAGTGCTGCTCATTCATCATACAGGTGAACTTTTTTTACCTGAAATAATTCTACAACGTAAACAGCACATACTTATTTAAGCAATAACACATTTTCAAACAGTAATGACCCTAACCCCAATAAATGAAGGGAAAACACTAAATAGAAAAACTCAGTGGAATTGAATTTATTTTAAAATGCTCAACAATGCTTCTAAGACACAAAAGACAACGGCTTTTGACAAAGCAGTAACTAATTACTTTTTTAAATTAAGATTAACCACACTGGTCACAAATGCGTAACCATAAGGGAGCCATGAATAGGATCTATATTGCATGCTATGTAATGGACTGGTGGGGGAAGGGATTTAATTGTTTACATTGTGCAAGGTGCTGAAGAAACACGCTTCGTACTGATGATCATCACATTTAATGGCAGGTGTGAAGCACCATGAAGATTATGAAGAAATATATACATGCAAAGTTACAATTTTTAGCAATATTCAATAGAAAACATCGGAAAAAGAGTAAGTTCAGCAAATAATACATTTAAACAAATACTATGAGTTTCTTTGTTGTCATGGCAACCAAAGTAATGCTGGACTAGCCGCCAGCTAGAGTGCTGCCACTAGGAAAACGCATTTTGCCTAAATGTGGGCGTGTATCTCAGCTTTCAGAATAGTGACAGCAAACAGCATTTGAAAGGAGTGCTTTATTTGTCCTTAGAGCATCCACTATGCAGAGAACACAAGTGCAATTTGCTGTCCTTCTTGGTGAGTGTCAGTCATTCTGCTATGTCATCAGAATAACTGGTTACAACATTGAAATGATTGCTATTTTATCTCTAATAATTGTTATGAATCTTTAAAGTATATGCTAGAAAAAATGTGTTAAACTGATGTTTTTTTTTTTTTTTTTGTTTAAAATTGATATTTTCTTCCAGGAACACTGGGGGAAAAAACAATGTAATAAGAACATAATTTATTCGCATGTGATATATTAGGATTGATTTTTTGGTTTTATTTTTATTGATTAATGTGCTATATTACAATTTATTTATTTATTTATTTATTTATTTATTTATTTATTTATTTATTATTTCTATACACAGGAAAGGGGTCTGCGTATGTATAATTATACTTGGAACAGTTAATATTAAAGTATGTCAAAAAGTGGGGAACTAAAAACAATGGCACCACGACATTGTCATTGATGGTGCAATGGTAAGGATTACACATTTTATAAAAAGGTCTTATGTTCAGACCATAGACTTCATAACCTATTGACATGACACGGGAAACAGGGCCGATCCATAGGGTGCCTATTTTCAAAAACTTTAAATTCAAATATTTTCAAAATTAAAGCTGCTATTGACCTAAAACCAAAACAGGCACCTACCTTAGCCATATACGAGTCTCCATGAGCAGCAGCATCAAAAATTTCAAAGTCGTTCCCTAATAAAATCCCAATTAATTATTTTTTTTATTTAAATATAACAAAACTTAAAATGACCATAAAATTCTCAGATTTTACACTAGATGCACATAAATCACCAAATGCAGGGATAATCACCTATATTTTCAGGATCAATAGCAATATTTAACATATTATATAAGTTTTTGACCAAAATAAAACTTGTTTTTCTTTTATTTACTGCATGTTTTCAACAGCTAATAAATCACTCAATTTTCAATCAGAAACTTAATACTTGAGGAAAGCATGCAGAATCAATTAAATATATAAATAGATTACAAATACATTCTATAGACAACCACAGTATGATATTTTTAACAATAGTATTTATGTTAAGTAAATATGGCGAAGGTGCGGCTCGTCTTTAAGTTCACTGTGGCGCCGCCTTAATACAACAAATTGTTATGAATAAATGCTTAAATCCCTGAATTATTCATAGATATGGACGTAAAACAGTCTCATTCTTGGTTTAAAGCAAAAGAAACTGTGCAGGTAGTATTTTTGTTACGTAAATATGGCGAATGTGCGGCTCGTCTTTCAGTTCACTTACCACATCTCCAAAGAAAAGAGCTTTTTACGTTGAAATTCCTGTGAATAAATGCTTAAATTGCTGGATTCTTTATGGATATGGACGTAAAACATTTTGGATTTTTGGTTAAAAGCAAAAAAATAAATAAAAAAAAATAAAATTAAAAACCAGGCAGTTTGAATTTACTTAAATCTGTCGAAGAATTATGCTCGTCTGTTAGCTCTTTGCTATGAAAAGTGGGCTACCAAAATGGCTTTTTCCGTTCAAAATTCTTGTGAATAAATGCTTAAATCACTGAATTCTTTATAGATTTGGACGTACTAACTGTCTCGAAGAGCAAAAAACCGGGCAATTACGCATCTATATATGCCGAAGAATGATGCCAATGCCGTAGCGGTTCCCATTATCCCATTGATTTTTTTCACAATGTTAAAAAATGCATGCATGGTACGAAAAATAAAATATTTTCCTTGAATCCTCGAACAAATCACTCCTGAGACAATCAATCCTGTTTGTATGAGGTACAGCTTTCGTAGTTGTTCCGAATATCCAAGCTTAAATCTGGCTTGGAAAGAGCATGTGCCGTCTTCGGCTGACTAAATGAAGCTTGGCGGCTCGGCCCCCTATTGTAAGGTGTAGACGCAAAGAATGACAAAGTATCTCGTCAACAGGTAATGAAGTCTATGGATCAGAAGTATTCAGACCTATTGTTTTCATAAATTCATGCTAATTTCATGAAAATTATAAAGAAAAGTAGTATGTATCATTATTGTTTTTGTCACAATTGTTATTATTATTTGATAGGGAAAGTGCTCATTAATGAACATCTATTTGGACACATCTAAAAGACGTAAATATGAAAAATTATAGCAAAAATTCAAATTTACATCCGCAGTCCCTAGGCAGGTAATGAAGAGAAAGACACAAGAACACATAAGAGAGAAAAAGAGGTTACGATAAAACAGCACAGTACAATAAATTACTAAAAAGTTAAAAGTTAGTGGTTACAGAACTGGTTTACTTTCAACCAATACTTGAAGTGGGTTTTGAAGGTTTGTAATGAAGGACACTCCCAGATAGCGAGTGATAGAATGTTCCAGATCTTACTGGCCTTTTGACCAAAGGCTGTTTTTCTGAGTGGGACTTCACAGTCCCCTCTATAGGAGGCCACTGTCCTGAGACCGCTCTGAGCCCTTTGGGAGGTGGTGTTAGTCCATGCAATATCTTGTACATCAGACAAGCCATTTTAACGTTTTTGAAATTTTCAAGGCTCAATAAATTGTAGTTTTTTTTTTAAATGTTACAAACATGGAATGACATTAACTATTTTCTATGGAGCGATTCTATGGTATTGCATGTATTCACACCTGCCAGTTGCCAACATGTAATGCAATATTCAATGTGATAAAATCATTGAATGCAGAAACATTGTTTTAAATTGTTCAAGTTGAATTACACTGTATTACATATTCTTTTAATGTGGCTCTTAAAAGACAGTGTGGAATTAAGTGTCACTCCAAGGTACTTGAATTCAGAGACAATTTGTTATGGGTTGCCGTTTGTAAACCAGCACATGCCGAAAATTACGACTACATTTTCTTACATTTAGCACCACACAATGCTAAAAATGTGGTGTGAAATGTTTACAGTCATTTTTTTTTTTTTGTGCACATTTACAACATTGTTTAGCAACTTAAATATTATTTTTAAATAATAAGTATTGGACTTGAATGTTTAAACCCAGAACTAAATATTTATTTAAATCTTAAATGTAAATCTTAAATTTATATTCTATATATATATATATATGTTTTAAATGCATATCCTAAATATATATATATATATATATATATATATATACATATGAAATTTATATCAGAAATATATATCCTAAATCTGAATTGTATATTAAATAGGGCTGTCAAAATTATCGCGTTAGCGGGCCTAATTAATTTTTCAATTAATCACGTTAAAATATTTGACGCAATTATCGCAAATGCCCTGCTCAAACAGATCAAAATGCACAGGGTCATATGCACTTTTTTGGAGTTTTTTTTTTTTTTTTTAGTTTTGTCGCCCTCTGCTGGCGGTTGGGTGTGACTGATTTTAAAGGTTCAGCACCATGAGAATTGTGTAATTATTGAAATCAACAATGGTGAGCTACTAGTTTATATTTTGATTGAAAATTTTACAAATTTTATTAAAACAAAAACATTAGGAGAGGTTTTAATATAAAATTTCTATAACTTGTACATTTTACTTTTAAGAACTACAAGTCTTTCTATCCATGGATCGCTTTAACAGAATGTTAATGTTAATGCCATCTTGTTGATTTATTGTTATAATAAACAAATACAGTACTTATGTACAGTATGTTGAATGTATATGTCCGTCTTGTGTCTTATCTTTCCATTCCAACAATAATTTACAGAAAAATATGGCATATTTTATAGATGGTTTGAATTGTGATTAATTACGATTAATTAATTTTTAAGCTGTGATTAACTCAATTAAAAATTTTAATCGTTTGACAGCCCTAATATTAAATCCTAAATGTAAATGTTATGTCTAAATATTGTATTTAAACCTTAAATCTGGAAACAGTTGTAACTAAATACTTAGCGTGATATGCAAATTCACATGACTGGAGACCGGAAGTAACAAAATAAAAGCTGGAGCAGCTCAGACTGTTTGTTTACGTTGCTTGAAAATGAATAAAACGTACTCAACGGTGGCAATTGACTCTTGGAGATGATTTATTGTGATAATAACAATATCTTGTTAACCCTTTAACACCTAAGCCTATTTTGGCCGAATTTGCATGCCTTTGATGTTGCCTTTATATTTCAAAGAAAAAACTGTTCACAATGGCCAAGTTGGGTCCCTTTTTTCAGGATACCTTGAACTTCATGTCCAAACTGTTGTTTTCTTCACTGACCAACTTTAATCCACATTTTGGACCCCAAAAGACAAAAAAAATCCCAAAATCTTTTTTCAAAATTTGAAATGTTGAAGTCCCACTGACAACCAAACATGCTCGACCAACCGTTTTGAAGCTTGATAATATTTATTTAACTTGCTAGGATAAACATTCAATAGAAAAAAATAAGATTGAATAGTTTTATGTTTGACAATTCAACGCAAACAGCAGCTATGGTCATAGGCGTTTTTGGCCTTCACACATACTATGGTCAAAACATGTTATATACAGTGCAAAATAGTGAGAAAAAAATTATATATATTATTCAACACAAAAAGGGTTTGGAGGATATCTCTTTGTGAATTTAGGTATTGTACCCATCACCTTATCAAAGGTATATATGTACATGCAAACACACATCTCGAACACACATCTATATAAAAATTGAAAAGATTCATAGTGAAGAAAAAATGATAAACATTGAAAAAAAAGTATTTTCAAAAATATTGACAAGTTGTTCAGTTCAATTCAATTTTTTAGGCATGCGACCCAATAAAGTTTTTTTTTTTTTTTTTTGCACTATATAAAGTTTGTTTTTGAACATGTCACTAAACTGTGTCACATACAACGTCACACAGCCTACTCATCCGCCGTTTGCACGCTGCAGTCACTTCTACTCGCCGAGACGCCGACAGATCCGAGGAAAACAATGACAAATACAGCTCATCCTATTCCTTGAGTCAATGAAATAATGCATTAGCTTGCGCTAAATTTAGTTTTCGATTCATTCTGCACGTTTCAAAGTCGCTCGCTCATTCCAACCGGCCGTTGCTTGCTACGCGTGTCTCCTTTCCCTTAGTTGGCGCCTTGCTCGTCAATTTATTAAAAATGTTCAGATTAGGTACGTCCTTCTTGACATCACAACGGCTCTTGGGATATGTAGTCTTTTGTGCTGCTTTCGGTTTTGAAAAAAGGACAAGAAATGATGGAAATATGGAGATAGACACATGGTCCATGCAGCGTTTTAATGCAAATGTATGAGTGCAATAAAACTATAAAACTCAAATGACATTATCTCCCGTTTTACTTTGTCGATTGACTTCAAATAAAAACTGGTTACAGCGTTACGAGGCTTCAAAGATGATATGCGTAAACGTGTCGCATCCAACACGTTCGGTGTTAAAGGGTTAAAATACACATTTAGGGGAAACCATTTAAGGAGTATTTTGTGCTTTTAGTGATACTTTTACGCACGAGCCCAGTAAAGTTACTAAGAATAGCTACACGGGGTCTCTGTTGGACTGGAGAGCAAGGTTGACTTTTCTAACTTCAACTGCAAAAATCCCGCGTTTCTCACCAGGAAACCTTTGTATTGCAGTCAGAATCGCTCTGCCAATAGTCTCGGCTAAATTTGACTCACCTGACATATTTTCTTACAGCTCACCTTCGCCGACTGCGGGAGTAGGTTTTATTCATTTTCAAGCAACGTAAACAAAGAGTCAGAGCTGCTCCAGCTTTTATTTTGTTACTTCCGGTCTCCAGTCATGTTAATTTGCATATTACGCTAAATATTTAGTTTCAACTGTTTCCATATTTAAGATTTAAATATTTATATATATACATATACATATATATATATATATATATATACATACATACATATATATAGGAAATAAATTAAAAATATATGTATCGAATATAAACTTAAGATTTACATTTAGATTTATATAAATATTTAGTTCTGGATTTAAACATTCAAGTCCAATACTTATTATTTAAAAATAAATATTTAATGTTGTCAATGTGCAAAAAGAAAAGTGACTGTAAACATTTCACACCACATTTTTAACACTGCGTGGCACTAAATGTGAGAAAATGTTGTCGTAATTTTCAGTATGTGCTGTTTTATAAACGGCGCCCCATAATTTGTTGTTCCTGTCCTCTCAAAAATACACCTGAATGTTTGATGATACAATTTTAGTTGTGTTTCGTAGTAGGCAAGATTTGCAAAACCATTCATTCATAGGAACCATCGCTAATGTGAGAGCAGAGGCTGTGTCTTGAATGTTTTTTGCACCAGTGAAGCTGACAGCATCATCAGCGAACATTTCAAATTCAAAATGTACACATGAATATAGCAAGTCATTAATATACAAAGAAAATAACAGTGGGTCAAGTACTGACCCCTGAGGCAGGCCAACAGGGACATCTAGAAATGTTGATTTGACACTGTTAATGCAGACACACTGTTTCCTGAAGTCTATATATGATTTCATCTACTTAAATGCAGCTGAAAAAAATTTAAATGGGTTAATTTAGACAGAAGCATTTCATGATTTATAGCGTCAAATGCTTTTGTCAGATCTAGAAATACAGCACCACGCAATGTTTGGCGTCCAACATGCGTTTGTTCATTTCTATACACAAACAGTATACTGTATACTGTATATTACAGTATACTGTATGTACAACAGGACACACTGTTTTGGTGGCACTTTTTTTTAGTATATATCATAGACTTCATAATGATATTGACGGGACACAATCCCCAGACACTGCGCTACGCCTTCAAGTAGTAGGCCGTCCTACACTCTGCTTCTGAAGGCTGAAGTCGGTCCCACTAATTCTCAAACACATGCAGCGATCCAACGCTGGATTTAGGTTGAAAAAGTACGAAAGCTGTACCGCATACATACAGGAAGGATTGTCTCAGGAGTGATTTGTTCGAGGATTCAAGGTAATCATTATATTTTTCGTACTATGCATGGATTTTGAAATGTGAAAAAAATCAATGGGAGAAATTAACCGCTACAGCATTGACGTCATAATTCGCAATATTTACGTACAATAAATGCTAACTGCCCGTTTTTTTGCCTTTAACTAAGAATCGAAACTGTTTTACGTCCATATCTATAAGGAATTCAGGGATTTCTGCATTTATTCACAAGAATTTTCAATGTAAAAAGCTTTTTGTGGTGATAAGGCAGCACCAAAATGTTTAAAACACTAGCAGCACATTTGAGATATTTACGTAAAATAATTGCTAACTGGCCATTTTTTTTTTTTTTTTTTTGCTTTTAACCAAGAATTGAGACTGTTTTACGTCCATATCTATAAAGAATTCAGGGATTTAAGCATTTAGTCACAAGAATTTTCAACGAAAAAAGCTCTTTGTGTTGATAAGGCGGCGTCACAATGGCTTAAAGACTAGCAGTACATTCGATATATTTAATAATAATAATAATACATTTTATTTGTAGAGCGCTTTTACCAATGCTTAAAGACGCTTTACAGTTGAAACCAAAACAGCAAACAACGTGAACAGAACAAAACAATAAAGAAAATAATTATAAGTTAAAAGCTAGTTTAAAAAGGTGAGTTTTTAACAGTTTTTTGAATGTGGGTAGGTCTGAACAGGTACGGATGGGTTTCGGGAGTGAGTTCCAAAGGGAGGGGGCAGCAACGGAGAAGGCTCTGTCCCCCCATGTTCGGTGTGTTCTTTGTTGGGGCGGTGCAAAGATGTTTCCATTAAAAGAGCGGGGATGACGGTAGGGTGTGTGGGGACAGAGAAGGTCTGTGAGGTAGGGGGAAGTTATTGAGTGCTTTGTAAATGAGAAAGATGATTTTGAACTGAATCCTGTATGAAAAAGGAAGCCAGTGAAGTTTGTGGAGGACGGGGGTAATGTGTTTACTATACGGAGTCCGGGTGAGAAGGCGTGCAGCGGAGTTTTGGATATATTGTAGTTTATTGATGAGTTCGGATGGACAACCGAAAAGAACGCTGTTACAGTAGTCAAGTCTGGAGATGATGAAGGCATGGATGAGGGTTACAGCAGCAGAGAAAGTGGGGGAGGGGCGAAGAAGGGCTGTGTTCTTGAGGTGGAAGACGGCAGTTCTGGTGATGCGGTTGACGTGCTGGTCGAAGCTTAGTTTATTGTCGAAAATGATACCTAGGTTTACATAAAATAAATGAAGCTAACTGTCCATTTTTTGCTTTTAACCAACAATTGAAGCTGTTTTACGTCCATATCTATAAAGAATTCAGGGATTTAAGTATCTATTCACAATAATTTTCACGTAAAAAGCTCTTTGTGGTGATAAGGTGGCGTCACAGTGGCTTAAACACTAGCAGCACATTCGATATATTTACGTAAAATAAATGCTAACTGCCCGTTTTTTTTTTTGTTTTGTTTTGTTTTTTGCTTTTAACCAAGAATCGAGACTGTTTTATGTAAGCTTGAGAACGCTAAACCGATCCGACCGGATATCCGGTTTTACAGGTGAGAGATGCAGCTGTATTGATAGTAAAGTTACCATCCGACAGTAATTAGCCATTAAATATTCAATGAACCGATAGTGGAGATAGATTTCGGCTATCGCGAGCACAATAATCAGCTTCTAATGCCTAGTTCAATGCATTGCTTAATATGATAGTAATTTAGCTTTTACCTCACATGCTGCCTGCGCTTGTGTCATTCACCACACAGCACACTTAGATTGTGACCGCCGTCGTGGTTGCCTCAATTTCCCATTAATTTTCGGCAGAACCGCTAGTAGTCACCGTCATTACCCGATCGTCACGGGCGTGTCATAACAACGCGAGGGCTAACAAAACCACTGTAACGGACGCTCCGTAGCGTTTTCATCACAGCCCAAAACGAAACTAATCGTGGCAACGAAGCAACATGCTAAAACAATGGACAGTTTGCGCACCACACCGGCGACGTGCAGCAATTGATTTTCAATGCACCCAGGAAAACAAAAGTCGGACTTTGAAGTGACAAGGGCAGCCAGATCTGTTCGCATGGAACAGACCTAGTGTGAAGTGTGAAGCGGTACAGAGATCGTGAGTATTTAACCCTGAAAAATAACGCACTACAATGGTGGAAAGGGCGGCATATTGTTTACCCTAAACGCAGTCTACTTAAACATGAACATGTGGATCAGTTGATCTTCCTCAAGAAAAATCTGCCCTTCAAAAAAGATATAGTGATGAGGAATAAAAAAAAAAGTGGAAGCACAGGCATAAGTGAATGACTTTGCTGTATATGAGGTTAAAGTAATGATTATAGACCTTTCTGTGTAAAATGCCATGTTTTTATTCCCCCAGTTATACCAGTGGTAAAGCACAATTTATTATTTATTTATGATAACACAAGAAGGTTTAATTCTTTTTTTCTAGAGCTGCTGCATATAATTCATATTTTTTGCTCGTAAGATGTTTACGTTGAAAGTTTGCACTTAAATTACTTACCTATTGTGTTCAAAACACCACTAAATACAGTAATCAAATTACTGCACTTTATTGTTGTCTGTCACTGGAGTTTTATCAATCCCATCCCAATCCCAAGCTTTATTTTTTTTTCATTAAAAAAATAAAACATTGGTATGACATTTTGTTGTTTAATTTAATATTTTTTTTATATGTTTAAAATACTGTACGAACACACACATCAAATGTTTACTATCGTATCGCTTTCACTATGTATCGAACCGTATCGTTCTTAAACTGAATCGAATCGTATTGAATCGCTCGGCCTAAAAAATGTATCCTTTTTTAATCGAATCATAACCTGTGTATCTAGATACATATCGAATTGGAATCATGCCAGAGATTCCCAACCCTAATTTTATGTCCATATCTGTAAAGAATTCAGGGATTTAAGCATTTATTCACAAGAATTTTCAACGCAAAAAGCTCTTTGTCTGTGTTTCCACTCAGCCAGCTTTGACGGAGATAGGCCCCCTATTAATCGAAGTCTATGAATATATATATATATATATACGGGTACACGCAAGTCCATGTGGAGCGTGGAAACCTCCCTGCCGATTCCTTCATGTAAGGACGCTAGCCTGCCGTGTGGAAGCGTCGTTGGCGAGCGCATTCGCGTCTGAGCTTATTGGTGCAGTGGTTACCGATCCTGCCTGCCGAGTGGAAGCGTGCGGGTTCGCGTCCCGGCCTAGTCAGAGGTGGGAGTGGAACGCGGGGCGGCGCTGACACAGGGGTTACATATACTGTGTATATATATATATATATATATATATATATATATATATATATATATATATATATATATATATATATATATATATATATATATATATATATATATATATATATATATATATATATATATATATATATATATATATATTAGGGCTGTCAAAATTATGGCGTTAATTAATTTTTTTAATTAATCACGTTAAAATATTTGACGCAATTAACGCAGATGTCCCGCTCAGAC
Organism: Corythoichthys intestinalis; assembly: GCF_030265065.1. Classification (NCBI taxonomy): domain Eukaryota; kingdom Metazoa; phylum Chordata; class Actinopteri; order Syngnathiformes; family Syngnathidae; genus Corythoichthys; species Corythoichthys intestinalis. The sequence continues at coordinate 9,601,376 of NC_080404.1, forward strand.
AGATTTAAATGTTCAGTGAAAAGCTCACTTGTTGTTATGGAGTTTTTCCGCCCTCTGCTGGCGCTTGGGTGAATGACCATCTCGCATATTGCCTCAAACAGATTATACTATGAGGCCGTTTATGGGCATTAAGAGTGAAGAGAATGCCACCGGCCGCTTGGGGGCAGCGCCGTTCCATACTCATGTTATTTCTTCAAAACGTGGGAGAATTAGTAGTTGTGAGACGTTTATGCTGTATTCACAATGCAACGCAAATTGCTATTTGTGCTCCACACATATTTCTGTAAGTTTTCTTTCTTTTAGTGGCAATTATGTGTCTCTTGTTGTATTTTGGGTAAGATATGTACAGATATATTTAATACAGTAAAGGCGAGTGGACACAGGCGTTCTTTGGACCGCGCCGTTTATTGGCAACTCCTTCACAACAAACATACAGTGGGGAGAACAAGTATTTGATACACTGCCAATGGGTTTTCCCATTGGCAGTGTATCAAATACTTGCTCTCCCCAATGTAAGTATCGTTTAGTGAAAGCACAACAAAAATAATATTCCTATCTCTCCAAAAAAAAAAAAAAAAAAATTCACAAAAAGAAAAGAAGCACTTCAGTCTATAGTAATGAGGCCCTATTCTTAAACAACAATGCAAAATGAACTGGCATTCCATATCAAAATAGCTACGCAAAATACACGTAAAACTTTGGTCACTCTATTTTTATTATTGTTATTTTTATTCTTCTTATTATTATATTAACTCTACTTTTGATTGAAAATTTTACAAATTTTATTAAAACGAAAACATGAAGAGGGGTTTTAATATAAAATTACTATAACTTGTAACTATAACATTTATCGTTTAAGAACTACAAGTCTTTCTATCCGTGGATCACTTTAACAGAAAGAATGTTAATGCCATTTGTGGATTTATTGTTACAATAAACAAATACAGTACTTATGTACAGTATGTTGTATGTATATATCCGTCGTGTGTCTTATCTTTCCATTCCAACAATAATTTACATAAAAATATGGCATATTTTAGAGATGGTTTGAATTGCGATTAATTGCGATTAATTACGATTATTTAATTTTTAAGCTGTAATTAACTCGATTAAAAATTTTAATCGTTTGACAGCCCTAATATATATATGTATGTATATATATATATATATATATATATATATATATATATATATATATATATATAATTTATATATTATGAGTGATAAATGAGTGATAAAAACCAAGTCGATTTTTTTTTTTAAATCAAATGTCCTTTTCTTATTTTTTTTCCCTCATTTTTTTCAGGATTTCTTGTTCCGCATGTATGCAGCCTTGCCAGCAGTACTGCACACTCTGCCTGCATAACATGCCTTTCAAATTTAAAAGGAAAGGAAAAGGATCTTTTTAACACCATTTGCAGAGGTAAAATTAGGCTTCTCTAATATTTTACAGATGCATTTATGATTTCTTGTTGTATTATTAGAATTTTTTTTCCTCAGTAACTGAAGTGCTCGAAGCTCTTTTGTAGAATTGCTACTTAACAACTGCTTTCTCTATAGTCCTCAGCAAAGTCAGCCTAGCTCAATAAATAAACAATATGTTCTGACTTAATGCCCTCCCTGTTGTAAACTGAAAACTACCTGCTGTATAGAATGAGTTGTACAAAGAAGCTTTTATTCATTTATTTATCTTTTAATTACAACAGCTTTTGTCCATCCCTCTGCTGTCTTTGTTTTTTTTCATTTTCAGGATGCCAAATAAAAGATTCAGGGGTGTGTAACTTGACAATCCATGTTGAATTTGCCCAATTTACTGGGCCTGGAGGCTGTGTTTGCGCCTGGGAGAAAGAGGGAGGTATACAAGAGCTCTTGGCACAATGCGAGCTGAGGCCAGGTGCAGTAATTCCACATATATTTTCTGTTTGCCAAAGGCAATCAGACAAATGAATTAAGGCTTCTGTAGCACAAATTATAGCATGGAATAACAGGCTTTCAAAGAATTTGATGGGACTAATTAAACTCTTTGTTATTTGTTTTGTAGCGCCGCACAAGAGAAGGACAAAGACTGACTTGCAGTCAAGTGGATTAGTAGAATTTGGTAATGATTTTATAATTTCACATAATGTGACATAGACTTCATAATGTATTGATGGGACACGGGGCGTGAGGCCCATTCATCGGGGGCCTATCTCTGTGAAAGCTGACCGAGTGGAAACACAGACAAAGAGCTTTTTACGTTGACATTTCTTGTGAATAAATGCTTAAATCCCTGAATTCTTTATAGATATGGAGGTAAAAGAGTTTCGATTCTTGGTTAAAAGCAAAAATATGTCGAATATTCTGCAGTCTTTAAGCCACTGTGGTGCTGCCTTATAAACACAAAGAGATTTTTAAGTTGAAATTCTTGTGAATAAATGCTTAAATCCCTGAATTCTTTGTAGATATGGACGTAAAACAGTCTGGATTCTTGGTTAAAAGCAAAAAAATGGGCAGTTAGCATTTATTTTATGTAAATGTGTCGAATGTGCTGCTAGTCTTTAAGCCACTGTGGCATCACCTTGTCACCACAAAGAGCTTTTTACATTGAAAATTCTTGTGAATAAATGCTTAAATCCCTGAAATCTTTATAGATATGGACATAAACAGTCTCAATTTTTGGTTAAAAGCAAAAAACAGAGCAGTTAGCATTTATTTTACGTAAATATGTTGAATGTCATGCTAGTCTATAAGCCACTGTTCTGGTGAATAATTGCTTAAATCCCTGAACTCTTAAAAGTTATGGACGTAAAACAGGCTTGATTCTTGGTCGAAAGCAAAAAAATAAAAAATAAAATAAAAAATAAAAAATCTCAAATCTTGGTTAAAAGCATAAAAAAAAATTTTTTTTAAAAAACGGCCAGTTAGCGTTTATTTTACGTAAATATCTCAAATGTGCTGCTAGTGTTTAAACCATTTTGGTGCCGCCTTATCACCACATAAAGCTTTTTACATTGAAAGTTCTTGTGAATAAATGCAGAAATCCCTGAATTCCTTATAGATATGGACGTAAAACAGTTTCGATTCTTTGTTAAAAGCAAAAAAACGGACAGTTAGCATTTATTTTACGTAAATATTGCTAATTATGACGCCAATGCTGTAGCGGCCTATCTCTCCCACAGATTTTTTTCACGTTTCAAAATCCATGCGTAATACGAAAAATAAAATGATTACCTTGAATCCTCGAGCAAATCCCTCCTGAGACAATCCTTCCTGTTTGTATGCGGCGCAGCTTTCGTACTTTTTCAACCTAAATTCGGTGTTGGGTCGCTGCATGTGTTTGAGAAGAACCAAGACCGACTGCGAAAACCTGAAGCAGAGTGTGGGACAGCCCCCTCCTGCCAATATAATTATGAAGTCTATGAATGTGACATGCAAAAGCTCATAAGTGTTGTATGTCATTCTTTCTCAGAATATACTGCTGGATCATGCACAGAGCAAATTAGATTTTGTGTGAGTAATTCCATCTGTAACAAATGTTTGGCACCTGTCCTTCAAGCTTGCAATGAGGCGCAGTGTGACCATAACAGCTGTGGGCAAGAAACTCAAAATTTCTATGGTAGCGTGCCGCACGATTTTGCCGAGAGGCTTGTCATGTGCGAATGTGATCCTTCAGATGTAAGCTGCCTACAAATGAAAGCAGCAATACATGGCAGTACATGTGGAGCCAATCCTTGGATCTGTCAGGAGGTTGTGACGCGCTGTGTGGAGGACCAGCATTGCAGGTAACAAGAAGGTGATGGGAATGAAGCTGTGCTTCTTTTTATGAGTGACCAGGTGTAATGCAACAAAAACAAAACAATGTTTTTTTTTTTTTTTCTTCGCACAAAGTTATAAAAAGCTATATGAACTGTTATTGTTATACGGTAATATAAACATATTACATAACCACATTGAGCCAAAGATATACAAAAAACAAAAGCATTGAATTCCGGAGAGAGAAAAAAAATCTGCAGAAATGAAGCATTATTGGTCCAAAGAGCATGAGTCCCCTCTAGTGGAGAAAGCATATTTGTGATTATGGAACTGTAAGAGTCATATCGCCGGTTTTCCATGGTCTATTGGTGCCAAATAAAAACTGAGAGAGATTAAAATCTGTGCTTTCGAGTCATTTTGATGTCAAATACAGGTCCCGGGTTACGATCGAGTTCCGTTCCTTCGCTGGCGCTGTAACCCGGATTTTCGTGTAAGTGGGAATTTACCCTTTAACTACCCCTAAATCTCAAAATAAGTAAGTAAGTATCCAAAAAGTCCAAAAGTATTGTATTTTGTTTAATGATGGGGGATACACTGCCCTCTGGTGGCAGCGTATGGTCTGGCTGGACTATAGCCTTATATGACTGAGGAGCAGACTCGTCTGACATGGATAAAGGACAGCTGTGCTCTGGTTTGGCCCACATAAGGCTGTAAGTTGTTTCAGCTAATACATATTTGAATATGCGTTTGTAATTAGGTTTAGAGTTACAGTTTGTGGAGTTATAGACCCCAATCATCAACGTCACACAATCACGTGATCGCTGTATTGTGCCGCCATATTGTCCGTCATTGTGTGTCCATATTGTCAATGATCGTAGTTTCTAAAGGTGGATTCACTTGCAAATTATGGAAGCCCCGGTGCTTTCAGACACTGTAAACTCATTGGATGAGTTGCATAAAAGCCGTTATTTGGAAAAAGCTTCGGTCGATCCAGACGCCAGATCCATATTTGATGCCCAAACCGATGTTTCCTCCCGACCGGTCCCATGCGTCAGAGCTCGTCCTGAGACCACAAAATTTCCAATCATACTCCAGTTTATGTCACGATGTGGAGTCGGGTACCCAAAATCGGCACCGGCCCGAATATAAACCGACATTTGGTCAGCTGAGTGTCACCGTTGTCATGATTGTAAAATGAAACTTGATCGACAACCGGCCGGTGTATGCTGAAAAATAGCTGCCCCGCGTGAAATGTCCCCCCTGACGGGAGTACTTATTTATAACGCTTTATTGACGTGAAAACATCATGGACGCATTACAGTAATGGATTTACGACTGTAAGATCAGTTTTAAATAATTAAATTACACTAAATATTAGTACTGTATTTTAGTAACAAATCGTGGACTGGGCCACATAACCATCTTTGAACAGAAATGTATTAGTCTACAGGTTTTCACGACCATATCCCAATGATAATCACACAGGTATGACATTTATTAGTTCAAGCAGAGTAAAATAATACATATTCACGGTACAAGATAGTTGTTTCTGTGTGGGCGCTCCCGTCAGGGGGGACATTTCACGCAGGGCGGCTATTTTTCGGCACAACACCTGTTGTTGCGCTCACCTTCTTGCTGCGCGACCGTGGCGACGAGCTTCGTAGTCTCCGTCTGATGATGTCTGCGATCGTGTTGGCATCATATTGATGTTTTCGCCGCTGTCTAATGGCTGTCGACACAAACGCATCATGGACCGAGATAAACAAACCGTGCTGCTTTAGAGATTTGCACTTTTAACAATGGGCACACAGCAACTACTAAAATGACCGTTTATCTTCTCTGTTACTGCAACCAACTGCCACACATGCTTTCACCATTTTGATTAATCAATGTTAACAATTGTCAGGAAGGTTTTTCGGTTCGCTTACTAGGCGGTGATTCCATAGACAAGCAGAAAAACACGCAGTAATAGGAGGAATGTACGTAGCGGTAATATGTAAACGCGATGAGCTGATGGACAATATGGCGGCACCAGTCAGGGGGGCGGAGTTATGACGTCGCGTGATTGGGGTCTATAATTAGATAGAGTTAGAGTTGTATAGACGTTAGCATTCATAGCATTTAAGCTAGCAGACTTTTTTTAGGCATATTAGGCTAATTTAATTTACTAAATTTACATATTGATCAGATTAGATGGACGTTTGAACACCAATTGTTTTCTGTCAAGTGTTTTATTGTTAAAATGCGTGTTGTTTTGAACATAAGTGTACATACAGTATGTGTGTTACAACTTGACAAATTGTCAAAAGTGAAAACCACAATTGCCTTGTTTGCTGTCTGCCAAGATGAACAACTTCAGGTTTAGTGAGGACAGAACACATCATATTGATAAAGTAAAGTAAAAAAATAAGATACTGAGAGGGATGATAAGGTACAGTTTACGCGACTACAAAAAAAAAAAAAGAAATACTGTAATACAAAAACGTCTGGAGACAAAATGGCAGGCCAGACTCCGGCAACGTAAGGTCGAAATCACGTACGTCGTAACCCAAGGGACTGCCTGTACAGTGGTACCTATACATACGATTGTTTCGACACATGATCTTTTTGACATCCGACGTAAAATTTGACTCGCCATTTGTTTCTACATCCGACGACATGCTCGAAATACGATTTGAGACATTGCCGCAGTTTCTTTGTTTTACCGCGAGACGGTCGCTCTGCGGATTTTCTTGTGCGACAAATCAACATGGGTTCCAAGAATGTTAGATCAGGTGGTGAAAAAAGGAAAAAGGTGAGGGTTACCACTGAAATAAAGATGGAAATGATAGAAAAATATAAGCATGGTGTGCCCATCCGTGAACTGCTTGACAATACGGCTCGACAGTCCTACTCTGACATCCATTCGCCATTCTTTATAAGTTAAGGTGACAATTATCATGATTGTAACATTGCCAAAGAAAACACCAGCTTTATCAGGTTTTTAATAATCTATTTCAGAACTTGTGCAACACAACATGCCTACTCTCTGCCCCAGCTGAACAAAGTGAAAGCAAAAAATCCTCTCTGACTCTGGCACGTCAGCCACACGGTGCGTTCAGGTATACCACGCAAACACATCCGCCACATTAGAACCCGATTCGTTACATTATTAAAGGTATTATTATTATTGCTATTATTTTATTATTATTCCTATTTTTACTCATAATGTATTTGTTTTACTCTGTGTAATTTCCATTTGCAATAGTGCCAGCAGTATTTATTATGAAATTAATGTAGATTTTAGGGCTGTGGAACAAATTAATGGAATCACCATGTATTCTTATGGGAAAATCCGGCTCGACATACGACCATTTCGACTTACAAACAAGGTTCTGGAACGAATTAACTTTGTATGTAGAGGTACCACTGTATTCAATTTTTTACGATGCTTTAAAGACGCCACGTTATTGAATAGGCCGGCATGATCATAGAACGGCAAGCTTGAGTCTGATTGGTATAATGGACTCATCTGATTATTGTTGCGATGTTTCATTGTTGGAACTGGTTGAGCCACTGTTGGCATCGCTGGCAAAAAAAAAAAAAGAAAGAAAGAAAAATCTAATACTGTATGTAGAAAAAGGAGGAAAAATGTAACGACTATTATAGCCAAAAGTAGCGGAGTAAGAGTAGCGTTTCTTCTTCACAAATCTACCCCAGTAAAAGTAAAAAGTATGGCTCAGTAAAACTATTACTAGAACATAGACGGCGATTGAAGGGGGGCAGCGCTACCCCGGTGGCCGAAACATGTCATTGCATGTAATTGTCTTCCCTATAAATGAATGTAAAGGTAAATTTGTCAGTTATTTGTTAGTTTCAGGGCTCTAGAGTGGCTAAGCTAGCGTGAGTCAATGGTGTCTGCTTAGCATGCCAATAATAAAAAAAAAAAATTAACAGATCTGACCTAGCCAAATAAATTTAAAATGCAGATCATTGTTCGAACTACCCATGAGGCCAAAACAATGTCACTCCAAACTGGTTTAATTCATTTCATTCTGCAGAACTATATTTTAGATGTGTAATGCAAAAACAATAGAGAGGAGTGCTTGGGCCTCTCGTGCTCGATCCCCTGGTGCGTCCCTTTCGTCCCCCCCCCCCCCCCCCCCAAATATTGAAGTTAACTCAATATCTTGTTTTTACCCATCTCTTTAAGTAAAGAATGACGTCCAGATTGGCAACCAGTGTTGTTAAAAACGGCATTAGAGTATCACGCCGTTTCTAACGGTGTTATTTTTTTCAGTGGTGAGTAATCTAATTAATTACTTTTCTCATTTTTGCAACTCGAAGATTAAACCTTATGTATAAAATTCTGCATTCATTTCATTCATAGGAAAGTCAATTACATTCAATGACATTTTTTGGCCACTGGGCAGCGATTTTCTTTTTGTTTAGCAAATTTAAATTGCAATATTTGACCAGAATTTAAATTATATTAACATACACAATAATCTCTTAACTATCCAGGAATGCAAAAAACAAACAACTCTCTTAAGACCACTCAACATGGTCTGTCTAAATAAAGTAATTAAATACAACTGAAAAAACATCTTAGTTAGGGAATACCAAAAATAAATAAAAATGGAACCTTCCTTCAGGTAAAACACTGCTTTGTCCACAAACACAACCACACTTAACAAAAAAAAAAAAAAAAAAAAAAAAAGCTCCTTTGGGCTGCTTTAAGACGACATAAATAAAACAAAAATTAAAATTGGGGAGAAAGGGTTAAACCAACCTCGGTTCACTACATTTCTCACAATTAAAGTTAACAGTAGAAAACATACTGAAGGACACTTCTCTCTAAGCAGATTCCTACTCGAGTTTTGCAGGTTAGCAAATCCATACAGTTTAATACTATGCTAACTCTGATGCAGGTCGGACTTTCAGTAGCAAAATTAGTGGTGTGTTCCCCACTTCCACAACATTGACATCTTTTTATATTACCTACAACGGTTGCTCCTGCTGCTGGCCCAAATAAAATTCTAATATCCCTCGTCTTTAAAGAGGATGGAGGAGGTGGCATGTTGTCGACATGTTGTATTTCTGTCTGGGCTGTGAGTGTGTGTGTGTGTGTGTGGGGGGGGGTGGTCATGTCATCAGCCAATCAAACGTGTGTTTGAGGGGAAAAAATGGACTGGCACATTCAGCAAGAGAAAAGGTAAATGTCAGCCTGAACATAATTAAAGTTTTTCACATAATAATAGTAGGGTCAATTCTATCCATACAACATATGGAAAGACAATCTCAATCACCTATTTAACTCAACTCATGATAATGTAATGCCAATAAGGTTGCCTAAAAGTTGGTGGGGACAATTTGAGTGTCATGTCCCTACTGTCCCTATGCAAATCTACGCCCTTGCGTTGTAGTGACATGGTGAAAGGAGCTCTGACCAAATAGTATAAAACTATTGCTGCTATGAAGTGAAGATAATAGACTTGAAATTCCTTAACAATAACCTCATATAAGTTGTAAATGTGGTTGTGATAGTTAAAAAAACCCGAGGCACTCAGGAAGTAGAAAAATAAAAAGCCTTTATTGAATCATGGCTTCGTTCAGATTAAAAATGCCGACATGTTTCGGCCATGTAGACCTTCATCAAAACAAAAACGTCTTGATGAAGGCCTACACGAAACATGTTGGATGAAGGCTTACACGGCCGAAACATGTCTGAACAATCTGAACAAAGCCATGATTCAATAAAGGCTTTTTATTTTTCTACTTCCTGAGTGCCTCAGTTTTTTAAATCATCAATTTTTTTATCCCCACACCGAACAGCAACATAAGTATACTTTCTACACACAGCAGCACTCCATGCACCTCATGTTATAATGTGGTTGTTATAGTGTTTGAGTCAACAAAGAAGAGAAACAAACATAATTTAAAAGTTGAACATGCACTTGTTGTCTTGCAGAGACTTGCTCACTAAATTTCAAGCCAAGTGCTGGCGCTACGATGAATCACTGTGTGGCGACGTTGGTCTTCAAAGTGAATGTTTCCACTTCATGAATCCAGCTCTGATCCTTGGAGGAGAGTTGGAATGCAGAAAGGCCTTTGTGGCAACTCTGGGCACTGCTCTGCACCACCCTTGCACATGCCAACATGTGCATGGTGCTGATCTCGACACATGCCGTACGATTCATGATGTGCTGCACAACAGAACGCACTTCAGTGAGTAGGTCTCTTATTCACAGCCAGCACATTTTAGATGCAGATAATATTCCAGGATGTTCTATTTCTATTTTAAGAGATCCGCTGGATGAGGGTTAATGGTCCTTCTCATCCTCCTGCAATCAGTGAATCAGAAGAAGGTCAGAGCGGGTTGTCTGGTAAATGTCCAAACAAAGATTCAACACTCCACTTGGCTAGAAAAACATTGCCTCTGGATGTTCTTGAACTGAATGTAGTTTCTTCTGAATAAAATTGATTACCCTCTTTTTTGTCTTTTCAGAGTACGTACTTTTTGGCTGTACAGCGATACTTTTAGTCGGAATTCTGTTAATGCCTTTGGCAATTTTATGTAAAAGAAGGTGAGTCTATACATATTTAAAATCGATAACTGATAAGAAATATTTCACAATAACCAAATGAAGTTAAAACACAATCAAGCTAACTTCCATTTTCAAAAACCTTTTCCTATTTGAAATAATGTCAAGGAATTAAAGTACCATTTTAACATTCAAGTACTCACACAAGTTGTGTCGAGGAAATTGGAAGGTGTATTATTCATTTTGATTGAGTTAGGCAATTTCATTAGAATGCTCAGTGAATTGAAGTAGAGAGTAGCGAGTGATGTCGTGCACTTATGTTCTGGAGGCTTTTGTAATTGAATGCCCCTCGTTGAGGATACAAGACCTTTTTCATTTGATGTTGCTTTTGCTCATAGGTTGGTGAAGAAAACCAAGACACAAGACAAGACCAGATTTCAGCCTCTTCCAAAAAGTAGTAGCACTGTTACTCCTCACGAATTTCCATAAATATTTAATTAATTTGGTACCTACTTAAAGGGGAAGTACAGAATTTTTACATTAGGCTTAATCTACGAGTTCGCAGAGGCTTAATTAGTTGGTCGAGGTAATTTCAACAAATTCCATGCAGCCTGGAGTGGCTAAGCTAGCGTGAGTCAATGGTCCCATGTTAGCATGCAGGTATGCACTCATGAGAATCGCCGGTGACCTATGCAATGAATAGTGTTGACTATGTTTTTAGGATAAAGTTATTAAAACTTACCATTGTATGTCAATAATTGTAGCGTGAAAAGCAACATTTGTAATCAATCCAGCAGTTCTGCAGGGAACAGGCTGGAAAGCGGAGTGATATTTCTCCACTGGTGTGTTTATGTTGTAGCCAGCAGCAAGTAGCCACAGTTTATATTGTTCCTCGTTCTTCATAGGGAATTTGTGGAAACTTTTATTTCCCCATTTCTTCTGTCTGTTTCCACAGGCTTTAAATGCATATTTCACCATGATGCCGTTATTTAGTCAAGACTCAGTAGACTGATGCTGCATTCGAGAAAGTTTCTTCGAGTTGCCTCCATTTGACATCACTCGACAAAATGACGCTGCCTGTCGAAAAGCAGAACGTCAATAGTAAAATTAAAGAAGGCAGTTCACAGTGTGTGCTATTTACCTTAGGCATCATTTTTCCTCCACTGTTTGATCGCTTATGAGAAGGCAGGCGTGCTGGTGGTCAAAATGTCTTTTGATGGCCAAGATAAAAAATGTGATCAGCCATCTTGCTGTTTACATTCGCTTGGAAAGCTTTGAGGTCGTAACTGGTACCATCCGAGTGGGTTAAGTCCGACTTCCCTTGAAGGCAGCATGAGCACGAGTGGCCAACGTGCTCCTCTTTATTGTGGTCGCATTACGCATCTAAAAAAGTAGTCCAGCAGAATAAAATGAATTACGGCAGTTTGGTGTGACATTGTTTTGGCTGCATGGATATTTGGAACAATGTTCTGAATTTTGAATTTATTTGACTATGTTAGATTTGTTAATATCGATTTTTATTGGCATGCTAAGATGGGATCATTGACTCATGCTAGCTTAGCCACTCTGGAGCCCTGAAACTAACAAATAACTGACTAACTGCATGGAATTTGTTGAAATCAACTCCATGGACTAATTAAACCCCTGCTAACATAAAAAATTCTGAACTTCTACTTTAAACTAGAAGGATGACCCTTTGCGAAACAGTTAGATTGCAATTAGATGTTAATCAGTTTTTTTTTTTCCTTAATTACTGTATTTTCTGCCCTATAAGGCCCATCGGAGTAGGGGACGCACCTTCAACGAATGGCCTATTTCAAAACTGCTTTCATATACAGTATAGGGTACACCGCATTATAGGGGTGCAGCTATCGATTATTTTAGTAGTCGATTAATCAATGAACTAGTTAGTTCGAATAATTGAGTAATCGGATAAGGAACATAAAAAAATACCTGAGCTGAGTGTCAAATGGTATAAAAATAAATAAATAAATAAGGATCAATGGACAACAAAAGAACAATTGGCTAACTTACATAGCAAAAGTCCGCTAGCTTAAATGCTATAAAATACTAACGTTTTTTTAACAATGCTCTTAAAAAATGGTTCAGACACATAGTCCCACAAAAATTGGCTAAATATACCTTTAAACTAAAGTATGGATGCATTAAAAAAAAAAAAAAAAATTGGCTCAAACAAAAACCTAGCTTATGTTGGTCTTAACAGGGAGCATCTGTATTCGGTCACGTGAATGAGGCAGACTAGAGGGCCATGTATCCAGCCAAATCAATAAAACTAAATGCAAACACTTTCAAAACAAACGATTACAACGCCACTTCATATAAACGAATACTCGAAGCAGCAAAATTCAATTCGAATCTCTTTTTCTAATCGAATACTCGATTTAATCGATTAATCGTTACAGAACTGCCGCATTATAAGTAGCAGTGGTAGTAGTGGTTGGGGTTGTGTTATGCATCCACTAGATAGAGCTGCGCTCATGGGAATGTCATGCCATTAGCAACCAATATTCATCCATATAAAGGGTGAACAAAAAAACAACAAGTTAAACCAAGAATGATTCAAGAAAAAAATATTTTATTTGTAGGAATTGAATCCTTTAAACATTAAGAATTATTAAGAATTCAATTAAGAAATTAAGAAACAATGATGGAATATTCACTTTTTTCAAAACGACGTTCTTAAAATGGCGTCTTCCTGTACGAAGCACAATCTGCTTTTGAGATTCCTCATTGATTACTCATCTGAGCTGGAATACTGTGAATTGCATCCTGATTTCACCATGGTTCCTAAAATGGCACATTATTTACTTGCTCAAGGTCACTGTTGTGTCTCACTTGCTCATGTCTGCAGACAGTTTTTTTTATTTTTTCAAATGGTCAACAGCAGATTTCGAGAATGCATTCATGCAGGAGGACGCCATTTAAAGGACATATTTTTAAAATAAAAATTCCATGATTATTTCTTAAATGTCATGTTTTAAGGTTCCAATTACTATGAATAAAATATTTTTTTCCATCACTCTTGGTTTTACTGGAATGTTAAAAACTTGTTTTTGGGTCACCCTGTTGTTGTAGTTGTAGTAGCATTATGCATCCACTAGATGGAGCTACGCTAAAGGGAATGTCATGTCATGATTAACCAATTTTGATCCATATACAGTTGTACCTCGACATATGAACACATTGACATAAGATCCTTTCAACATCCGAAGTAAAAATTTGACCTGTCATTTGTCTCGACATATGGCAACATGCTCGAAATACAATGATTTCATTGTTTTCCCCCAAAATGGCAGCGCGGCGGATTTTCTTGTCAGAGAAATCAACATGGGTCCCAAGAAGGTTAGTGCAGGTGGTAAAAAAAGAAAAAAGGTGACGCTTACCATTGAAATTTAGATTGAAATGATGGAATATGTCTACGATTTCGACGGTCCTCCTCCGACCTCGGTCTTTGTAAGTGAAGGCGACAAATATTATTACAGTAACATCGGCAAGGAAGTTGCCAGCTTCGTCAGGTTTTTAAAGATTTATTTCCGGACTTGTCCAACACAACACGGCTACTGTCCGCCGTAGCCGACGCCAACAACAACAGAACATGAAAAGTGAAAGTAAAAACTCTAACGCACTCTCTCTTTCTCGTCAGTCTGTTCAGGAACAGCATGCAAAACACAACCGCCACATTAAAACACGATTCAATGGATTATTAATATTACATTATTATTATTCCGATTTGTATTTATAATAGGGCTGTCAAAATTATCGCGTTAATGGGCGATAATTATTTTTTTTAAATTAATCACGTTAAAATATTTGATGCAATTAACGCACATGCCCTGCTCAAAAAGATTAAAATGACAGCACAGTGAGCGCCTTGAAAGGTGGAAAGCGCTATATAAGTATAACCCCATTTACCATTTCAACTTGTTACATTTCAACTTGTGTTTTTTGTCTCCCTCTGCTGGCGCTTTGGTGTGACTGATTTTATGGGTTTAAGCACCATGAGCATTGTGTAATTATTGACATCAACACTGGTGAGCTACTAGTTTATTTTTTGATTGAAAATTTTACAAATTTTATTAAAACGAAAACATTAAGAGGGAATTTAATATAACATTTCTATAACTTGTACTAACATTTATCTTTTAAGAACTACAAGTCTTTCTATCCATGGATCGCTTGAACAGAATGTTAATGCTGATGCCATCTTCTTGATATATTGTTATAAAAAACAAATACAGTACTTATGTACAGTATGTTGAATGTATATATCCGTCTTGTGTCTTATCTTTCCATTCCAACAATCATTTTCAGAAAAATATGGCATATTTTATAGATAGCTTGAATTGCCATTCATTCATTCATTCATTTTCCATGCCGCTTTTCCTCACGAGGGTCGCGGAGGTGCTGGAGCCTAAATTACGATTAATTAATTTTTAAGCTGTGATTAACTCGATTAAAAATTTTAATCGTTTGACAGCCCTAATTTATAATTATTTGTTTTGCTATATGTAATTGCTATGTGTAATTGTACCTGCAGTATTTATGAAGGATTTAGCACATGTTATTGGGCTGTGAAACAAATTAATCGAATTGTAATGTATCTTTATGGGAAAATCCCACTTGACATACAACCATTTCGACTTACAACCCAGGTCCTGGAACGAATTAAATTCGTATGTAGAGGTTCCACTGTATAAGGCACATCTGATTAAATGGCACACTGTCGGCCTTTGAGAAAATGAAAGGCTTTTAGGTGCGCCTTATAGTGCAGAAAAGACGGTATTCTTTACTCACTTTGTTTTGTGCCCTTCTCGAAACGTCTGTGCATGGTTTTCTCAAGTGGTAATAAAATGGTGTTCAATGCATAAATAAATTAATATATATGATAAAAAATGGAGGAAGGTTGTTTACCTTTCAACATTGAAAAGTGTTCCATTCTCATTAGCTTTTTCAAACAAAGCCTAATGTTAATTATGATGGTAATGTGTATGCAAGTGAGGTGAAACAAACCTTTTGATTAGATCGAACATTTCTCTCCAGTGATGTGACTGCATGATGGGATGCAGCTGCAGCTCTGGAATTGGAGAAGCTGGAGCTTACCCCAGCTGCATTGGGGTTAGTATAAACTGGATTTATCATTCATCTGTCATTTCCAGCACAGAGACAACCATTCACACCTCCAGGAGATTCAAACCAAATATAATATTCTTTTGGACTGTGGTAGGAAACAAGAATATGTAGAAAGAGCCCACACAAGGGCAGGGAGAAGGTGAGGCGGATGTAACCAACCACCACCAGTCTTTAAGCGTGCTCACGCGACCCCATGCAGAACCACGCTATACATAGAAAGGCTTTGTGGTTTTGGGAAAAGAACAGTCCTGCTTCAATAGAGTCAGATGTAGGAAAAATATAGAAAAGAAAACATAAGATGTTAGCGTTCAATTTATTTGTCATGAAAAAAATTACTAGGTTCTAAGTCAGTCATATTCCACACATTTTAGTTTGTAGTCCAAATGATGAAAGAAAATCTTGGTATGTCATATTGGCGTAAATAATGCTACAGAGCAAAGGCACATAATTTATGTATGAGAAAAATCTCATGGCACATAACCAAATTATATACTGAAGTAATGATGATAGAGAATGTTTACTAATGAATGTATACAAATGTAAGGCTGTTTGGTTAAATAGAAGACTGTTAACATATTCACATTGAAGTAAGAGATTTTCAACAACTCTAGTTCTATGCTTTCCTCTATGCTTTATTGGCAGCCCTACTTGAAAAGACGTAATAACTAATGAAGTATTGAATGATTTCCTAGTTTCACTGAAGCCTAATGCGCAATGGTTGGAATGTGTTTACTAAACATATGCCAGACTGTAACCCAATGAATTGAGTGTGATAACAACCCCAGGGTTAGGCAACAACAGCAGTTTTATCACAATTGGACAGCAAATCTACAGTAAAAGAAAAATAACTGCATTGAAGGCATTTCTGGTCGCACGCTCAGTAATGGTAGTACTTTGATTATACTTTTATTGATCTAAATAGTTAATTCAACAAATCTGCTTCTATTAATAGTTCACTGAGTGCATGTAATTTTCTAAGCAGTTTTAATTGATGCTTTTTAAGTACTGTACGGGCGAAAAGTATTGGCACCCCTGGAATTCTGTCAGATTATGCTCAATTTCTCCCAGAAAATGATTGCAATTAAAAATGCTTTGGTAGTAATATATTCATGTATTATGCTTGCAATTAAAAATACACAAAAGAGAATGAAAAAAAAATTAATCATTATCATTTTACAAAAAAATCCAAAAATGGGCCAGACAAAAGTATTGGCACCCTCAGCCTAATACTTGGTAGCACAACCTTTAGACAAAATAACTGCGAACAACTGCTTCCGGTATTGAAGGAAAAGAGTCGATTATTCCTTGTTACAGGTTGTTTTATTCTTATAACAAACAGGAGAGGATGACACAAAATTCAGGAATAAAAAAGAACACAGAATTTACACTTAAAGACAGACAAACAGAAAAGACATGACGATCTGGTACCGGGACACAGATTGTGTGTCCCACCTCTCAGCTCCTACCCTTTTTCTTACTTCTAACTTGGGGGAAGGGTTAACTTCCTCTCTAGAATTGCTTGAAATGTGCAACCCCTAGCCCTGATCATACTACATACACTGGTAAGAGGACAAAGGGCCTGTGTGAATATTTAAAGAAAAGCAAAGTGGCATCTTTAACATATGATTATTGTGAATAAATGGAAATAAATTTCTACAGTATCCATCAATGAGTTTCTTACAATGATCTGCCGGAATTTTAGACCATTCTTCTTTGGCCAACTGCTCCAGGTCTCTGAGATTTGAAGGGTGCCTTCTCCAAACGGCCATTTTCAGATCTCTCCACGGGTGTTCTACGGGATTAAGGTCTGGACTCATTGCTGGCCACTTTAGAAATCTCCAATGCTTTCTCTCAAACCATTTTTTAGTGCTTTTTGAAGTGTGTTTTGGGTCATTGTCCTGCTGGAAGACCCATGACCTCTGAGGGAGACCCAGTTTTCTCACACTGGGCCCTACATTATGCTGCAAAATGTGTTGGTAGGCTTCAGAATTCATAATGCCATACACATGGTCAAGCAGTCCAGTGCCAGAGGTAGCAAAGCAACCCCAAAACATCAGGGAACCTCCGTCATGTTTGACTGTGGGGACCATGTTCTTTTCTGTGAAGGCCTCGTTTTTTTCCCTGTAAACTCAATGTTGATGCCTTTTCCCAAAAAGCTCTACTTTTGTCTCATTTGACCAGAAAACATTCTTCCAAAATGTTTTTGGGTTTCTTGGGTAGGTTTTGGCAAACTCCAGCCTGGCTTTTTTATATCTCTGGGTCAGAAGTGTGGTCTTCCTGGGTATCCTACCATAGAGTTCCTTTTCATTCAGACGTCGACGGATAGTACGGGTTGACACCGTTGCACCCTCGGTCTACAGGACAACTTGAACTTGTTTGGATGTTAGTCTATGTTCTTTATCCACCATCTGCACAATCCTTTGTTAAATCTCTCGCCAATTTTTCTTTTCCGTCCATATCCAGGGAGGTTAGCCACAGTATCATGGGCTCTACACATATTGATGACACTACACACGGTAGACACAGGAACATTCAGGTCTTTGGAGATAGACTTGTAGCCTTGAGATTACCCATGCTTCCTCACAATTTTGCTTCTCAAGTCCTTAGACAGTTCTTTGGTCTTCTTTCTTTTCTCCATGCACAATGTGGTACACATAAGGACACAGGACAGAGGTTGAGTCAACCTTACTCCATTTTAACTGGCTGCAAGTGTTATTTAGTTATTGCTACCATATGTTATTTGCCACATGTAAGTAACAGGTGCTGTTAATTAGAGAATTAGAGAAGCATCACATGATTTTACAAAGGGTGTCTATACTTTTGTCGAGCCCATCGGAGTTTTGTGTAAAATGATAATGATTTTTTTTCTCATTCTGTTTCGTGTTTTTTCATTGCAAGCAAAATAAATGAAGACATTACAAACTAAGCATTTTTAATTGCAATCATTTTCTGCGAGAAATTGAGCATTATCTCACAGAATTGCAGGGGGGCCAATACTTTTGGCCAGCACTGTAGGTCACCAAGGTGCCGTCAAAGGTAATACAGTGGTACCTCTACATACGGAGTTAATTTATTCCAGGACCTTGTTTGTAAGTCAAATGGTCGTATGTCAAGCAGGATTTTCCCATAAGAATACATTATAATTCCATTAATACGTTCCACAACCCGAAAACCTACACTAAATCCTTAATAAATACAGCTGGTACTTTACAAATAAGCAATTAGCAAAGCAATTGCATATAGCAAAACAAAGAAATTATGAATAAAAATCATAATGACAATACAGTATAATAATGATAATTCCTGCAATAATGTTCTAATGTGGCGGATATGTTTTGCGTGCTGTACCTGAATGCAACGCGGGGCTGACGTGACAGTGAGATAGGTGCAGTAGAGTTTTTAATTTCTCTCTTAATGTTCTTTTGTTGTTGTTGGTGTCAACTGTGGCGTACAGTATCTGTGTTGTGTTGCATAAGTTCAGAGATAAAAGATTAAAAATCTGACAAATGAAGAGTCAAATTTTACATTGGGTGTTGAACAGATCGTGCGTCGAAGCAATTGTATGTCGAGGTACCACTGTGTACAGAAATTTTAGTGTTAATTTAAAATACTTTTCTACACATCTACACATTATACTCCATGGGAAGTCTTCGAAGAGAGGATCTGGGATGTGCGGCCTGGAAGAACTTCCATGCAAGTACAACAAAGAGCTTTTTACACTGAAATTATTATGAATAAATACTTAAATAACTTAATTCTTTATAGATATGGATGTAAAACAGTCTCAATTCTTGGTTAAAAGCAAAAACCGGGCAGTTGGCAGTTATTTTACGTAAATATTACAAGGTATGGAGCGGCTAATTTCTCCAATTGATTTTTTCACGTTTCAAAATGCATGCATGGTACGAAAAATATAACAATTACCTTGAATCCTCGAACAAATTACTCCTGAGACAATACTTCATGTTAGTATGCGGTCCAGATTTCGTACTTTTTGAATGTGAATCTGGCATTGTTCTCAGAAACGTGTGAGAGTTTCACTCCCACCAATATCTAATAAATGAAGCCGAGTCACACTGCCCCCTACGGGCAGGCGGGGCGCAGAGAATGACGAAGCTTACCAGTCAAGTATCTTGATGTCTATGATCATACTTCCATGTGATACATTAAAACTCTTCAGAGCAATAGGACACACCGATTCCCATTTTCCATGTCAAGCAGCTGAACAGTACAGGTTTAACACTGAAAGCCCAGGGTTTTTTTGGCTATAAAGAAAGACCAGAAGGGCGTCAAATGACCCCGCTACCAAACTGACTACTTGTCTTTGTCAAACAATAGACCAGTCTAACAAGCAATCAAGCAGACAACCCCCCTACACACTCCTGTGGAGTCTCTACCAAAGTGTGAAGGGGGGTGGGTTTCACTCTGGATAGATGCAATTAGCATCTTGAATACTTGCAAATTCAGGGCTCCTTTGGCTTTGTCAAACACGGAGGAACACGGGAATGGCCAGTCGCTGCTTTCTACAGTATGATCGACATGGCAGCACTGAATGCATATGTGTTGTATCAGGCATGCACCGGAAGGCAAGAGAGACGGGTGGGCTTCTAGGTTAGTCTTGCAATGGAATTGGCTCACCCTCATGTGGGAACAAAGATGGCGCAGAAGGAAAAATTGCTTCGGCAACAACCTCCAACACCTAACACCGGGAAAAGGGCGAAGTGTCATATGTCACCTCATAGAAAATGTTTTTTTTTTTTTTTTTATCACACAGTCCCTTGCAGGGTATATCGTTTCTTTTGTTGTCTTTTTCAAATATGTTTCTTTATTGAATAAAAAGCTTTTTTGTGCAAAAAAATGACTTCTGTTGTGTATCATCAGCCATCCATCATCAGCAATATGACAACTATAGCTCCTTACATAAAAGACACAGAGCAACTAAATATTCAGAGAGATTGAGACAGCTGTTCTTTCTCTCTTGTTTTTCTTTCTTGTTTTTTTTTAACCTGTCCTGTTCAGCTGTTTGACACGGAGAATGGAAGTCTGAGTGCCCGGTTGGTCTGAACAGTTTTAATGTTTCACATTGAGAGTATGACATACTCCCATTGTGATCATTTACATACCTCGTTTATTATGACAAAACAGCGAAACAGGAAGGGGTTATGGGGGAACAGAAGAAAAGAAACACAAGAGAAGAAAGAAAAGAAACACAAACAATAACAAGAAATACATTGAACGTAGACGCTAACTACTAACATGTTGGTGCTATCATCAGCTAGATGTATTTCCGGTTGACACCATGTGGGGGGCCTGTTGACCAGGGAAAGAAGGGGATGGGGGTGGGGGAGTATATAAGCTAAGTGATTGAAAGGGGAAGAGTGTACACAAATAAGCTCTGTTATCTAGAACCCAGTAATCGTGTGAATCCCTCGTGAGTGTAGGCCCGTTGGCGACCGACCATACGGGGAAGGCGGAGGCAAGAGGACGCCAAGGAGCCGCCGCGGGGCGACACGATCGGAGCCCCGATCTCCCCCCACTCCCGCGGCCGGCAGCCCAGGCAGAGGGGAGGCCACGCCCCGGGAGCCACGCCATAGAGAAAAAAAAAAGTGGGACCCACCTACCACCTTATTACTGTGGCTGCCAGGTTCCCGGCTGGCAGCCATTACCCAGCACCATGATGGGATTGTGAGGGGAGGGTAGTGCAATGTATGCATTAAAATAGGAGAGCTTGGCTTGGGGCTGTGGGATCACAGCATGGAATTTCTACGCAGCCGCCCACCCTACCGCCCTTTGCCGGAGCTTTCCTGTGGAGTATGATGTGTGTGGTGCGTTAAAAAAGGTGCAGGGATGGCGGGGCCAGTCGTGAGGAGGTAACCGTGAGGGACCCCCCCCTCCCCCCCAACAGGTCCCAACCATCCCACAACCTTGGTGAGTGATGCATTAAAAACAGGGAGGAGCCAGGCCGGGACTGTATGGCCCCGTCCCAACTCTCCCCAAGCTGTTCTTTCTCAATGCTGTGATATCAGCAAACAGGCAGCCCTGCTCTGCAAACACTCAAGATGCTAATTGGAGACGTCCAACCCTGTGGTTTTGCGAGTGTGAATCGGAATGACTAATGAGGACCTCAATGCTCACAAAAGATGCTGACTTGAGTGAGATGACCCTTCTCTGCATACAAAAGTGATTTGTATCAACTGATCCACCCTTGGTAGTTTTAGTTAAAGAAAAATAAAATAAAATACAATCAATACAATAATTTTCTACTCAATGCATACTCCACCAATGCCCTGACATTTTAACTGTGACTGCTCCAAAAAGCCTCTTTTCTTCCCTTCAGTAGAGAGTGTTCGTGTCAACACTCTGGGCGAACACAGGCCTGTATAGTTCCTGCCTCAGTAACGCTGTTTCATTGAGCCTCCGCCTGGTCTCAGCTGGCAAAAAACACTTTTCTAACCCACTTAAGAGTTGTTACTAACAGTAAACAATCACGTTCAATGTTTTTACGTTTCTGGTAGTGATTTGATAAAACTCTCGTTACTTTATGTTTAAGCATGTACAAGCATGCGCTCCATGCACGAGCTTAACAAAGGCTGCAATTCTTCCATATAGGACCTTTAATTGTTATTGTATTGCTCTTTTAACATAACTTTTTAGCATTAATTCTGATAGATTTTCTAAGTGATTTAATCCAGCTGATGATGTCTCTCTGTCCTCTGAGAGCAGTCCTATCATTGTCACAGTAAAATTTACCTTGACATACACTGCTGGACTTCTTGCTTGCTTTCTGGTATTCATGGACATGTCAAAATTAACTCAGTTTGATTTGAAAATTGTTAGTCTGCACCACGGAGTGAACCTTTCTTTCATTCTCAGCATGATTGTTCTCAGTTTCTGAGATAGCTGCTTAGAATATATCTCTCTGTTAAGAGAGAAATAGTTGATTATTTCAAAGTATAAGTTTGAAAATTTGTGATTTCAATAGAACATTGATACTGTCTGATTCCCTCTGTTCCAAGTTTCATTACACATTAATTTACTTACTGATCCGCTTGCTTTTAATACAGCTGGAAAACGTTACTCTATATGGTAAATGATCATAACATACTAGTATACCCACACTGCAAATTAGACGGCACAGCAGAAAAACTGTTTGCACTCGGGTTTCTTGGGAAGATGTTTTTGCCGCACTTCAACTAACTCCTGGATAATTAGCATGTTTTTTTCGAGGAAATCAATTACCACAGTTTAGTAAATGTATGCAAATGTATACAATTGCCCCTCTCCCCTTAATGAGATATCATTTGGTCAGACTCACTTTGCCTGGAGGTATTTTAATTCCTTTAATTGGCAGCTGGAGACGATGAATGGTAATCAAATAAAAAAAATCTTTATCACAATATTCTTCATCAGTATAGTAGACAGTTATTCACTGTTTTATCAACAAAACAGAAAGGACAAAGTTCAAATTGACACAAATATTATTCCTAAATATTTGCCATGTTGTAAGAATACATACCAGTTTACGAACGAGTTCTTTTCCTACAGTGGCGACGTACAGTGTATCACAAAAGTGAGTACACCCCTCGCATTTCTGCAGATATCTAAGTATATCTTTTCATGGGACAAAACTGACAAAATGACACTTTGACACAATGAAAAGTAGTCTGTGTATATATATATATATATATATATATATATATAATAGATTTAATTTATTTTCCCCTCAAAATAACTCAAAATATAGCCAATAATATCTAAACCTCTGGCAACAAAAGTGAGTACACCCCTTAGAAACTACATCCCTAAATGTCCAAATTGAGTACTGCTTTTCATTTTCCCTCCAAAATGTCCTGTGACACGTTACAGGAGTGCTGTCAGCATTGCTGCAGAGATTGAAGAGGTAGGGGGTCAGCCTGTTAATGCTCAGACCATAGGCCATACTCCACATCAAATTGGTGTGCATGGCTGTCACCCCAGGAGGAAGCCTTTTCTGAAGACGGTACACAAGAAAGCCCGCAAACAGTTTGCGGAAGACATGTCAACAAAGCACATGGATTACTGGAACCATGTCCTATGGTCTGATGAGACAAAGATTAACTCATGCACTCCCAGCCATTTTCACCAGAGCAAGGCCCTTCGCTCCCGGCCGTTTTTTCCGGATTTTGACTGATTTTGCAAGGCCCACAGAAAATTCTGTTCCATTGCTATATAAACATGGAACCCACCAAAAGAAAGATTAGACTCTCTTCTTTCAGTAGAAAAAAAAGTAAGTTAATATGTTTTTCCATTCTTTAGAAATCAGCATTAGAAAATAGCTTAGTTTGAGCAATTTTCCAATTTCTGATGAAAAAACGGAGAAAATGAGCTTTTTGTAAACGCATACATTTCAAACATAAGTTTGACTTTAACACGGCTATTTTTTGCTTCAGTGACATCCCAAACATCTGAATAATGTTTTCGTTTTACAAAATAACATGAACAACCAGCCAAATAGAGCTTTTGATAGCAAAGTAGCAATATATTCACACATGACTACTGAGAGATGACGGTTTGTCGCTGAGATGACGCCACGTCAGCCGTGTAAACTTTTCCCTCATCGTTGTCTGTCTCACAAAGATGGATTATTTTTGCGTTTCTGCGGGGTCTGCTTGGCGAGCCGCTTTACTGAGGGTCTCACTCGTTTTGCGCAGTCGTCCGACGCCTGGCCTTCCAGGCGTCCTCTCGTTGTTTTGTTCGGTCGGAGCGTCGCCTGGCATCGTGCCGCCAGCGCTCCTACCATGCTGCCCGGCCGTTCACTGCTGTTGAATCCGGTTGCCTGGTCTTGCAAAATGCGCTACTGCCCTCCAGTGGCCAGTTTTATTGCTTTAAAATGGGTTTGGAGTGTTGTTCTTTATTTCTCAGATACAGTGGAAGGTATACAGTGCCTTGCAAAAGTATTCGGCCCCCTTGAATCTTGCAACCTTTCGCCACATTTCAGGCTTCAAACATAAAGATATGAAATTTAATTTTTTTGTCAAGAATCCACAACAAGTGGGACACAATCGTGAAGTGGAACAACATTTATTGGATAATTTAAACTTTTTTAACAAATAAAAAACTGAAAAGTGGGGCGTGCAATATTATTCGGCCCCTTTACTTTCAGTGCAGCAAACTCACTCCAGAAGTTCAGTGAGGATCTCTGAATGATCCAATGTTGTCCTAAATGACCGATGATGATAAATAGAATCCACCTGTGTGTAATCAAGTCTCCGTATAAATGCACCTGCTCAGTGATAGTCTCAGGGTTCTGTTTAAAGTGCAGAGAGCATTATGAAAACCAAGGAACACACCAGGCAGGTCCGAGATACTGTTGTGGAGAAGTTTAAAGCCGGATTTGGATACAAAAAGATTTCCCAAGCTTTAAACATCTCAAGGAGCACTGTACAAGCCATCATATTGAAATGGAAGGAGTATCAGACCACTGCAAATCTACCAAGACCCGGCCGTCCTTCCAAACTTTCTTCTCAAACAAGGAGAAAACTGATCAGAGATGCTGCCAAGAGGCCCATGATCACTCTGGATGAACTGCAGAGATCTACAGCTGAGGTGGGAGAGTCTGTCCATAGGACAAAAATCAGTCGTACACTGCACAAATCTGGCCTTTATGGAAGAGTGGCAAGAAGAAAGCCATTTCTCAAAGATATCCATAAAAAGTCTTGTTTAAAGTTTGCCACAAGCCACCTGGGAGACACACCAAACATGTGGAAGAAGGTGCTCTGGTCAGATGAAACCAAAATTGAACTTTTTGGCCACAATGCAAAACGATATGTTTGGCGTAAAAGCAACACAGCTCATCACCCTGAACACACCATCCCCACTGTCAAACATGGTGGTGGCAGCATCATGGTTTGGGCCTGCTTTTCTTCAGCAGGGACAGGGGAGATGGTTAAAATTGACGAGAAGATGGATGCAGCCAAATACAGGAACATTCTGGAAGAAAACCTGTTGGTATCTGCACAAGACCTGTGACTGGGACGGAGATTTATCTTCCAACAGGACAATGATCCAAAACATAAAGCCAAATCTACAATGGAATGGTTCAAAAATAAACGTATCCAGGTGTTAGAATGGCCAAGTCAAAGTCCAGACCTGAATCCAATCGAGAATCTGTGGAAAGAGCTGAAGACTGCTTTCACAAACACTCTCCATCCAACCTCACTGAGCTCGAGCTGTTTTGCAAGGAAGAATGGGCAAGAATGTCAGTCTCTCGATGTGCAAAACTGATAGAAACATACCCCAAGCGACTTGCAGCTGTAATTGGAGCAAAAGGTGGCGCTACAAAGTATTAACGCAAGGGGGCCGAATAATATTGCACGCCCCACTTTTCAGTTTTTTATTTGTTAAAAAAGTTTAAATTATCCAATCAGTTTTGTTCCACTTCACGATTGTGTCCCACTTGTTGTTGATTCTTGACAAAAAATTAAAATTTTATATCTTTATGTTTGAAGCCTGAAATGTGGCGAAAGGCTGCAAGGTTTAAGGGGGCCGAATACTTTTGCAAGGCACTGTATATGCTTCTTATAAAAAAATTTTAAAAAATCGCAAAAGACATATAAATACGTTTTTGGGACAGTGAAGCATTTAAAAATAGAACGTATTTATACGTTTCCGGGAGCAAATGATTTAATTTGTTTGGTTCAGATGGTCTCAAGCATGTGTGGCAGTGACCAAGTGAGGAGTACAAAGATAAGTGCATAATGCCTACAGTCAAGCATGGTGGTGGGAATGACACCCCCCCCCCCCCCCCCCCACACACACACACACTTCTTAAATCTCTGCAGCACCTTGGGAAGCTATTGAGTTACCTTATTGAGGAGCGTTCGTTTTTACCGCTGGACCGCTGTCATTAATAGCTGCCATTTTCCTTGTTGAATTGCCCAAGATTTGGACCTTATTTCCCTCTGTATTATTGTGCAACCATTGCTGTCATGATTGTATTTTCTCAATATGTGTTCATAGTTTGACGGTGACAAATAAATAAAAGTCAGTTGTAAGAAGAACTATGGTGTGATTGATGTTAAGGGAGGGAAAAATATCTGTCTTAATTTTTAATTTATTTAATAGATGTGACGTATAATACATGTTTTTGAATAGTTATTTATATAGTTATTTTGATTAAGGGTACCTAAAGGGTTCATTCCGACTTGCGGGAAAATTTGGGTTACAGTGTACCACAAAAGTGAGTACACCCCTCACATTTCTGCAAATATTTAAGTATATCTTTTAATGGGACAACACTGACAAAATGACACTTTGACACAATAAAAAAGTAGTCTGTGTGCAGCTTATATAATAGAGTTAATTTATTTCCCCCCCAAATAACTCAAAATATAGCCATTAATATCTACACCCCTGGCAACAAAAGTGAGTACACGGCATGGGAACTACGTACATCCCTAAATGTCCAAATTGAGTACTGCTTGTCATTTTCCCTCCAAAATGTCATGTGACCTGTAACAGGAATGCTGTCAGCATTGCTGCAGAGATTGAAGAAGTGGGGGGGGGGGGGGGTGTCATTCCCACCACCATGCTTGACTGTAGGCATGATGCAATTATCTTTGTACTCCTCACCTGGTCGCCGCCACACATGCTTCAGACTATCGGATCCAAACAAATTAATCTTCGTCTCATCAGACCATAGAACATGGTTCCAGTAATCCATGTGCTTTGTTGACATGTCTTCAGCAAACTGTTTGCGGGCTTTCTTGAGTACCGTCTTCACAAAAGGATTCCTCCTGGCGTGACAGCCATGCACACCAAATTGATGTGGAGTGCGGCGTATGGTCTGAGCACTAACAGGCCGACCCCCCACCTCTTCAATCTCTGAAGCAATGCTGACAGCATTCCTGTTACAGGTCACATGACATTTTGGAGGGAAAATGACAAGCATTACTCAATTTGGACATTTAGGGATGTACGTAGTTCCCATGCTGTACACAGTGAAGTCTGTACACGGAATGAATGGAATTTTATTGTCATCATCATCGGTATCATTGGAACCGAAGAAGAAGACAAAGGCGGACGAGATTAAGCATATGCTTATCAGTTTCCCGTCCCCCATACAACCAAAGATGCACATTCAGGCATGGAACATGCATCAAAACTGTACAATAACGAGTGCTGCAGGAGCTCAGAGTGCGAAATGTGAGGGGTGTACTCACTTTTGTGATACACTGTAATCCGAATTTCGGAATGAACCCTTTAAGTACCCTTACTCAAAATAACTATATAAATAACGATATAAATAACTATTCAAAAACATGTATTATACGTCACATTAATAAAATAAAATAAAAAATAAGACAGATATTTTTCCCTCCCTTAACATCAATCACGCCATAGTTCTTCTTACAACTGACATTTATTTATTTGTCACCGTCAAACTATGAACACACATTGAGAAAATACAATCATAACCGAGCGTACAATAATGCTATTAGGTAAATCAATAAAGACATATTTGCTTACAAAAACATACATCAATAGTTGCAAAATAATACAGAGGGAAATAAGGTCCAAATCTTGGGCTATTAGTGGCACCGGTCCAGCGGTAAAAACGAACGCTGCTCAATAAGGTAGCTGGCTAATAGCTTCCCAAGGTGAAAGCAACGCTCAAAACTAACAGAAACTGGCATGATGTCAAAAGTTCGAGTGTAACAAATGAAAGCGGACCACACATATAGTACAGTGGTACCTCTACTTCCGAACTTAATTGCTTCTGGAAATAGTTTCTTAACTTGAAAATTCTGTAAGTAGAGATGCGTTTTCCACGTAAATGGCCTAATCGGTTCCGAGCAAGGGCGTAGGTTTGGTCTCAATGTTGGTAGGGACAATATAACCTTAATCATAACCTGAATGTACACAATTTGCTGGGGACGAGAAATTAATAAAACTATACAGATTGGGTGAACGGCAATCAGGGCAACATTTCTCTCCAATAAGAACCTAATTAATTGATAGGGTTGATGATTGATGCAAAATAAATCTGTTTTGACCTCTACTAACTTTCTCACTGCAAATATACAGTATAACGTCTTAATCTGTTAATTCTTCTTGAATCTAGTTGAATAATTTTCATCTTGTTTTGAGTTTTGAAGGCTGGTTAACTTATTAATGCGTCAGATTCTTCCATTCACTGTTGGTAAATATTAACATGTGTTCTTATTAAGCCTATACATCTAAAAGTCGGTTATTTTTCACCTAAATCAAGAAAAAAATGCTTTCAGATCATGTTTTGAACAATATCTAATCTTGAATTATTTATTTTTATTTTTTCTTTAACCTGTCTTGTTCAATTGCTTATCACAGAAAATGGAGATCTGAGTGTCCGATTGGTCTAAACAGTTTTAATATATCGCTTGGGAGTATGACATACTGAATATACATATACCAAAGCTGTGCAATACATTATAATTTTATGAGGACACACGTATAAAAAAATAATTCGGTACCAATTTTCTACTGGGTTTTTTCTTGACATGAATGCAAATGAGATGTAAAATAGAAAGATGACTGGAGCCTCTAAAAGGCCACTGTGTATGCCTCCTTCTATGGCTTATTTCAGTATGCAAAGCAGTTTCCTATTAGAATGTAGACCCATTATTGCGTGCCCAAGTCAATTGAGTCAGTACTAATAGCAGAGCGAGACTGTAGATTAAATATAGTTTAAATGCCAAATGACCAACCTGTATTACAAACCATGCAGACACATGAAAAAAATAGGCGAAGCCCTCATTATCAAATCAACTCAAACGTAGAAGAGACAAGATTATGGCATCGTGTGTCTTGCTAGAGCAACCTTGGAGTTTGTCTTGCGATTTAGAGCGGTGCAGATGAAGTCACCCGCTTCCAAGACTTTGGCCAGGTTTACCCCCTAAAAAAAAACAAAAAAACATTCAAATGAAATATTTCACTGCTATTGATGATCATAGACGTCCTATCGTGTGGCTTTTATATTTTTTCTGCTGGGTATGTAAAGGGATTCATTACCAGGAAATTTTGGAAGTGGGACGGTTCGCTGCCAACCCTCCTACTTTAAATGGATTGGACCTCTTGCACTGTAATGTCAGCCAATGAGTTAAACAATGACAATACTAATGAATTCAATGACTAATGGATTCAAAAGAATGATGTGTCTTGCCTGCAGTGTTGTTTTCGTCAACAATGACAATAACGAAAATATTTCGTCAACGAACAATTTTTTTTAATGACAATGACGTCACTATGATGGGCTAAAAACGTGGCTTGGGTTGGTTTTTGTCTGACGACAAGGACAACGAGATGAAAATGTGGCATCGTTTCTGTCATATCTTCACAATGCGGGACATTATTGTACGTGGAGGATGTCAGCTTGCATCTTTACAGTGTTTGTGTCACTCATGTGAGATGTGCTGTGCCTCTCCCTCACTCTCCTCACCGGAGTTTAGGTTGCATCCAGAGCTAGGCTAAACTCCATCTTCTTGTTTGGAAACACTAAGATTTGTTACCTTGGCAAGAGAGAATATGAAATGCTTCTTTAAAGGTCTTTGCTGAGTGATCATCAGACGCTAAATTTAACTCCTATCATTAGTGCAGCATTCGCATTAGCATTAGCTCCAGATTGGCAAGTGTCCTCTTAAAACACTGGCCAGTCATTGGGCTTTTCTGGTCAGTAGGTCTAGAGGAGACTTGTCACAACTGGTATGTGATTGGCCAAGAGTGGCTTCTTCTAAAAACGTCCCATATCATTGGTTCAATTAAATGTAAACAAAGCTTTATGTGTGGTTATGTGACGACATAATTTCCTGGCCGAAATTTTACAACAGTGCTAGCAAACATGCCGAAACCGCGGACAGTTTTTAACATTGAGTAGACGAAAAAGCACATTTTCCTCTCCAAAAACAGTTGAGACTCGTTCCACAGTTTCTGCACGCTTTGCCAGTGTGACCTGCACGTGAGCAGCAGGGGCAGAGCGGCCGTAGAAGGTCATGCGGAGAGCATGAAATATAAAAAAATGAGGCGAGCAGCAGGTGCGTCAATATTGAAAATATTTTTTCAAGAACCCTCATGGCCTTTGGATAACAAAATAACTGTAGCTGGACTTTGTAAAATTGTTCCATTTGTAAAGGGTTTAATTCTTTTGAGCAGTTCAATGGTCGCATTGTTTTTAAAAAAATAATTCTTGATCTTAATAATTTTCTTTGTTACAAATGTTTGTTTTTAATACTGTTGTTATGCCAAAATATGCTACACCGGCAAATGGCGAATTTTACACCCTAAGTATTACCGTGCGCTTTCAGCTTATTTTGTTTAGATCATTGGTTTTTAAACTTGCAAAAGGTACCGAAGCCCACAAGTTTCACATGTACATTCACCGACCCCGTCGGAATTTAATAATGAAGCTTTTTTTCCCCTTCAAATTCAAAACCGATATAGCTAAGCTAGCAAGCAAATGCCTGTTTAAATTTACTAAAAATAAATCTGATGTTTTGCAGTTAATTTTCACATTGAAAAATGAAATTTCATGTTTACATTCTTTTATTTATTTATTTTACTTTTAACCTGTTCTGTTCAGCTGCTTAGACACAGAAAATAGGAATCTGAATGTCCTTGTGGTCTGAACAGCTTTAATGTATCACATGAGAGTTTGTATACTCCCGTTGTGGTTGTTCATCATGTCTACATTCTCTTTTTATGGTCTCATCCTTGCATCACACACTATTTTCATGGCCTAAAATGTGATGCAAATGTTTTTTGTTTTTTTTAGTTATCTGTGCAGCGCACGCAGCCATTAGGTTTGTTTTACTTACTCATACCAGGTGTGAGTCAGCCTTCACTGAACAAACCACTATCTCTTAACATTAGAACGAGGGGTAGGAGTTGAAAGGAATGGGATAAAGCCTGTAAACTGGAAGCAAACCTGTCCAAAACCTAGTCTAAAACGACACTTGGCCTTTAGTCAGAGTATGAAAATAGACCCTACTCACATGACGTCACAACCACGCCCCCGCGCCATATTGTCTGTCAACTCGTCACTGTTGATGCATTACCGCTACGTAAATTCCTCCTATTATGGCGTGTTTTTCTGCTCATTAACATTAGTAATCAAAACGGTGAAGGCGTGTGTGGCGGTCGGTTGCAATAACAGAGAAGATAGACGGAGAGACTTGAAGTTCTACCGGATTCCGAGAGACCCGGAGAAGAGAGCGAGATGGGCTGCTGCAATTCGACGAGAAAACTGGGCTCCAAACGATTACCACAGATTATGTAGTAGTCATTTTATATCTGGTAAGATGCATTTAATATATATTGGGCTGACAACCACAATTAAGATCATTGCTAGGCTAATCGCCGACAACATACACTCAGACGTTGTGAATGAACTACCTGAAAATATATAATTATAAGGGGATAATAAGACAGTTGTCATACAATTAATTTACAATTTCACTATTGAGGTCAAAAGCCAAAAAATTAATTCAACTAGGGACAATCTGGATTAGTGCTATCGCACTTCATATTTATTACATATTATATATGTATGTAGTGAGAGTGCTATCGCTAAACCATATAAACATTAAAAGCCCTAGCTCCATTGACAAATGACATGAAATACATTAGACTTGACAGTGGATGTTAGCAAGAACAAAAGATTTTGAATTAAAAATTTCGTAACTCACCTTCCCGAGCACAAGATAGATTCCTGCCGAATTTTCGTGGACAAGGACCTGTTTCACCCAACCAGCAACGAAGTATTTATAAGCCTCCAAGCTCTTAAAGTTTTTCAAACTTTCGTGAGAATAGGCTGATTTTGTGTGGACAAGATAGTTGTAAATATCAGGGTAGCAGATGTCAGGCAGAGACGGCGGAGACAGCGGGTCGAAAAATCGATTTAGGCATCAAATATGGATCTGGCGAATGGATAAACTGAAGCTTTTCCACATAATGCCTTTCATACAACGCATCCAATGAGTTTACAGCATCAGATAACACCGGGGCTTCCATGAATTGCTCTGTAAATTGCACGACTAATTGAAACCATTGAGAATAGGGCTAAAAAATGACGGACAATATGGCGGCCGGATACAGCGACACGTCATTTTGTGACGTAGGTGAGTAGGGTCTATAGGGCCCTGTGTGTCTTAACCTTCACCGAACCCCAGTAAAGAACCACTGGTTTAGCTGCATACAGGAAGAACACACACAAAAAAGTTTTAAGAATATACTTAAACGTAATAATATCAAATAAGGGTGGTTTAAAAACACTACGTGACTAATGTGGCCTACAGATAAACACTCTGCTTTAAAGCTACCTCAAGAAACCACAATGCTTAAAAGCTATCAGAGGAAAACACACACCAAAACTATATTGAAGCAATGAAAAGGTAAATAAAGACTCGATAAAAATGAAAAAAAAAAAAAAAAAAGTACTTGCTGCTTTTAACTGATGCTGCATGAATGCGCAAGCGCACTGGTCATTGGTAGACCTTTCGCCGGTGTAGGGTATTTTGGCAGAACACCGTTTCAAAATAAGATTTGTTCCGAGACACGTTGCAATTTGAAACCACTGTACAGTAAACTAAATAAATTGTCAAAAAATGTTTTACCTTTAATTGGTATTTTTTTACTATTTAGTTACACAAATATCTATAAACCCCGCAAATTTTTATTATTGATAAAAATACACGGTAATTCTGATTTTTTTTTTTTTTTTTTTTTTTTTTTTTTTTTACAATATGTGGAATGTCCTCCATTTTAACCTTACGGAAGTGGTCACCCTATACAATATGTGCTCATCTGTCTTTGTTGGAAACCTTTGTTTATTTTTGGACAAAAATATTTGAATTTTACAGATGAAAATATTATGAGTAACTGTCGACTAAAACTAGACGTAATTTGTATGAGATTTCGTTGACTAAAACTGGACGAAGATGAACACATTTTGAAATAACTAACATGACTATGACTAATAACTATTTAAGTCCAAAAGAGTAAGGCTAAAACAAAAATTAACAGAGCTGCCAAAAACATAGTTGCTTGCCTGAAATTAATGTTTAATCAATCACCAAAATAATTGACACAAATTTTATTGCACTAATTAGCTGAAATCACTCGAGACTATGATCTACACTTATGTTCAATTTGTATTCTCGTCTCCGTGCAGCACAGCGGTAAGAGAGCCAACATGCTATGAGAAATGATCCAGTTGAGTTTAACTTTAATTAATGAGAAAATTACTCATTTATTTTTGATAATCTACTGTATATACATTTATTCTTATGTTTATATATGCCAGAAATTCATAGTGACAGACGAATTACTATGATCCCAAATAGCAGATGGCACAATCAACCTGTTCTTTCTTTGTTGCCATTCATAAAGCAAAATATAGCTTTTTTAGCATTTTACAAAAAGGCAGCTATTTAACACAGAGAAACTATGTGTATTCCTTTTTTCCCTAATGGAAAATAAATGTCTAAAGACGAGGTGACGTTGACACTACGATATAATCATGATTTGAATATATTTTTACTTGCTCAAATCGAGGCACGTGTTGTTGTTATTGGAGTGTGTACGCTATCATTTTTTAATATCTATTCCTTTGTTATTTGTGAACGTATCGCAGTGATATTTTGTTATCATATTCCAGGGATGGTTTTGCATCAATCATAGAACCTGATTTTTAGATTTTTGCATCAGTGCTGATTAAATAATTGCAGTTTTAATTTTGCCCGAATTTCAGGATTTAACCAGTAGAGGGCATTCGTGCTCTTCATCACAGCCTTCAGCCTGTAGTAGCACATTAGTCCTTGCTTTGTTTTTATTTTTGTCTACTACTGAGTTTACTTTCTTATATACGTATCTGCTGATGTGCATTTTTTGTGTTTATGCATGACTTGTTTTAAGTGTTTAGAAAAAGTAATACTCGGTATGGAGCTTGACTACAGGTGAAAGTTGACAGTATTTGAATGCACAAAGAAGGAATAACACACACAAGTGTAAATGTAGTTACATGTACGGTGGTATGATAAAGTATATGAACCTTTTGGAATTTCTCACATTTCTGCATAAAATCACCATCAAATGTGATCTGATCCTTGTCAAAATCAAACAGATGAAAAAACAGTGTTTGCTTCACCTAAAACCACCCAAACATTTTGAGGTTTTCATATTTTAATGAGGATAGTATGCAAACAATGACAGAAGGAGGAAAAGTAAGTGAACCATCAAATTTAATATTGTGTGTGTTTGGCAGCAATAACTTTAACCAGACGCTTCCTGTAGCTGCAGATCAGTCTGGCACATCGATCAGGACTTCTCTTGGTCCATTCTTCTCTACAAAACTGCTGTAGTTCAGTCAGATTCCTGGGATGTCTGGCATGAATCGCTGTCTTTAGGCCATACCACAGCATCTCAATGGGGTTCAAGTCTGGACTTTGACTTGGCCACTCGAGAACGTGTATTTTTTTCTTCTGAAAGCATTCTGAAGTTGATTTACTTCTGTGTTTTGGATCATTGTCATTCTTCCATTAATGATCGCAAGTTGTCCAGGCCCTAAGGTGGCAAAAACAGCCCCAAATAATGATGCTCCTTCCACCATGCTTCATGGTGTGGATGAGGTGTTGATGTTGGTGAGCTATTCCAATTTTCCTTCACACATGACGTTGTGTGTTACAGCCAAACAATTCAACTTTGGTTTCATCAGTCCACAAAATATTTTGCCAAAACATCTTTGGAGTATGGAGTGTCCTTTTTGCGAACATTAAACAAGCAACATTTTTTTTTTTTTTTCAAGACAGCAGTTGCTTCCTCTGTAGAGTCCTCCAGTGAACACTATTCTTATTATACTATTATCAGTTTTACATATACAGTAATTTATGTGTGAACAGATATATTGGATTGAGCCAGTGAATTCTGTAAGTCTTTAGCAGACACTCTTAGGGTTAATTTTTTTTACCTCTATGAGTATTCTACGCTGAACTCTTGTGGTCATCTTTGGTGGACGGCCACTCTTTGGGAGAGAAGCAACAGTTCCAAACTTTCTCCATTTGTAGACAACCCCTCTGACTTTTTATTGATGAACATCCACACTTTCAGGGATGTTTCTTTTTTATCCTTTCCCAGCTTTATACAAATCATCAAACCTTGATCGCAGGGCTTCAGACAGCTCTTTTGACCGAGCCAAGATGCACATCAGTCATCAAGACATTTCTTACCAGGTGTTTATAGTGGGCAGGGCAACTTTAAACCACTCAACAGTGTTTGGGTACACACCTGACTTAAAATGTTTGGTAAAACTTGGGTTAAAATGCTCTTTAAGTCTCCTTAGTCAGAGGGTTCACTTACTTAATTTTCTCCCTTCTGTTATTGTTTGCATGCTTTCCTCATTAAAATATAAAAACCAATAAATGTCTGGGTGGATTTAGTTCAATCAGACACTGTTTTTACATCTGTGTGATTTTGACAGAGATCAGATCACATTTGATGGTGATTTTATGCAGAAATGTGAGAAATTCCAAAAGGTTCAGATACTTTTTCATAACACAATCATAATAACAATACACAAAAAATGAAATGATTGATAGAACATACTTTATGTTGAAAACAGGTCATTTTCTTGCCATCTACTATAATAAGTATTCAAATTGATTAATCAGCAAAGCCATTCTGCAGTGGGTTATTTTCCACATTAGTTTTTTTAGTTTTTGTTTTTTTTTGTTTTTTGTTTTTTAATGCTGTTACTAATTAAAAAGGGTTGTTTAAAATACAGTATGTCACTCTGCTTTGTACATTTTCAAACGAAAACAGCACACAAAGAAACAATGAGTGACAGTCGTAAAGTGCTGCATCCCACCTGTAGTGAAAAAGGTCCACCAGCAGGGGTAGAGATTGTTAAATAAATAGTTCCTGGGTCAGGGCACCCAATAGTGTGGGCGCAAGAACTTGTGCAAAACCACTGGTGTTATAAAATAAACACTGACAGAAAAGTATGTTTGCAGAGCCATATGTTTATGTAAATGGACTCTGGGAGATTGTGTGAGTTGGGCTGCTGTGCTGGAATTGCGGGCACATAAATTACAGCAGGTCTGTTGGAGTGTGCACACTCACAGTGTGGATGCCCATGCCATGGAGCATGTAGAGAACATCCTCTGTTGAAACATTGCCAGATGAACCCTTAGCATACGGGCAACCTCCCAGACCGGCCACTGCTGAGTCCACCACGCGCACTCCCATCTGCAAGGATACAGTGCAGTACATTTTTTTTTTTTTTTTTACGTTTTTTTTTTAATATAGTTGTACAATCCATTAAATATCTGGTTTTTCCAGCAACTATATCTTCGATGCATTAGAAAAATGTTCTCATATATCAAGGATACAAAACATTGTGTCATCTGTGTAGGTATGCTACTCTGATTTCTAAAGATTTGCTGAAATAAAGGAAATGGCATTGACAGCTGGCACACATTCACTTTCTGTTTTGTTTATTTTTATCAAATCAATAGAATGAATATAAAGCCAGGATATAGTCATCTTTAATTTTGTCTCTGATACATGTACCGTCATATAAAGTATGGCATACACCCACCATTTCTAAATGAGCTTAGTCTACCAGTACAATCAAGCGGTTCCAATATTATCTGACTATGTTTTACTTACAGTGTGTTAGGCTATGCTACAATTTGCCTGTTATCTTACTGAGAAGGCTGTGGGATGGAGGCCGTAAAACTGGAACGGGACTACTTTGTGAGTGTGTGTTCTGATTCTAGGAATTACAAACTGGACAGAGTCCGAGGACCCCAGGGCACGTGAGGGTTCATAGTGGTAAAGCTGCTCCGAAAGATAAGGGACAAGACCATTAAAAGCTGAAAAGATATATACAGTATCTGCTTCCTAGAGGACTATTGCACAATTTGATGAATATCTGGTTTTATAACATTGGTGTCTAGTCTTATATTTGACAAAATTGTATTTGCTCCTTCTTGGTGACCAGGGGGAAAAGTCGTGACGCTGCGTTGCTGAGCAGTGACTGTGCCTTCCAAAGAAATGCCGCTGGATGTCCAGCACAAGGTTTTAAGATATCATGGTGGAATGCAAAGTATTAATTTCTTAATAAAAAGTGGAAAAACACAGATAAGCACTACTTTTACATGCCAAATCCAGTTAATCCAAAAAATTATCTTGATTTCAGAAAATATGACAATAACCACAAGCCGTCATCTCACTCAATAGTAGTTGTGATTGGAGGCTAGTTAACAACTTAACGTCATATCTATTCATAATATGACTGCGTGCATGAACATTAGCCAGAGGAATAATTTTGGAAAGTTCAAGACTAGAAACAAATCATAGCACCATATATTTTTTCTAACAAACTAACTAACTTTTTTTTTTTTTTTTTTTCGAAAATCTGACCACTGACCACCTTTTTAAGACACTTAATAGGGCGCTTCCACACTGGCACTATTTGGTCCGTTTTAAACGGACCACTTTTCTTTCTCAGATAGTCCACTTCGTTTTGTAAATGTGAATGTGTATCCAAACTTTATTTCGCACCAAACAAACTAACTCTGGTCCACTCAAAAATCGTGGGTCTCGGTCTTTTGAATGCAACCGGAGCAGAGTGCGCTTTTGCTACTTTACGTGCAGCAACACTACATGCAGTGCATCTTTGAATGTGGAAGTACACCGCGCACGCTGTTCAAAATCAACAATGGCAAGAGGACAGCCGGTTAACCATGACAAAATTTTGTTGTGCTGCACTAAGTAATTGCATTTTATCTGTGTTTGTAACATTACCATAAAAAAAACAATTACAGTTACAAATTACTTCTGCCTAAAAATAATTTAGTGACTCAGTTACCTAAGGTAAGAGAAATTCATTACTTGGCAAAGTAATTGACATTACTTTTCATGTTCTACATGTTATCCATTCCACGTCTTTCACATCAAATATGTTTATGTTCACTGACTGAACTGGACTGTCTTTTTCATTACCCCCCAAAAACACAGTTCACACTTTTTACTTTTTTAAAAATTTCGCCTGTAAAAGATATACCATAATTTTTGGACTATAAGCCGCTACTTTTTCCCTTCATTTTAAATCCTGTGGTTTATAGTCCAGTGCGCCTTATTTGCTCATTTATATGGGTTAATAGGTAACACTTTATTAGACAGTGGCGTCATAAGACTGTCATAAGACAGTCATAAGACGGTCATTATTATGAAAAGACACTATCATGGGCACTACTGAATTCCTATGACAGATGTCATTAAGTGCCATCCGCCAATTATGTCACTAACTCCATTTATGTCCAGCTTGTATCTTTTACATCCTTTCAAAAGTGAGATAATTTGCCAGATAACAATAAATGACATCCGTTATAAGCCTTCATTAATGCTCATGACAGTGTCATGTCATAATGATGATTGTCTAATGACAGTGTTATGGTGCCACTGTCAAATAAACTGTTACCAAATACCATAACTAGCAATTAATGAAACAACTGGAACAGTAACTGAAGAAATATGTAGCACAGAACATGAACTTTGATTGTTGTTTACATCTGTAGCGCTGCAATGCATTCTAGGAGGCATGTTGGACCACAACAGTGTTGACAGCAGGTGGCAGCAGTGGTTGACTGTGTCCCCCAAGGTAGTGATGGCAAAATGAAGCTTCTTGAAGCAATGAAGCTTCGTAGCCAATTGGCTCAAAGCTTCATGGTGGTTCATTTGCTCTTATGACAGACACTTATAATACATTGAGGACAGCTGCGGCTTATAGTCCAGTGTGGCTTATTTATGAACGTATGCCGTTTTGGTGTCAAATTTGGTAGGTGGCAGCTTATATTCAGGTGCGCCTTACAGTGCAAAACTTCAAATGCTGTGTGAAAAAAGCCTTTTTGTTTTTCCTGTTGTACTGAACCTGGACCAAACCATGACCCCCCATACCGAGCTGTGTACTGAACCATGACTTGTGTGTATCGTCACTCCCCTAATATATACAGTGGTACCTCTACATTCAAAGTTAATTTGTTCCAGGACCTTGTTTGTAAGTCTAAATGTTTGTATGTTGAGCAGGATTTTCCCATAAGAATACATTATAATTACATTTATTCGTTACACAGCCCGAAAACCGATACAAAATCCTTAATAAATACTGCTGGTACTATTATGTATAGCAATTACACAGAGCAAAACAAATAAATTATGAATAAAAATCCGAATTATAATAAAATAATAGTAATAAAAATAACTACGCCTGCAAGCAGGACTGAACGGGCCCTCGCAATCTAGCGCAACTCGGACGTCACATAACTCGGACAGTGTGCAGGTCAGGGTGGTGGCAGATCCTCCTCTCCAATCATCTCATTAGAACCTAACATGCTCGAAAGTTGCCTCTTTACATTCACACACCTAAGAGATAAAAACCCCTACTGGAGAGAGTACTACAAATAGGAGCTGAGCTGTGCAGCCAAGCCCTTATTCAAAACCAAAATGAATCTTCTAAGTGGGCCAATTCGACCAAGTGTGCCAAATTCTGTGGCTCTATAAGCTGCCTGAGTCTCTGAAAAAAAATATTTCCTTTTAATGGCGAACAAAGGGTCGTCACGGCAACAGACAGAGACATGTGGACATGGGCCGGAAAATAAGTATTTCAAAAGGTCTTGAAACTACAATGACCAACCTGAAAAGAACTGGACATGTATTGGAGAAACGACTGACTTTCTATTGCCACTAGTTGGCGCTGTAGGGTTGATGCAAATGACCCCGACAGGACCCTTCAGAGTATGACTCAACAAGCACGAGATGTTTGGGGCAGATATGTTGTAGATCTTCCAAGATATAACTGTTCAAAACTTGTGGTGAGACGAAATGGCTTCAGTCATGTTCACTTCTCCTGTTGGACCCTTCTTCTTCAACCAAACCTCAGTATTTGTCATCAGACACCTGAACACATGTCTTATGGCTCCCCTGATGCAGGTTTCAGGAGAATATATTTTTTATCCTTGGAGGAGGAGCCTGTTTCGTAAAAAAAGGCATTTACTGCTCCCACTAGGGGGCGCTAGGCCTAATGGGTAATATTTCAATGCACTTGTGTTAAGGGTGGGATCCCGCACATACATGCCAGATATGAAAAAGATTGAACGTTGTGTAAAGGAGCTATTAATCATTTACTGAATTTGTCATTTTGTCGAAAAAATGGCGGACTTTGGCACCACGCCCAGGTCAGACCCATGAATGAAAACGCACGATTTTGAAAATTTTAGATCTCCTATGTCTCCTGAATAGTCTCACCAATTTTGAAGATGATCCAACTGACTCCTTCTGTGACAAGGTCTCAAATGTGCACCCTGTTAATTGATAAAAATTTCACATTTGATCCAAAATACCAGATTTCCTGTTGGGTTTGGAATATGGGTTCAAGAGACTTTTTGGAGCAGTTTTGCACACGGTATCGACTCCCCAAATTTCATTGCTCTACGTTAAAAAAACCTAATAGGAAACGCCTTTTAGAAAAATTCAAAGGGCGCCACTGAGCCATTTTGTTACATTTTTTTGTAACGTCGCAAGATTATCGAAATCCACGCAAAGCCGCATGTATGTGCAAAATTTGGTGAGTTTCGTGCATGTTCAGGCCTCCAAATGTAAACTATACTACAAATGGATAAAAATTTCACATTCGATCCAAAATACCCGATTTTCTGTTGGATTTGGAAAATGGGTGCAAGAGACTTTTTGGAACAGTTTTGCATAAGGTATGGACGCCCCAAATTTTATTGCTGTATGTTGAAAAAACCCAATAGGAAAGACATTTTTTAAAACTCCTTTGTGTCGCCACTAGTTGGCACTGTAGAGTTGATGCAAATGACCCATACAAGACCCTTCAGGGTATGACTCTCAACAAGCAAGGGAAGTTTGGCGCAGATATGTTGTATAGCTGCCGAGTTATGACTGAAGTTTTTTGCGAGACAAATTGTTGACGGTCATTTTCACTTTCCTGTTTGGACCCCTCCGCTTCAACAAAACCTCAATATTTTTCATCAGGCACCTGAACACAGGTCTTAAGGCTCCCCTGATGCAGGTTTGAGGTCAACAGATTTTTTTCCCTTGGAGGAGGAACCTGTCTCGTAAAAAAAGGCATTTCGTGTTCTCACTAGGGGGCGCTAGGCCTAATGGGTAATATTTCAATGCACTCGTGTTAAGGGTGGGATACCGCACATACATGCCAGATATGAAAAAGATTGAACGTTGTGTCAAGGAACTATTAGTCATTTACTGAATTTGTCATTTTGCCGAAAAAATGGCCTACTTTGGCACCATGCCCAGGTCAGACCCGTGAATGAAAACGCACCATTTTAAAAACTTAAGTTCTCATATGTCTACTGAACAGTCTCATGAATTTTGAAGATGATCCAACTACCTCCCTTGGCGAAAAGGTCTCAAATGTGCACCCTGTAAATCGATAAAAATTTCATATTCAATCCAAAATAACCGATTTCCTGTTGGGTTTGGAATATGGGTGCCAATGCTTTTTTGGAGCAGTTTTGGACAAGGTATAGACTCCCCAAATTTCATTGCTCTACGCTGACAGACCCTAATGTTATAGGCCATTTTTAAAATTTCAAGGGGGCGCCACTGAACCATTTTGTTACACTTTTTTTTTTTTTTTGCAACGTTGCAAAATTATCGAAATTTACAATTTTCCGCAGGTATGTGCAAATTTTGGTGACTTTTCGTGCATGTTCAGGCCTCCAAATTGGCCGTTTTCATTTGCCCTGGAAAAAAATATATATATATATATATCCTTTGCAAAACAATAGGGCCTTCGCACGGTTAGTGCTCGGGCCCTAATATTAATACCTGTTATAATGTAACCATTCGGGTTCTAATGTTGCGGTTGTGTTTTGCGTGGTGGACCTGAACGCACCGCGTGGCTGAGTAAGAGAGGTGCGTTAGAGTTTTCACTTTCACTTTTCATGTTCTGTTGTTGGCGAACGTGGCATCAGCTGCGGTTGACAGTAGTCGTGTTGTGGTGTACGAGTTAAATTAGTAAAAACCCGACAAAGCTGGCCATTTCTTTGGCGATCTTACCATAATAATTATTGTCACCTTAACTTATAAAGACTGGCGAACGGAGGTCGGAGGAGGACCGTCGAGATCATAGACATTCTACGGCCGTATTGTCGAGCCAGTTCACGGACACTTCATTTCACTGATAAGCGTCACCTTTTTCCTTTTTTTTTTTACCACCTGCACTAACATTCTTGGCACCCATGTTGATTTCTTTCACAAGAAAATATGCCGTACGTCCATCTTGCGGGAAAACAAAGAAACTGCGGCACTGTCATAAATCGTCGTATTTCGAGCATGTCATGGGATGTAGAAACAAATGGTGAGTCAAATATTACATCTGATGTTGAAAAGATCGGGTGTCGAAGTGATCGTATGTCGAGGTACCACTGTATAGATATATTTTTCAATATGAAGGTGAGGCTCTGAATCTCCTCCCT
Source organism: Corythoichthys intestinalis (assembly GCF_030265065.1). Taxonomy (NCBI): domain Eukaryota; kingdom Metazoa; phylum Chordata; class Actinopteri; order Syngnathiformes; family Syngnathidae; genus Corythoichthys; species Corythoichthys intestinalis. The sequence goes on from NC_080404.1 coordinate 9,644,313, forward strand.
CTTCTGTCTTTGCTCCGGTTGTTTTGATTTTTTAAAAATCACACAGGGTTTATGGATGCATCATTCAAGAAACGTTTTGGGCAAAGTGACTGTTATTGGTAATAAAAAACAAATTATTATTATATAGCAGCATCTACAAGGACAACACCCACTTTGTGATGATCATGCATGTTGAACAGGAAAACAGTCCGCAATTTTCAATTTATTGTACCCACCTGAATGCCAAGAACTGTATGTAAAAAAAAAAGTTGCCTGAGAGTTTAGGATGATGCTCGCCACGCTAAATGTTAATGCTATTGAGGAGTGCGAATACTATGCTAACGTTCCGAGCCACTTTCCATCGTGTTCCCACCAGCGTCACAACCCCCGTCCCTCCTCCCCCTTCCTGCTCTCTCCGTATCTCTAAGACAGGGGTCGACAACCCAACATGTTGAAAGAGCCATATTGGACCAAAAAAACAGAAAAAAAAATATGTCTGGATCTATAAAAAATTAAAATCATTAAATAAACCTAATAATGAAGGCAACACATGCTGTATGTATCTGAATTAGTTATATTAGCCTACTAACAAAATGACTTAGTCGGCTAAAAATACATAATGATCTTTCATGATTTGATGTTTATTTTCCCCGCAGTGCATCCAAAGCCCCACGTGAGTACTCTGTTGTGTGATGCCACCTTCAATACAATATTAATGAATCGTTTCATTGCTTTTATGAAATTACAGAAATGCAATAAAGAAATCCTATTTCTTATGTCGTTTTTATTTTGAGGTTTCGAAAAACAACAAAATGGAACGTCTCATGTATTATTGTCTCATGTATTTTAGTGACAATAAGAATTATGATAAATATTATCGTACGTTGTTTCAATGAAGTCACCCTTTCTCCCGTTGAAGTCGTCCGTCTTACTTGATTTTTCCGGACGAATGTAACAAGTGATCTAATTGGAGGGCAAAAAGCCAACCAGTGTGCTTCCGCTAGCTCTCTGATTGGGTGGCTTCGTGACATGTTGTAGCGTGGGCTCAACTGACCGTGCAGAGAAAAAAAAAACTGATGAGCACAGGAGTCAAGAAATTGAGCGAGAGCAAGAGGTGTGCTCAAAATCCAATTATTGCTCGCTCAAGTTAGAGGCAGCAATATAACACAATTGCATCCCGCCCTGATAGAAACGTGTGTCGCAGGCTGTGACACATATCTTCGTTGACAGAAATGTTGAAATTTAATATTTATTCTACACATTTTTACAGCATTGGAAAACGTTAACAATATTTGTGCCATTTTTGTCCTTCTATAGAAACCATATCAAAACAAAAAATATATTTCCCTCAACCATCTTTGTCCATTTTCAAACATTTTTGAAAATGCTCCAGGCAGCCACTAGGGCAGCGCTAAAGAGCCGCTCTCAAAACACGGGTTGCCGACCCCCGCTCTAAGACATCTCTCGCGTCATTCAACCAAAATGTTGTAAGGCACGTCTTCACATCTTCAGTAACGGTAACGGCGTTGCAGAGATGGGAAAAGTAATTAATTAGATTGCTCACGACTGACAATAATAACACCGTTAATAACGCCGTTATTCACTAACGCTGTTGTTTACAACACTGCATTTAATGCACAGAATCGAGTTCTAATGTGGCGATTGTGTTTTGCATGCTGTTCCTGAACGCACTATGTGAGTGAGTTGAGAGAGGTGTAGGATACTTTCACTTTCTATGTTATTCTGTTGTTGTTGGTTTTGCCTACAGCGGACGGTAGCCATGTTGCGTTGCACAAGTTCTAAAATAGAAAGCAAGTAGATTGAAATATATAGACAGTTATGGATCTGCATTGCTAAACAAAAGTGGTTTTAGCCCAGATTTAAAGGAATGCATTTACTCAGGGAGACTAAGGGACTATCATCATGTGGGGACACAGAAATGTACAGTTGTGTGTCATCTGCATAGGTGTTATAGGAGATGTCATACTGTTCCATAATCTGAGCTAAGGGAAGCATATAGATGTTAAATAAGAGTGGTCCAAGAATTGACCCTTGAGGGACTCCACACATGAATTTGGTTCGTTCTGACTGATGGTTTCCGATTGACGCAAAGAAATCCCTATCATGTAAATAGGATGTGAACCACTGTAAGCCCTACCCACTGTTCCAATCTGCTGAGTAGTATGTTGTGATCAACCGTGTCGAATGCGACGCTGAGATCCAATAGACCCTACTCACGTGACGTCACAGCCACGCCCCCGCGCCATGTTGTCCGTATACTCGTCATGTTAATGCATTAGCGCTTCGTAAATTCCTCCTATTATGGCGTGTTTTTCTGCTCGTTAACATTAATAATCAAAATGGTGAAGTCGTGTGTGGCGGTCGGTTGCAAAAACAGAGAAGATAGACGGAGAGACTTGAAGTTTTTCCATATTCCGGGAGACCCGGAGAGGAGACCGAGATTGACTGCTGCAATTCGACGAGAAAACTGGGCTCCAAACGACTACCACAGATTATGTAGTAGTCATTTTATATCTGGTAAGATGCATTTAATATATATTTAGAGGATTTTGGGCTGACAACCACAATTAAGATCATTGCTAGGCTAATCGCCGACAACATACACTCAGACGTTGTGAATGAACTACCTGAAAATATATAATTATAAGGGGATAATCAGACAGTTGTCATACAATTAATTTACAATTTCACTATTGAGGTCAAAAGCCAAAAAATAAATTCAACTTGGGACAATCTGGAGTAGTGCTATTGCACTTCATATTTATTACATATTATATATGTATGTAGTGAGAGTGCTATCGCTAAACCATATAAACATTAAAAGCCCTAGCTCCATTGACAAATGACATGAAATACATTAGACTTGACAGTGGATGTTAGCAAGATCAAAAGATTTTGAATTGAAAATTTCGTAACTCACCTTCCCGAGCACACGATAGATTACTGCCGAATTTTCATGGACGAGGACCTGTTTCACCCAACCAGCAACTAAGTATTTATAAGCCTCCAAGCTCTTAAAGTTTTTCAAACTTTCGTGAGAATAGGCTGATTTTGTGTGGACAAGATAGTTGTAAATATCAGGGTAGCTAGCAGATGTCAGGCAAAGACGGCGAAGACAGCAGGTCGAAAAACATCGATTTAGGCATCAAATATGGATCTGGCGAATGGATAAACTGAAGCTTTTCCACATAACGCTTTTTATGCAACGCATCCAATGAGTTTACAGTGTCAGATAACACCGGGGCTTCCATGAATTGCTCTATAACTTGCACGACTAATTGAAAACAATGAGAATAAGTCTAAAAAATACGGACAATATGGCGGCCGGATACAGCGACACGTCATTTTGTGACGTAGGTGAGTAGGGTCTATAGTAGCAGAACAGATGATTTGCCTGCATCGGTATTCCGACGAAAATCATTTAGGACTTTGATAAGCACGGTCTCGGTGCTGTGTTGTGGCCGAAATCCAGACTGAAATGAGTTAAAAAGATTGTTTTGCATCATAAAAGTCTGGATCTGTTTGAACACAACCCTTTCGATAATTTTCCCCAGGAATGTCAGATTTGATATTGGCCTGTAATTACTAATGGTTGAGGCATCCAGATTAGGTTTTTTAGGAGAGGTTTTATTACTGCAGTTTTTAAAGTCTGTGGAAACTCTCATGTTTGGAGAGAAGTATTTATAATCTGAAGTATGTCTGGGGCTTTGCAATGAAAAACAGTTTTGAAAAAGTTTGAAGGAAGGATGTCAAGGATGTCTAAACGTGGATTCACTTGCAAATTATGGAAGCCCAGGTGCTTTCAGACGCTGTAAACTCATTGGATGAGTTGCATAAAAGCCATTATTTGGAAAAGCTTCGGTCGATCCAGTCGCCAGATCCATATTTGATGCCCAAATTGATGTTCCCGTCCAGTCCCGTCCCGTGCGTCAGAGCTCTTCCTGAGACCACAAAATTTCCAATCATACTGCAGTTTATGTCACGATGAGTCTGGTACCCAAAATCGGCAACGGCCCGAATATAAACCGACATTTGGGCAGCTGAGCGTCACCGTTGTCATGATTGTAAAATGAAACTTCATCAGCGGTTCGACAATGGGCCGGTGTGCGCCAAAAAATAGCCGCCCCGCATGAAATGTCCCCACTGACAGGAGCGCTTATTTATAACGCTTTATTGAAGTGAAAACATCAAATGTTTTCTTGGACGCCTGTAAAATCAGTTTTAAATAATTAAATTACACAAAATATTAGTACTGTATTTAGTAACAAATCGTGGACTGGGCCACATAACCATCTTTGAACAGAAATGTATTAGTCTACAGGTTTTTACGACCATATCCCAATGACAATCACACAGGTATGACATTTATTAGTTCAAGCAGAGTAAAAAAACACATATTCACAGTACAAGATTTATTAGTTCAAGCAGAGTAAAATAATACATATTCACGGTACAAGAAATTCGTTTCCGTGTGGGCGCCCCCGTCAGGGGGGGACATTTCACGCGGGGCAGCTATTTTTCGGCACAACACCTGTTGTTGCGCTCACCTTCTTGCTGCGCGACCGTGGCAACAAGCTTCGTAGTCTCCGTCTGATGATGTCTGCGATCGTGTTGGCATCACGACTATTGATGTTTTCACCGCTGTCTGACGGTTGTCGACACAAACGCATCATGGACTGAGATAAACAAACCGTGCTGCTTTAGAGATTTGCCCTTTTAACAATGGGCACACAGTAACTACTAAAATGACCGTTTATCCTCTCTGTTACTGCAACCAACCGCCACACACGCCTTCACTATTTTGATTAATCAATGTTAACGATTGTCAGGAAGGTTTTTGGGTTTGTTTACTAGGCGGTGATTCCTTAGACTGGCAGCAATGTACGTAACGGTAATATGTAAACACGATGAGCTGACTGACAATACGGCGGCACAAGTCAGGGAGGTGGTGTTGTGACGTCACGTGAATGGGGTCTATAGTTTGTTTGACGCAGTGTGAATACTAAACCTTTTCAACGAGTCATTTGCAAGTGTTGTTGCGAGATAGCTCTCCAACCAGATCCTGGTCCTCTTGCTCTAATGTGGAAGTGCCCTTAAAAACAAATTACTTTAAAGATGTCCCTAAAAAACACAGGAAGCAAATGCAATGATCATAGGTTTTTATCCTTTTCGTTTCAGATCACCTACAATCAGAAAGTCACAATGATCTTTCTGCCTCTACTCAGGCAAAAATCCACGAACAAAGATCCTTCTTCAGTTTGATAGTTTGACATTGCATGCAGTTCCTGGCCAAGGCTGCGGTGGTCTTTACAGCAGTTTTGGAGGACTGCGGCCTCGAAAATGAACGGGCACATAAAAGTTCCTCAGTATGGCTTAGTCATCCTCTTTGTCTGCGTCTGGCACTGGTGCCACATAGTAATAGCCTTGTGCACATTCTCAATATGGAGCGTAACATTTCATATGGTTCTGATTCTGCTGGTTAGCCGTGTTTTCACAGCACAACTCCATCTTTTCCGTGCAACATCGAGGAGACATTTTTGCCTCTGTTAAGAGGGTGTCCACTTACTCTGTTCCATCAACACGGGAGTTATAATATTACTACACAAATGCTCCGTTGTTGCAAACTATAATCATTACTGCCATGCATTATTTCCCTGATTCCTTTTGGATAAATATGCCTAATTTAGATGTACAATTAGAATAGTCGAAACATACACAGTAACATCTAAAGTTGGGTATAGAGTATGTGTGCTAAAGGGGTTTATATATTATTAGCTTGCTCGCCAGGTGTCCCTGCACAATTCAATGTGATCATATCCAAGTGATATATCAGAAAAAGTTGTCTTCATAATGATAATTATTGCCAGGTTTAATTGAATAATTGATATACTACGTATGTGACATACAGTGGGGAGAACAAGTATTTGATACACTGCCAATGGGTTTTCCCATTGACAGTGTATCAAATACTTGTTCTCCCCACTGTATGTGGCACAGCAAAATGAGTTTGCAGTCACACAGAAGAGATTCCGACATAAAAGGCAAAAATGTTTCACTTTGTGTACATTTTCAAAATTGACGATTCTTCATGAAAGGTTCCATAAACATCATTATTAAAATTGTTCCATTATCGTTAAACAAACAATGCAAAGCGCTCAAAAATCGCAAACGAGACTCCACCATGTCCAAAATAATCTGGGAAAAAAAAGGTTTAAACATGTTACTGTCCCACCGTTCCGCCTTCATACTGTGAAATACTCTTAAATAAGAATAAGTGCTTGTGTTTTTCACATGCTTCATTGAGTGAGTCCACTCCAATCCATTCACGCTTCACTTACACGATGAGTTGACAAAGCACACTACCATGTTATTGCCTCCTCTGTCAACAGCAGGCCTTTTGTGATAACAATTTTTAGTTGCCGATGTCTTGTAAATTATTGCCGATATGCGATATTATAGTTATTTTTTAAAAACCAATCCAACCACTAATGTAGTGACAATACATCCTCATTAATTAGCCATTCAAATGCAATAAATTGTTATCATTAAATTAAAAAAAAAAAAAAAAAAAAGTACACCATCTTTCAAGGCCCTCAAAGCGCTCCACGTTATATCGCCATCTACCTACCGTTGACAGAGCTCCAGGAGCAACGTGGGGTTAAGTATCTTGCTCAAGGATACTTACTCAAGTTCTTCAGGGCGGAGAATTGTACCTCCAAAACTCTGGGATGGGGGTGACAACTACTCTACCACTGAGCCCATGCGAGCCCACAATGCATAAGGAGTCATTTGAAACCTAGCTAATAGGTGAGAAACCCAATGACATTTTTGTTCTCTGCCAGTTAGTGCTCATCAAAAGTATTTGATCCAAAATAACTCTCATCTTGTCCTGCACAGTGTGCATGTTTGCTAATTTGAAGCCAAATTATTTCATTGCCAATTAGATTTTTACCAACTGTATGTCACTTTAAAGCTATCCCTAATGTAGAATCTAAAGTATGTGAGATTAACTCCCGAAATCTTTATTTACATTCTGAATATGACATTATTTTATTTTGAAATGTTCAGCGGAAGTACGTTCGCAAAGCTGCTAGCTATAAGCTTTACACTCAGGGCAAAAAAGTGCAGTCTTCTATTTTCGTCATGCATGTGGTGTCAGTAATAGTTTTTTTTTTTTTTTTTTTTTTGCAATGTTTGCAAATGCTGTAAACCAGTGAGTTATCATGTTTGAAGTGTCACCTTTTAACCGCAAGTTTGCGTTTTGGAGAAGACCGCCAATGTTTTATAGCAGGCTAAAGCTGTTAGTACGTTGTCTTTTTCCTGTTAGCCTCAATGTAGCAATGCAATGTTTTAAAATGCTTAATATTGTTGCGTCTCCTTATTTTGTGCATCTAAACTTCAATTATACCGCATGTTGATGACCAATAAACATCTGTGAAAGGAACTGGAGTCTCATATGCAATCAAAACGCACACACACACCAAAGTATGCACGCACGCACGTGGCGGTAAATCGCAGCAGGGAAAATTACCGCTGTCATTTTTATTTGCGGTTCGATTAAATGACGTATTGCATATCGCGACAGTTAACTTTTCCGTTCGAATAGCACCATATTTAACATGACTTGGTCGCAAGCAAGGTGTCAGGTGGTGAGCATGTTATCAACAACAAAAAAATCAACTTATATATTGGATCCACTAAAATTACACTACTGTTTCAATATGTTTTACTTTTTTTAACAACAAAAGAGAGCACTCCCCCAACACCAGGGGGTGCTGCAGCACCCTCAGTACCCTACTTCTCTCGCCACCTTTTTATCCCAATTTACTGAAACACATTCCTTTGAATGTACAGCATTTTTCTCTGTAAATTTTGCTTAACTACGTGAAAAGTGCTTACGGTTGTATCAAAGAGGTGACTTGTTCAAAAACTGGCTTTAGAACTCTAAGCATTTGGTTGCGATTTAGCAAATGATAAGTACCGTAATCTTAAGGTAGTGCCAACCCATTCCTTTTCTGGACCGCTTCTTGTCTGACTATTGCAGGTTGCTTTTCTGTAAGTAACTGGTGGCCAGGCAATCCCAAAGCTGCACCATTCTAACTCACATTCCTATCTAGTAGCAATTTGCCGTTTTTCAATTCACCTAAAAACCATGTTCAGTGATAAAACTGTAATTGAGATGTTTTATTGTAAATGATAAACTTGTATCTTCGACACTGTGAGACACATGCTGCTTACTATCTCGTATGCAGCCACATAAGGGCGTCATTATTGTTTTTCATTGTTTTGACCTATTAGCTGCTGCTATTCATCATGGTTCTGCTTTTTGTTTTATGATCACAAACCACTCCAAATGACTGGCCTCCATATGACATTTAATGGTGTGTTTTTCAGTTCTTTGGAGTGCTTGCAACACACATTTTCATTACCACAACATGAGAACCCAATTTCCAATATTGGTACTTCAAGAAGAGTTAAACTGGCTTGATGTGTAAATGAATAACTTGTAACGCTTCATTTTCAATCAAAAAAGTGATTAAACTCGAGTTTTTCTACATGTCCCATGTATTAACGTGAGAATATTAAAGATTTTTTTTCCAGCTTCTGCAGCAAAGCCAGATGTCAGGAGGGGTCCCACAGGGAGACAAAATTAACAAACTGATACTCTCAGTGGCACTGGGTCATGAAGGACTTTCACCCCATGGAGAAGGATCAAGCAAGCAAAATTAAAAGACAAGAATGTACTTCTTTCAGGGGCTGTCTAAACTCGCCGTAATTGCTGTTTGTGTTGGCAAGGCGAGAGGTAGCAGTGGGGTGGAAGGTGGCGGGGGGGCTTAACTTTGGTGTGTTCAGTGCATGACATTTCCAGACCTTGGTTAAAGTCAGAGCAGGATATTGTATTAGGCAGATTTTTTGTGTTGTATAAACACGAAGTTGTAATCTACCATGCCAATCCTCTCACTTCCAGCTGCAGAACGTGCAGGGCTGGGGGTCGTTGGCATACGGTTTCCGAGAGGAACATAACAGACCCTTCAGTGGCGTGCCTTGTTCATTTGGATGCTAATCGTGCGAGAACCGGTGGTCAGCAACTCAGGCTTGCCAGTGCTCAGTTAGATTCACAGTGCCCAGAAACCAGATGTGCACTCAGCATTAGAAAGCCATATTCACTGAGCTGTGGCTGTATGAAAACAATACATTCCTGTGTAAAGACACTGTATTCTGAAATGGGCAAGGATTTCGGATACGCTTGTTGACATTCTACACTCACACTTGACGAGGCTGTAGACGGACAAGCTCCCATTTTGGTTTTACAAGTGCGTCAGAGAGACAGAGAGAGAGAGCGTATTCACAGGATGAGATGAAGCAGTGATGCTTTACCCACAGCTACATAAACTGGAAGGCTGAAAGAAGCTGTCACGTAGCTGTGGCTGACACATATATCAACCTTTTCCTGGAAAATATAAATAAGCTTACAGTGACAAAGCAAAGCCCAGGTACTGGCAGAATAAAACAAACTTATACAGACTAAATAAATTATGTTTCAAACAAGTGATTTATTTAAAAATGAAACACCTGAACTGTATCATCGGTTTTCCCTGACACGGCTTATTGAGTTTCATGAATAAGCACACCTCACTAACATTAAAATCAAATCCTGGAACATGTTCCCACTAGAAAATGTAATAAAATGAGACCACGCATCACAATTTGTTCCGTTATGTTACTTGACTTTAAGGAAAATAGGAAATACTGTCATGTAAAAGGATTCAATTCATTTCAGGCACTACATATAATGTTTTAACTCACTTTTTGACATTCCTAACTGTCCCACAAGTATATAGACAGTTTCAACATTCCATAACAATACTAAACTGAAGTATTCACACATTGACAGACATGTAATACGGAGAAAAGAGGAAAGCAATCATAGATCTTAAAACATTTTACCATAGTTTAACAGGATTTCTGAGACAAACCATGAAGCTTATCTGACATCTGACTTGAAATCTGTGAATGCTAACAAATGGAAACGAATTGCTGTCTAAATCCAGATTCAATGTTGCAAACAGCGCTTGCTGACTGAGACCCTCTAGTGCGTATGCCACTGTCATATCCTGATAATTACTTTGCAGGCTTCGATAAGACAACAAAGACTCAAACAGACTATGGCAATAGAGATTATATTGATTTAGCTGTGAACATCCCAGCAACATCATCAGAGAACTGCCAAGTGCCACAGTTTGTCAGATTGTACTAAAGCTGACAAGCTCAGCTATTCCAATCTGTCCATTGTGTGAAGAGATCTTTATTTTTTATGTACACAGATAAAAATATAACATATGAACCTAAAATGTACAAACCAACCAATTTTTCTATAGATAAATGTCAATTATAACAATACAAGAATGAAGCACTAGCCGTTTTTTAAGTGCACAATGTAATGCTATTGCGTATTTGCAGTAGTGGAATGTAACAAAGTAAAAGTACTTTGTCACTGTACTTAAGTACATTTTTGTGAATCTGTACTTTACTTGAGTACAAGTACAAAGTGGTACTTTTTACTTTTACTTCACTGCTTTTCAAACTGTCGCGTGCGTTACTTTTTTCTTTTTTTTTTCTCCTTGTGAGTTGATAGTTTCGTTTTCATGACTCTGGCGCAATCAATAATAATAATAATAATAATAATAATAATACATTATATTTGAAGGTGCCTTTCTGGCACTCAAGGTCGCCGTACAATCATTTAAAACATTTAAACATATTAAAAGTGAGAAAATTAAAGTATAGAACGTTTAAGGAAATTTAATATACTAAAAGAGATATAAGGGCAGTTAAAAAGACCAGAACTTAATGATTATTGTGGATAGGCTAGTCTGAACAGGTGAGTTTTGAGTTTTGATTGAAAAAGGGGGAGGGAACCTATGTTCCTGAGGTCGGCTGGGAGCGAATTCCAAAGCCAAACGCTCGGCTCCCCATGGTACTGATGCAAGCGGGGGGGCAGACAGTTGTATGGAGGAGGAGGATCTAAGGGCACAGGAGGGAATAGTAACATGAATGAGATCGGACAGGTATGGAGGGGCGAGGTTATGGATGGCCTTAAATGTGAGGAGGAGAACTTTGTACTGTATTCGAAAGTGGACTGGGAACCAGTGAAGCTGTTGGAGGACTGGAGTGATGTGGTGGATGGAAGGGGTACGGGTTATGATGCGGGCAGCTGAATTCTGGACCTGTTGGAGTTTATGGAGAGTTTTACGAGGGAGGCAGAGGAGGAGAGAGTTGCAGTAGTCCAGGCGGGAAGTGACAAGGCTGTGAACCAGAATTGCAGCAGAATGTGGGGTGAGGGAAGGGCAGAGGCGATTAATGGCGCGTAGATGAAAGTGGGCAATCCGGGTAATGTTACTGATTTGCGATTGAAAGGAAAGTGTGTTGTCGAGGATTACTCCTAGGCTCTTGACTTGGGGGGAGGGTGAAACAGTGGAGTTGTCAATGGTAAGGGATATGTTATGTTTTTTTGAAATGGTGAATTTAGGGGCAACGAGGAGCACCTCAGTTTTATTACTGTTAAGTTTTAGGAAATTGTGGGTAAACCAGATTTTTATTTCTGTGATACAGTCAGTCAGAAATGAGGGCAGGAGACAGGAGGAGGGTTCAGAAGTGAGGTAGAGTTGGGTGTCGTTGGCATAGCAGTGAACGTGGATGTTGAATTTACGAAAAATATTCCCAAGGGGAAGTAGGTATATGATGAAGAGTAGGGGCCCCAGGCGAGAGCCCTGAGGCACACCGGAGGTAACAGGGGAGGGTGTAGATTTAAATGACTTTAGTTGGATATATTGGCTGCGCTCAGAAAGGTTGGATGAAAACCAGAACAACGGGGTGCGGGTGATGACAATAGCGGAAAGCCGGTAGAGGAGTGTGGTGTGACTAATGGTATCAAAGGCTGCAGATAGGTCTATCAGGATGGGGATGGAGAGTCCCTATAAGTTCCATGAAACTATACCGTAGAGGCATCAACGCGAGTACAAGCAAGATTAGGAAGGTGAACAAGATAGTGATCAATAAAAATGACCACACTCTTGTACAGTAGGTGGAGGTGGGCACCTGATACTGTAGTTGCTTGCAATCCACCATTAAGCAAGGTTTTGAGTTTTTTGCTTGTTAAGCTTCTGTTTACAGTGCAGTCAATTTTATTGCTTGTTTTTTTTCTTTCCATTCTGCATAGTTTTAATTAGAACTGAGCAGTCAAAGAATTTTCTAGTTCTTTCTTTGAATATTGACCCAGATCTTTGTATGTCCAGTGAGGAAGTATTTGCACCCCTTGTGATTTTGCAAGTTCACCCATTTAGAAAATAGGTAGAGGATTGACATTTCAATCATAGATGCATATCCACTCAGAGAGACATAATCTAAAGATATAATCCAGAAATCACATTGTATGATTAAAAAAAATATATATATATATTTGTAATTTACTGGCGTTCATAAGTACAGTGTATCACAAAAGTGAGTAAACCCCTCGCATTTATGCAGATATTTAAGTATATCTTTTCATGGGACAACACTGACAAAATGACAATTTGACACAATGAAAAGTAGTCTGTTTGCAGTTTATATAATAGAATTAATTTATTTTCCCCTCAAAATAACTCAAAATATAGCCATTAATATCTAAACCCCTGGCAACAAAAGTGAGTGCACCCCATAAAAACTACGTACATCCCTAAATGTCCAAACTGAGTATTGCTTGTCATTTTCCCTCCAAAATGTCATTTGACTCATTACAGGAGTGCTGTCAGCATTGCTGCAGAGATTGAAGAGGTGGGGGGGTCAGCCTGTTAGTGCTCAGACTATACACCGCCCTCTACATCAAATCGGTGTGCATGGCTGTCACCTCCGGAGGAAGCCTCTTCTGAATACGATACACAAGAAAGTCCGCAAACAGTTTGCTGAAGACATGTCAACAAAGCACATGGTTTACTGCAGTGGTGTCAAACCAATTCCACAAAGGGCCGCAGTGGGTCCTGGTCTTTGTTCCAACAGATCCAGCACAGACAGTTCAACCAATGAGGTTTCTGCTAAAATAAGCAGCACCTGACTGCAATCAGCTGATTACGCTTGTAAAACACCAGATTGGTGAAAATGTATTCATCTTGTCTGGTTGGAATAAAATCCAGCACCCACTGCGGCCCTTTGAGGACCGGTTTGACACCTGTGGTTATCGGAACCATGTCCTATGGTCTGATGAGACGGGCAGCAGAATGTCAAGAGTCAAGAATCTGGGTTGGACAAGGTGTCAAGAGTCAAGAATCTACATTGGACAAGGTAATGATGCTGGAACTTTGGTTTGGTGCTGTTCCAGTGAGATTTACAAAGATGACTGCCTGAAGAAAACATAAAAATTCCCTCAGTCCTTGATGATATGGGGCTGCATGTCAGGCAAAGGTACTGGGGAGAGGGCTGCGGGTAAATCTTCAATTAATGCACAAGTTAACAATGAAATTTGAGACAGCTTTATTATCCCTTCAATTGAAAATATGTGCCATGCCAGAGCTAAAACTGTTGAAGCATTCCTTGAAGAAAGACTCATCAAGTCAATGTCATGGCCTGCAAATAGCCCAGATCTCAACCTTATTGAAAACCTGTGGTGGAAATCTGAAAAAAAAAGAAAAAAAAAAAAAAAAGTCCACAGCAAGGCTCCGCCCTGCAAGAATGATCTGGCAACTGCAATCAAAGAGTTGGCACTAAAGTCTTGAAGAATATTCATCAATTCCATGCCTCAGAGACTGCAAGCTGTCATAAAAGCCAGAGGTGATGGTATTAAATACTAGAGATGTGTTTTGATTGTTATTTCTTTGTTTGTTTCTCATGATTCCATAGTTTTTACCTCAGAATGGAGTGATTCCATATATATTTCTCTGCACTTGCTCTATAAAAGTAACATTTACTGACCACCACAATGTTTTTTATTCATTTCTTAGTGTTTCTGGATGCTAAAGAGTTGCACTTTTGAAGTAATTCATTCTTTTTTTCAAGCTTTTTATCTGAATTTTTTTCTACATGATAAAATGTCTGAGTGAGTGCTCGTCCGATACTGGATACATATATATACACGTACAAAATATTGAATTTTTGCATCGGGAGAAAACACTTACTTTTTACTAGTAAAGTCATTTTTAAAGCAAGCACTTTTGTACTTTTACTTGAGTAAACTTTTTCTTAGATACTTGTACTTTTTTCACACCTGTGTCTGTACTTTTACGTATGTGATAAAAGTGATATATATAATATAATTTATGTTCAAATATTGTTATTTAAATTTGCTCATAAAATCATAAAGTTTTCTTTAGTAATTTTTGAAAGCAAAGGTTTGAACCGAACGATGTATCACCTGAACCAAAACACATGAAAGTTAGTATAAGTCAATACAGATATATTTTTCATTGATCATTTAGCCTATCAATCAGTTAGGTAGATATTCTTGAGAAATGTACCCCGACCCCCGTTCACCTAATCTGTTTGGTCTTATTAACTCATTTGCTCCCATAAACGTATAAATATGTTCTATTTTTAATTGTTTCAGTGTCCCAAAAACATATCTAAGTCTTTTACGTTTTTTTTTTCACAAGAGACATCTCTAGGTTCTGATGTAATATAGCTCCAAAGCACAATGCTCAAAATCCATCTTAAAGCAATAAAACTGGCCACTGGAGGGCAGTAGCGCATTTGGTAAGACCCGCAAACCGATACAACGGAACGAATGGCCGGGCTGCACAGCCGGGGCACCAGCGGAAGACGACCGAATGGACGACCAGGAGGACGTCCAGGACGCCAGGCGACGAACAACCAAGTGCGACGACCAGAAGGACGTCCAGGATGCCAGGCGGTGGACAACCGAGCAGAACAACTGGGAGGACGCCCGGGATGCCAGGCGCTGGACGACCGAGCAGAATGACTGGGACCAACAGTGCAGCGGACGATGCAGTTGAGTCCGTGCTGCTTGCCGAGCAGAGCCCGCGCCGCCATGCTCGGCCGCTCACGTCCCCCGCGACCCTCCAGTGTCCCGCAACTCAGCCAGAAACACGCATGGCCAAACCAGTTCCCCCCAGAAACACAACATACCCCACACATGTTCCCCAGGCGAACTCCGCCACGAGGCAGTGGTCACCACAAAAGAAATACTAAAAAAAATTCATCTTGATGAGACAGGCGGTGACGAGGAAAAAGCCCACCCCGTCAGCCGAGACAGCCGCGGCCACAACAGCGCCATCTTCCAACCCAACAGTCCAGCCATGTGCAAATAAATTGTTACTTTGCTATCAAAAGCTCTATTTGTCTTGTTGTTTATGTTATTTTGTAGAAGGAAAACATTATTCAGATGTTTGGGATGTCACAAAAGCAAGAAATAGCTGTGTTAAAGTCAAAGTTATGTTTGAAATGTATGCTTTTTCAAAAAGCTCAATTTCTCTTTTTTTCATCAGAAATTGGAAAATTGCTCAAACTAAGCTATTTTCTAATGCTGGTTTCTAAAGAATGGAAAAAGATGTCTGACTGTCCTCAAAAATAGAAGGAAACTGGACCACATTACACCGGTTTTGAAATCGTTACATTGGATTCCATTGAGTCAAAGGATAGACTATAAAATACTACTGCTCGTCTACAAAACACTTAATGGCCTTGTACCAAAATACATGCTTGATTTGTTAGATTCCTATGAAACATCTAGACCCCTAAGGTTGTTTGGAACCGGTCTCCTGTATGTTCCAAGAAAAAGAACCAAGCAGGGTGAGGCAGCATTTAGTTATTATGCTCCTCACCTCTGGAACAAGTTACCTGAAGGTCTGAAGTATGCTCAAACTGTTAGCTCCTTCAAATCAGGGCTAAAAAAGCTATTGTTTAGCACTGCATATCCATAACCGTCTATATATTTCATTCTATTTGCTTTCTCTTCTTATCTCCATTGCTGATTTCAATTATTAGCAGTAGTAGTAGTATTTGCTTTATTTTTATTTATTTATTTATTTATTTATTTATTTTTATTATATTCGTGATTAATTGCGATTTTTATGTATAATTTTATTTCCTATTTCGATTGTCTTTTTTTTTACGTTCTATTGATTTTAATGTGATTGTTATGATCTTCATGTGATGTAAAGTACTTTGAATTGCCTTTTGTTGAATTGTGCTATATAAATAAATTTGCCTTGCCTTGCCTAATATATATATATATACATATATATATATATATATAAATGTCTACCTAAGGATTCGTATTTGAACTTGACACTCATTGTGGTCCGCAGTGTGCTCAGGGAGCTTGTGTGTCTGCTCAGACACATGAAAAACTAGATGGAACATTGCCTGATAACCAAGGAAAGGGGTGGGGGTCCTGAGAGATAAGTGATTGGGAGGGGTGAAGTGTACATTAAACAGCCATGTGGTCTCGAACCCAGTATTTGGTATTTGTGTGAATCCATTGTGAGTATGTTGGCATCCCTCTTCTATGCTGTCTCATTGCTAATCCTGACAACGAGGTTTTCTACTTGAGTGAGTTTAATTTCATCTAGTCATTCATGAGTCCTATCTAACATGTGATAGTCCTGCAGACGAGTGGAGATGCCATCGTCCATCTTTGGAAATGTGTGGTTTATTTTCAAAAATAACATAATATCCGGGTTATAAAATCCCATCCCCGGCCTCCTCGCACAGAGAGCGCCGAGTCACGAACATGGGACGAGTCTGAAAATGTCAAACCCGCTTGTGTGTTAAATACAAAAATATCAACGGAAAATGAACCTGCACCTTTTAATACGTTGTGTCCTATGTTCGCGAAAATACGGTACTCATTTTGCGTGCCAAGGCTATGAAATCTAAGTATATAAGTTGTCATTGTGTGAACTGCCAGGAGTGCGACGGGAATAAAGCCACCCCCTAGTACTTTGGAGAAAAAGAAAAAAGTACAAAGACTAAGGAATGTCTTTATCATGAACAAAAGAGGTGACTCAGGGCTGACAGCACTGGGAGAATTCATTTCTGGCCCAGTTGGTGGTGTGGACTTCTGGCACACACTAATGAAAAGGTATATGATCAAAATCTTTCATTTCCACCTTGTTTATAGGTGAGTAAATGGATGACTAAACAGCCCTGGATACTATTATTTTCAGAGAGCACAGGGATGCGGAGATGAATCGTTTTAAATATGATCCATGAAGGTTACTAACCTCTGTGTTTTTTCTCACCAACCACACTGAGTTCAAAAGTGCACATTTAAGCGTGGCTGCTTTGATGAACGTCTAAAAGAGCCAATCATATGTAATTAGTAGCAAGGTTATTTTAAAGCTACATTAAGAGGTACGATGATGAGGAAACGGTTTGGGAATGTGTGTGTATTTGTTGGAAGGGAAAATAAATCACAACTTGCTCTGTTTTACTTAAAATGAATGGTTTACTGCCTTGTGAAATGAGTTGACAACAAAGCTTGTTCCTGCAGCTGCATGGCCGTTCATCACATGCGCAGCAGAGAACGATAAAGGGATCATTTTCCAGCTGCCTTTAAACACAGCATTGTCAGAAGAGCGATAGATGAGTTAGGAACCCCCCTACCTCCCTCAGGGCTCCTCTATCAACCTAACTCTCAGTAGCTTTGTACAAAAGACAGCGAATAGGTGAGCCTTTGTGCTGACTCACCTTACATCTACTGATCCACTGGCCCCTCAGACCTCCCACCCCTTCACTGAGTGACAACTTGTGTGAAGACAATGTGGCCCAGAAAATTTATACAGCTATATGCACATTACCTATGAACAGATTTACGTAATTTTGAAGGTTGTTGAAAATACTGCTACACACAGAATGTGTCTCCTGTTAACTCTATTACAGTAAATGTGGTATACGACTTGAACAGTGCATAATATTTTTAGTCATCCATTTACGTCTTTCAATGTTCGTCATAATTTTGCGATTCTCTTCAAAGGGTTATACATCTTCAGAATGTGTATACCAGTGGAAAGAATCTTGAACACTGGAAGTCCTTGGGTTTTTTGCCTCTAAAGAAAGACCAGAAAGGCGTCAAATGACCCCGATACCAAACTGACAACTTGGCTTTGTCAAAAAAAAGACCACTCAAACAAGCAATCAAGTAGACAACCCCTCTATATACTCCTGTGGAGTCGCTGCCTAGGTGTAAAGTGGGGGGTTTAACTCTGGATAGCTGCAATTAGCATCTTGAATATTTGCAAATCCAGGGCTCCCTTGGCTTTATCAAACACGGAGGAACACGTAGATGGCCAATCGCCGTGTTCTACAATATGATTGACATGGCCGCACTGAATGCATATGTGTTGTATCAGGCATGCACAGGAAGTCAAGAGAGGTTGGTGGACTTCTTGGTGGGTCTTGCAAAGAATTTGGCTTACTCTCATGTGGGCGCAAATAAGGCTCAAAGGAAAAAATGCTTCAGCAACAACTTCCAACACCTAGCCCGGGAAAAGGACGAAGTGTCATACTCATATGTCACCACAGAAATATGTTTTTTTTTTTTTTTTTTTTTTTATTAAAGTTGCTAATTGGAGCAATTTAACCCTGTGGTCTTGCGAGTGTGAATGGGAATGACTAATGAGAACCTCAATGTGTCCCATTCCCTATTAGAAAATAAAATACAGTAATTACATAGTGTACAATAATGCTATAAGGTAAATCAATGAAGACATATTTGCTTAAAAAACTTACCTCAATGGCTGCACAATAATACCGAGGGAACTGGCAACTAATAGTGGCACTGGTCTAGCAGTGAAAACGAATACTGCTCAATAAGCTAATAGCGAGCTAACGGGGGGGGGGCATCGCCGAGCTTGCGCCGTTTACCATTTCTCTGCCTTCTTGAAATGTTAACTGACGTTCACCTCCACTTCTTAACATGAAAGCAATGCTCAAAACTAACAGAAAATAGCGCTTGCGTGACGTCAAACAACTCTGGAAAAAGGAAAGCGGGAAAAAAAAAAATGACTGGAGACAAAACGGCGGACGAGACGCGGCAGCGTAACTCTCTGACACATTTCATGATTGCATTTACATGTCTCTGTCTTGGTTCCGTCTGCATTCAAATGATGTCGCAATACCGCATGAAAACGATGTAGTATTGACGATGCCGCGGGAAGTGGGGTGGTGAAGGTGCTGCTGCACCCCCTGGTGTTGGGGGGAAAAAAAGTGTTTCGGTATATTCTTTTTTTCCTTTTTTTCCCTTTAAATTAATTAATTAATAAAATACTGAGACAATTCCCCAAAGAGGGGATTTGCATTATAATACACGGGCGCTTTTATTTCCAATACAAAAACTCCAACACAAACTATACTTTTTAGTAGCCTAGTAGTAGTATGTAAACTATTCAGAATGCGTGTGTACTGCCATTGTGCACGCCTTGTATGGAGAAAACGTGCAAGCATGACAAATTTGGACCGAAACGGCTGTTTTGGATGGGAAAAACTAAAAAATCCTAAGCACTCCCTGCTGTGAGTGACTTCCAGAGCCCCCAAGTATTCATGACAGGGCCTAGGAGGCAGTGCAGTTTTACAAGGGGACAGCCAATGATTTTCTTGACAAAAACCTACTGAGCGCAGGAGACAATATACTCGCCCGCTCGAAGCAATAGCGTCCACGCGTTTTTTTCTTTTGCTTTAAAAGACACAAAAACGCGAACATAAAAAATATTTAAATTAAAAACATTATAAAAACAGTCAATTAAAGCCGACATTCTGCCATTTTTTCTGTTTTGAATGTTTAGAAGCAGCGACTACGCATGTCCAAAGTGACGGGTGTGATTGCTGACGTCATCGGAGCGAGAGCGTTCTATTCATATTGTTACGCTGCAATCCCTGGAATGGCGTACCGCAAGCAACACGTCACTTCCGCTCATTAATATTCATGACATTAGCTACTGTTGCTAAGTAAGGACAAGCCACCGTTTGTCCCTAATAGGAAATGAATGGAAATCGTGTACGAAGGAGATGTTTACAGAGTTAAACCTACCAATTCTCTCCGAAAATGATGTGCCTGGTGCCAAACTGACTGGCAAAGATGTGGAAGAATATAAAAATGTTCAGTTAAAGAGATGGCTTTAGTGTCGAAGGCTGAAAAAGACGAAAAAAACGAGCCGCCCTAAGCATAGCTTTAGCTTTTTTATCGACGCGACTGACAATGACATTCTCCTGTTTCAACAAGCTAGCCTTTACCATCAGCCCTGTCTTTCTTATATATCCTCTGGTTGTCCTACGTCTCTTATCGTTCTTGGGGGTGATTTAGTTAGCTTTGTGTAGCGATCGCAAATGCTACTCAGTGGCAGCCAACAAACACTTTTAATTTTTTCGTTGATAACACATCTTAATCCTATAATGTATTTACACTTCCCCCTTACTAATGTTGGTTTTATATATATATAACAGAAACGGTAACAGTGGCAGTCAGATACCATTGTAATTCTTTTCAGGTCATTCATTGTCAGACAGAAGCAGTACGGCACAACGTTATGCTAAAAAAATAAGTTAAAAATATAAAAATGGCTTACCTCTTTGTCCTCTGAAAGACCATGCCAACCCAACATAATGTTTACTGCATATGAAACGTGAATGGATTCGCCGAGCTGGTGTTAAAATCCACGCAAGTTGATTCGGTCTTCACATTTTTCCCTTTCGAGTTTTTGGTTTCCAGAAACGTATGAAGAAAACATCTTTCATGTGTCGTAATGTCTAGAGTCGTTTCTACAAGTTCCAAAAAAGCAATGCGTGATCGGCATATTCGTTTTTGAATGATTACCGGAGAAAAGTAGCACTTTTTACGTTGGGTCTATGCGAGGGCGGGTCTATAATGTCCCACTTCGGCTTTACTTCCGCTTTACGATGCGACGTCACGGTCTAAAAATAGCCTGCGTGAGGTACGCCATTGAATCGTTCCGGTTTGGAAGCCGGAATCAAATGTTTGCATCTTCGCCTTTCGTTTTTGCCATCACTATTCTGCAACACAATCGTTGCGTCTTGGTGTCTCAGTGTCACCATGTAAACGGCCCCCCAAAGAAAAGATTTTAATATTACTTCGGAATGGTTACAAACTGCTTGCATTCAGGCCGACAGTGAAGAAAATAAGTATTTGAACACCATGCGACTTTGAAATGATTGGTGGGTTTGAAATGTTCATGGTAGGTGCTTGTCCACTGTGAGAGACAATCTAAAAAAAAAAAAAAATCCAGAAACACAGTGTATGATTTTTTTCAACAATGTATTTGTATTATACTTCTGCAAATAAGTATTTGAACACCTGTGTATTAGGTAGAATTGTGAGCCTCAAAGACCTGTTAGTCGCCTTCAAAAAGTCCAACGAATAGGTGGAGTGGAAGTAAACTTTTAAGTCTGACTTTTTAACCTGTTTGAGGCGGTTAGCTGCATATAAACACCTGTCCACCCCATACAATCAGGAAGACTCCAATTCCTAACATTGTGAAAACCAAAGAGCTGTCCAAGGACACCAGAGACAGAATTGTAGACCTCTACAAGGCTGGACACGGTTACAGGGCAATTGCCAAGCAGCTTGTTGATATAAGAGCCACCTTTGGATCAATTATTAGAAAATGGAAGAAGCTAAACATGACTGTCATTCTCCCTCGGACTGGGGCTCCATGCAAGATCTACCTCGAAGGATCTCAATGATCCTAAGAATGGTGAGGAAATCAGCCAAGAACTACACAGGAGGAGCTGGTCAATGACCTGGTCAATAAGCTGGGACCACTATTTCCAATGTTACTGTTGGTAATACACTAAGACATCATGGTTTAAAATCATGTATGGCATGAAAGGTTCCCCCTGCCTAAACCAGCACATGCCCAGGCCTGTTTTAAGTTTGCCAGTGATCATTTGGATGATCCAGAAGAGTCATGGGAGAAAGTAATGTAGTCATATTAGATCAAAATGGAACTTTTTGGTCTTAATTCCACTATTAGTGCTTGGAGCAAGAATAATGATAAATTGCATCCCAGGAACACGTTTTTTTCTCCATATGGGACTGGACAACTGCACTGTATTAAGGAGAGGATGCCCAGAGCCATTTATTTTGAGATTTTGGGGAATAACCTCCTTTCCTCAGATCATTGAAAATGGGTCTTCCAACATAACAATGGCCTGAGACAGACAGCCAGAATAACCAAGGAGTGGCTTCGTAAAAGGCATATCAAGACTTAAACCCAATTGAAAATCTTTGGAGGAAGCTCAAATTCTGTGTTTCTCAGTGACAGCCCAGAAACCTGATTAATCTAGAGAAGATCTATATGGAGCAGGGGTGCAAAATCCCTGCAACAGTCTGTGCAAACCTGGTAAAAAGTTACAGGAAAACCTCTGAAATCGTAATTAAAGGTGACTGTACCAAATATTGATTTTTTTCAGGTGTTCAAATACTTATTTGCAGAAGTATAATACAAATAAATTGTTAAAAAGTCATACTCTGTGTATTCTGGATTTTTTTAAATGTCTCTCACAGTGGACAAGCACCTACCATGAGAATTTCGAACCTGCCCATAATTTCTAAGTGGGATTACTTGCAAAATCGCAAGGTGTTCAAATACTTATTTTCCTCACTGTATCATCTATGAATAGGAGAGAAGTACAGGTATAACTGACATAACAGTCATCGTCAACTGCGTCCATAAAAAAACAAAACAAATCTGATAATTTTTTTTTTTTTTGTGATTTGCATAATTTGATTCTTTGAGTAACCATCTTTCAATTAAATACCATTTATAGGCGTACTAAGTGTTGTCTTTCCCTTCAAGCAATGCTCAGTGGGGACATTTGGATCAGATTTCTTAATTCCCCTGTTGGCTGTTGACTGATGGTTCCTGGTTTTCCATGTGCCATTGTGACCCACACATTGATCCGTCTCCTGCCTACTTGCCTAAACAGAGGTTGCATTCATTTCATAAACAGCCGTAATGTCATAGATCTACAGGGAGTCTGGAATGTATTGTTATACCTGCCATACTGCTTCAAATGGGGGTCTCCACGCCAATTGACACAGAGGCTAAATTAGTAGCTGTGTGCGCTGTGCACTTGAACAAACACATGCCTCACCTCAAATAGACGCCTCCTTTTATGCTCTTAAAGAAAAAAAATTACAGGTGGTGCTAGTAGGTAGTTTTTAATTACAATTCAAAGAGCACAGTTTCCACATGCGGTTGAGTTGGGTTTGATATGTTACACCCTGATTTGGTTAACATCGCAGATAGAAACATAAGCTATGTGAAAATTGTGTGTGGGGGTAGAAGCACTGTCTTCATGGCATTTTTACCAATTGCACCTCCTCCCCCATTCAAAAGAGTACAAAGTAGCACGAGGAGCCAGAAAATTTCTGTTCCCCTCCTCTTTTATGTTATAGCTGAACTAGGCCCATTCAGAGGCATAGGCAGAGATTGAGGGGAACAAGGGGGCCAGTCACCCCCCAGGTGGCCAAAAATGTCATTCCATGTAATTGACATTTCTTTGATTGAATTTAAAGGGACAGTTCAGAATTTTTGACATAAGACTTAATCTTTGAGTTAGCAGGGGTTTAATTGGTCGGTGGAGTTGATGGATTGAGTGGCCGTAGCACTCCTATCTATTGTGGTCGCATTGCACATCTAAAAAAAAAAAAAAAAAAAAAATCCTCCAGAATGAAATTAATTACAGTTGTTTGCTGTGACATTGTTTTGGCCACAGGGCTATTTTAAACAATGATCTGCATTTTGAATTTATTTGACATGTTAGGTCTGTTAATAACATTTTTCTTTATTGGTATGCTAAGCAAGCACCATTGACTAGCGCTAGCTTAGTCACTCCAGAGCGCTGAAACTATCAAGGAATTGACAAACTGCAGGGAATTTTTTAAAATCAACTCCGCCAACTAATTCAAACCCAGTTAACTTGATGATTAAGCCTAATGGCAAAAATTTAGAACTTTCTCTTTAAAAAACAGACCTAGCCGTTCAAATGTTGTCTAAAAAAGTTGTAAAACAATATAACAAACAACAAAAATGAATGAAATGAAACAAAAATCCTACAAAGTATTTCATAATGGGTCAAAATTATTTATCGAACAGATCATGTGACTAGCACCTTAGAGATGTTCCTTAGCTTTACTTAGCCAAAACCCACCCAGAGTGGCTAACCCAAGGTCAGACAGTCCTCATCATGAAGGACCCCCAGAAGGGAACAGTACCATCCAACTACCGGCCTATCACCTGCCTCAGCACCACATGGAAGCTCCTATCAGGCATCATCGCAGCTAAAATGAGCAGGCACATGGAGCAATACATGCACAGGGCACAGAAAGGGATTGGCAATATCACCAGGGGAGCCAAGCACTAGCTACTGGTGGACAGGGCAGTCGCTGGAGACTGCAAGGCCAGGAGCACCAACCTGTGCACTGCCTGGATCGACTACAAGAAAGCCTATGACTTAATGCCACACACATGGATACTGGAATGCTTGAAGCTGTATAACATCAACAGGACACTAAGGACCTTCCTCCAGAACTCAATGGGGCTTTGGAAGACAACTCTAGAAGCCAACTCAAAGCCAGTTGCACATGTGAGCATCAAATGCGGTATCTACCAAGGAGATGCTCTGTCACCCCTGCTGTTCTGCATAAGCTAAACCCCCTCAGCCAGATCATCACCAAGAGTGGTTTTGGGTACCGGTTCCGAAGTGGAACAACCATCAGTCACCTCCTCTACATGGATGATATTAAGCTGTATGCCAAGAACGAGCGTGACATCGACTCCCTGATTCACCTCACGAGAATATATAGCAATGACATCGGGATGTCATTCGGACTAGATAAGTGTGGGCGAATGGTATCCAGAAGAGGGAAGGTGATCTCAACTGAAGGGGCTAAACTACCTGAAGGCAACTTAACTGATGTGCAGGACAGCTACAAATACCTGGGGATCCCACAGGCAAATGGGAACCATGAGGAAGCAACTAGGAGGTCTGCCACAACCGTAAGTATTTACTGGTTCAAAAATATACATACAGCAGCGCTAATATTTGGTAACATGTCCCTTGGCCATTTTCACTTCAATTAGGCGCTTTTGGTAGCCATCCACAAGCTTCTGGCAAACTTCTGGTTGAATCTTTGACCACTCCTCTTGACAGAATTGGTGCAGTTCAGTTAAATTTGATGGCTTTCTGACATGGACTTGTTTCTTCAGCATTGTCCACAAGTTCTCAATGGGGTTTAAGTCAGGACTTTGGGAAGGCCATTCGGAAACCTTAATTCTAGCCTGATTTAGCCATTCCATTACCACTTTTGATGTGTGTTTGGGGTCATTGTCCTGTTGGAACACCCAACTGCGCCCAAGACCCAATCTTCGGGCTGATGACGTTAGGTTATCTTGAAGAATTTGAAGGTAATCGTCCTTCTTCA
This sequence comes from Corythoichthys intestinalis, assembly GCF_030265065.1. Taxonomy (NCBI): domain Eukaryota; kingdom Metazoa; phylum Chordata; class Actinopteri; order Syngnathiformes; family Syngnathidae; genus Corythoichthys; species Corythoichthys intestinalis. The sequence goes on from NC_080404.1 coordinate 9,669,748, forward strand.
TTATCCCATTTACTCTCTGTAAAGCACCAGTTCCATTGGCAGCAAAACAGCCCCATAGCATAATACTACCACCACCGTGCTTGACGGTAGGCATGGTGTACTTGGGGTTAAAGGCCTCACCTTTTCTCCTCCAAACATATTGCTGGGCATTGTGGCCAAACAGCTCGATTTTTGTTTCGTCTGACCACAGAACTTTCCTCCAGAAGGTCTTATCTTTGTCCATGTGATCAGCAGCAAACTTCGAACAGTCGAGCCTTAAGGTGCCGCTTTTGGAGCAAGGGCTTCCTTCTTGCACGGCAGCCTCTCAGTCCATGGAGATGCAAAACACGCTTGACTGTGGACACTGACACCTGTGTTCCAGCAGCTTCTAATTCTTGGCAGATCTGCTTTTTGGTGATTCTCGGTTGAATCTTCACCCTCCTGACCAATTTTCTCTCAGCAGCAGGTGATAACTTGCGTTTTCTTCCTGATCGTGGCAGTGACAAAACAGTGCCATGCACTTTATACTTACAAACAATTGTTTGCACTGTTGCTCTTGGGACCTGCAGCTGCTTTGAAATGGCTCCAAGTGACTTTCCTGACTTGTTCAAGTCAATGATTCGCTTTTTCAGATCCATGTATGTATATTTTTGACCCAGCAGATTTGAATCACTTTTTCTGTCAACCCATAATAAAGTCATAAAAGAACCAAACTTCATGAATGTTTTTTGTGACAAAGAAGTATCTGTTCCAATTACTCTATCGGAGAAAAATCTGAGTTGTAGAAATAACTGGAAACACAAGAGAGCCATGACATTATGTTCTTCACAAGTGTATGTAAACTTTTGACCACAACTATAACTATATATATATTATTATGTTACTTATTTCCCCCCTTCTGTCATTCTTTGCATACTCTCCTCATTAAAATATGAAAACCTATAAATGTTTGGGTTGTTTTAGTTAAAGCAGACACTGTTTTTTTTCATCCGTGTGATTTTGACAAAGATCAGATCACATTCGTCCATCCATCCATCCATCCATCCATCCATCCATCCATCCATCCATCCATCCATCCATTATCTTCCGCTTAATCCGGGGTCGGGTCGCGGGGGCAGCAGCTTTAGCAGGGAAGCCCAGACTTCCCTCTGCCCAGCCACTTCACCCAGCTCCTCCGGCGGGATTCCAAGGCGTTCCCAGGCCAGCCGAGCGACATAGTCTCTCCAGCATGTCCTGGGTCGACCCTGGGGCCTCCCGCCGGTGATCACATTTGATTGACATTTGATGGGTATTTTATGCAGAAATGTGAGCAATTCCAAAAGGTTCAGCAATTCCAAAAGGTTCAGATACTTTTCATACCACTGTCATATATATATTGTAAGTAAATTTTATGACTGACACCGCGTTTTGGTGTCATCATCATGTTTTGCCCCCCCTCCCACAAAAGTCAAACTCCGCCTATGTTCAGTACTTTGGAATCATGGAATCTAACTTTTGACTTCTCACCTGAAGTGCAGTGAGGATGTTTGGCAATGCTTGGCCGTACGTGTCATGACAGTGAACTGCTAGAGCGCTGGCTGGAACCTCCTTCATCACACTCTGCAGCATCTTGCACATGGAACCTGGAGTTCCCACACCTATGGTGTCCCCCAGGGAGACCTCATAGCATCCCATCTCATATAATTTCTTGGCCACCTAAGGAGAGAATAAAATACTGGAGAAGACTAAACCATGAAATCTCTATTGTAAAATCAACCATACTAACTTTGGCAACTTTACAAGGATCAACGTGACCTTCATAGGGGCATCCAAGGGCACAGGAAACATACCTTTAAAAAGAACATTTCAATTAAATCCAAGACATTTTTTACAGTTTATTCGGTGATAGCTAAAGTAGTGCTGTTCAGATCGTGTAACTGTTTTATAAAATAATGCAGATTTAATATGAAAAAACACAATGTAGAACAATGCCGTGAGTTGCACATGTGACCTTGGGAAACATACTTTTTTGCCATACTAAAATTAAATGTAACTGTAGATCCACTCAGTAGGTGGCAGTGGCGCTTTCGTTTTCAGAGAGTACACACTATTTTTTAACCAAAGAAGAGCACTGAAGATATGAAGAGCTAAGACGAGGAAATATGATGAAGCGTATGTATTGTTTGGCTTTTGGCTTTGACTTTCAATACAGTGGGAGACAAGGAAAGACCATTTTGTTCACTGTGTCCAAAAATGTTTGCAGCGGACAACAGGAAGCCAAATCAATTAAGTTTACTTCACTTAAGTTCACTTAGACCACAATCACACTGATAATCTGCTTGATTTGTTTTCAGTTAAAACATGCAAAATATTGCCAACAATCGTCCTGCTTCGTCAGTGTTACATCAGTAAACCAGCGAGCACTTTTAGCATCATATAAGGTTGCATACCAAGTTGTTCAGTGCAAAATAACCCCACACCATCGCAAAGGAGCTGATACTGCTAGCAGCAGAAATAAAAACTGTCCCTCTGCCCAATGACACTGTCGTTTTTGTTCTATTGATTTTGTTTTTTCGGTCAAATTGTTTGAAATATTGTCCTCATGAGTTAATGTTGCTTATAAATTTGAATTTATTATTATTTATTGATCATATTAAATTTTATTTTTCAGTAACAATGGTCAAGAATTTCTTACCTTTAGTGTATTTTTACAGTTTGCATGTGACTTTTTTTTTTTTTTTCAGGCAAATCAATGAATCTTTTCTGTTACAAACAAAAGAATGTTAATGAAGTTAAATAAGTAAAAATGACACAATGTAATGCAAAGGTGTACTTATAATAAGAATAATCTTATAAACAAATGATACTATTTACAGTGGCAGTACAGAGTTGGGGGTGGGAGGGAGGGCGAAACGTTTACACCTTGCTGGGGTGACGTAACAGAAAATAATTGAGAAGCACTGCAATAAGGGAACTCTTAAAAGGTTCGATAAATGTGTTTTTGTTTGATTTGCCAAATGGAATACATTTGTTGGTCAAAGACAAACAAATTCATTTTTTACTTTTCCGGTGAAAAAATTGATAGCTTCTGGTACCTACCAACTTCGCCTCATACCCATCGCATAGCTAAAGCTCTGCTCAAACGAGTCGCCTTGGTTTGTAACAGTATATTTTACATTTTACAAACTGCAAACACTCGTCGGAATAAAGCTATGCAATAATAAGTTTATGTCTAACTTATACACTGTAACACAAACTATTATTCTTTGAATTTACCCTGTGGTTACCCATGATTCATATGGAATAAAACAATCTATAAAAATAAGATAAACATACTTACATATAAGTCTGTATGCATTATGAGGAAGCAGACACTGGCCTTTGCTTGTGTGAACAGTAAATAGTCAATGCTACCACCAACTCTAGCCCAGTCCGTTGCAGTATTGTTTTTATTTGCAGTCTTAGTGTTCTAATTATATTATTCAAAATCATCTATGAACTGTGAAACTACCATCAGGCTCGGCAAAATGAAACACTTTTTTTTGGCGGGGTTGTCATCTAAGGTTTCCTAACCTAAAGCAGTATTGCAGTATTTCATTTATACCTAAAGATTCCAAAATTAAAGTTAGAATATGTGTGTATGTTTGGAATTTTTAGACATGTATACTCAAAAGATAGTTTGACAAAGTAATGACGTCACTTTTAATGTAAAGGGCTTTGCTTAACATGCTTGAAAAACCACAGTGCTGTATTTTGTATGTATATTTCGTTGATGAGCAAAATATTCATGACAATGACGTGACGAGCTAAAAACATGGCTCAGGACACTAGAAAATAATGAGACAGATGCCAGTTTTTGTGTGACGAAACGACTACGAGACAAAAATGCGACATCGTTTCTGTACGTTCACAATGCATGACATTTTCATACTATACGTGGAGTACGTCACTCATGTGACGTAACTTTTTTTTTTTTTTTTTACATACAGTTCATGACTTCCAGGTAAGACCACTAACTACTACTACTGAAAGTCCAACTTGCATCAGAGTTAGCATAACCTTAAACTGTGTGAATTTGCTAACCTGCAAAACATGAGTAGGTAACTGCTTAGAGAGAAGTGTCCTCCTGTATGTGATTTCTACCGTTAACGTTATTTTAACTGTGACAAATGTAGTGAACCGAGGTTTACCCCCTTCTCCCCAATTTCCATTCTTGTTTTTAATAATGCGCTGTGAAATGTTTTCTTTTTTTTTTGTTGAGTTTTGTGTTTGTGGACGAAAGCAGTAGTGTTTTACCTGAAGGAAGGCTCCATTTTTATTTATTTCTGTATTGCCTACGAATATTGAGAACAAACCTACGGCCTTGTGTGAAATCTTTCTTTCATTCATTCATTCATTTTCCGAGCCGCTTTTCCACACGTGGGTCATGGGGGCGCTGGAGCCAATCCCAGCTAACTATGGGCAGTATGCGGGGTACACCCTGCAACGTTTGCAAGCCAATCGCAGGACAAAAGAAGACGAACAACCATTCACGTGCACACTCATACCTAGAGACAATTTAGAGTGTTTGAATACCCTACCATGCATATGGTGTGGGATGTGGGGGGAAACTGGAGTACCCAGAGAAAACCTACGCAGGCACGGGGAGAACATGCAAACTCCACACAGGAAAGCCGCAGCCATAGGTGGAGTTTCAGGGCGGGCCGTGGGGGCTTGGACCCTCTTAGGCTGAAAAGTGTCATTGCATGTAATTTACTTTCCTATATTTGATTTTAAAATTACGAGTTTTCCGGTAAAATATGTCTATAAAAGCAATAAAACAAATGACAAAAATTAATTAAATCAATATAACAAAAAAAAGTATTTTTTATAATGGGTCAGAATTATTTTTCGAACAGATCATGTGACTAGCACCTTAGACGGTCATTTGATTTGCCTAGCCAAAACCACCTGAGGACCAAAGAGGCAAGATGGATATACGAATTTTTTTTTTTTTTTTTTTTTTGCAAGCGACAACAACTACTTGAGCAAGAACCAAGAATTGAAAATGTGGATCATAAAACGCACCACCAAAATGGTGAGTTTCAATTTGCCCCACTAAAGATGCTAATTTTACAACAGAGCCACCACCGGTGTTCTGCCAGATTTTTCACCCTTATAATATTTTGCTCCCAAAGCTGTTGTGGTGGTGAATGGGCCCTCTTTTACATTCAGTTGGACTCTCAATATTATCCACAGGTGCTAAATAAACAAGTAACATCGTAAACAAATACATGTTCAACATGAATATGGTGCAAAGTAATGCTTAACGACACAGCGAAGACGTAAACATTGAGAGAGTAGTGTGCAGTTGTTGTGTGCACTACCATGGTAGGATGTGTCTGAGGAGAACTTTTGTACACATCCGTCCATGATGAAACCTAAGTAAATATTCCTTTATTTAAAGAAAGTATGTTGTGTTTACTTTGTAACCGCTCTATTCGCACCTGTTTTTAACTCACAAAGTTGCAAATTCTGATGGGGTGCAAAATTTGACAGAACATCGGCGGGCATACCATATTCAATGGATGACGATCTTGGCGAAAAGTATAGCTGCCCTAAGACGCCTGATTTAGAATCCCCCTAAAAATAATGGGAAGCTAAAAAAAAAAAAAAAACGCTAATTTTCTACTTATTCTTATATATAGTCTTGTAAATTAATTTTATTGCAGACACTGCGTTTTGGGGTCATCAACATGTTGTGCCCCCCCGCCCCAAAAGTCAAACTACACCTATGGCCCAAACCCAGGATTGAACCCTTGATCTCAGAACTGTGAGGCGGACATGTTAACCACTTTGTGTTTGAAACTTGTTGTGTTTTATTGTGTGTTATGTTTATAACTGTGCCAAAAGCAGTTTTTGCAATTCACTGGTTTTAGGGGGTTTAAAGCCCCCCCGAGAAAAAAAAAAAAAAAAAGGGCTCAGTGCCAGCCTTTACGTCAGGGAATTCAAAAATTCAAGCCACTTTCACCCCTGGTCATATGTCAACTACTACAGAGTGTTGAGGCAGGTAGGTACCATGCAGTGAAAAGCAGGCAGTGATCATTCAGACCCACTGTGTTCAAACTGGCTGTGTGACAAACACAAAGATAACAAACCCGCGGACTGGAATCATTTCCTCTTTTGCACCCCTGATGACTTCGTCAAACCTCTGCATGCTTTCATCGATAGAGCAATTGATGTTTTTTATGCTGAAGGTTTCAGACGCTGAGCCAAATACTGCCACTTCAGTAGCACCGGCTGCAACCTATGGAAGAAAGATTTTTCTTTTTTAAATGCTTTTGTGCCACACTTTGAGAGCTAATCAGTTCATGCATTCATGTTTCTCACAGCCTCCTGAAAGCCTTGCAGGTTGGGTGTCAATACAGGGTACTGAACATGAGGTGCTTTGTGGATTCCCTTGAGAACCTCAGTGTGGTCGGCCATCTGAACAAAAAAGAAGAAAACATATGACGCATAAAAATAAACGTTTAACGTCAACAGAGCTTGTTGCTGAAAATACATCATTTTCAGTCAAGCCTTTCACATCCCTGCACAGACCATTAGGCCAAAGTTGCTTGATGTCATATTTCCTTAAAATGGACAAAACATATTTGAGTGTACTTGAAAATAGAAATACAATTTATGACAGGAAATGTAGTCTTTCTGAATGTAAAAAATATTTCTCCAGAAAAACATCTGCTACTTCATGCAGCTGAAATGGAGGTAGGCCACACTAGTGTTTCACCTAGGTGGTTGAATAATGTCATTGCAGATAACTGACTTTCCTATAAATGAATTTAAAGGGGATGGTCAGAATTTTTTTACATAAAGCTTAATCTTAGACTTTAATTAGTTGATGGAGTTCATTTCAACAAATTTCGTGCAGTTTGTTTGTTAATTGTCAGTTTAAAGCAGGGGTCCCCACCGCCGGGCCGCGGACCGGTACTGGTCTGTGGCGTATTTGGTACCGGGCCGCAAAAGAAATAATAATTTATTAACGACAGCATAATGGCCGAATTAACTTTGGCCTGTGCCCCTTAACACACCAGTATCCCTGTCTACTCTAGATATAATACTACAGGATGGAATGTCGTCAGAGAAATCCATTGATTGGACTGCCAGCAGTACATCTTGTTTTGTATATCTATGTGCACTTGTCCTCGATAATAATGTCTGACGTAGGGCGGGCGCATCACATTTGTTCCCGGAAATGATTAGCCTCCACACTAGAATGACTGAAAAACAGACGTCTTTGGACAGATTTTTTACTGGGAAAAGGGCACCTGACGAGCCAGAAGATGAGCCTACAACCTCGAAGAAAACAAAATTTACTCTACTTCCCAATCACTAAAGACCCACGAACTGCAAAGGAGTGGATTTGTGACCCATTTGTGAATAAACTGAGTGATTCGAGCATGTCTGTGCAACAGGAGGATCAATTTGTAGAGATCACAAATGACGGCGACCTTAAACGTACATTTGAGACAACAACTCTACCGAGGTTCTGGATTAAAGTAATTGCGGAATATCCTGACATCGCAAGGAGAGCATTGAAAACTGTGCTACAATTTCCAACATCGTATCTTTGTGAAGCGGGCGTCTCTCACTCTCCCATCACACTTTGATGGGATCAACTTGTCTCAACAAAACAAGCTCAGGCCTCCCACTGATTCAACGGGTGAGTTATTTTTTTCCCCTGCACTTAACACAACGGGGCTAAAAACAAATGTTATCTTATATTTGCTGTATTTTTCTGCCGCACATTGCCAGTGTTCTGACAAATTTTTCATGCACGTAATGTTAAAAATGGCCGCGAATGCAGCGATTCCAAAGTAAACACTACATACTCTCTTAAAAGAAAGGAATATTAACTTACTTATGACGAAAACGAAAATATTTCTCAACGAACAACTTTTTTCATGATGATGACATCACGATGAAGCGCATAAATGTGTCTTGGGAGATTATAACATAACAAGATGGAGGCCAGTTGTCCTCTGACGACACGATGACACGATGAACAAGATGAAAGTTTGCCATAGTTTCCGTCATAAATTCACAATATACAGTATGATATTTTCATATTGCATGTGTAGTTACTGGCATGCATTTAGCAGTGTTTGGTCGTGTCACTCATGTGACCTGCTGCGCCTCACCCCCGCCCCACATACACGCTGTGGAGAGTAAGTCTGTGCCCATTCCAGGCTCTTTTTGTGAAACATCTCAGGTGCTGCTTGGTAAATTTTGCTTTCTTATCTTGGCTAGATATGCCATGTTGCTTTAGCTTTTAAAGGTCTTTGCTGAGTGATCATCACACACTAAACTCACTTGTAGCGTGAGCATAGCGTTAACATTAGCATATAGCATGGTGACTCTGTGTTTTCTTAAACTCTTGGAGAACATTTTACATACAGTTCGTGGCGTCCAGGTGAGTTTCATTAATTGCAAATAATGTGCTGTTTTCCTGCTGAGTGTGTATTATCATCATGAAGATGGTGATGTCTTTGTAGACTCTACAGTTATGTGTCATGTTCATTCGAAATGGTTGGAAACCTTTTATTTATTTATGTATTTATTCATGTACTAAAACTTTTTTGACGTTCATAGACGAAAACATTTTGAGAATATCGACTAAAACTAGACGAAATGTGCCTGACTTTTCATTGATTAAAACTAGACGAAGAATAAAACATTTTGAAATGACTGAAATGTGACTATGACTAAGAAGTATTTTCTAAGACGAAACTAGACTAAGACGAAAAATGAAATGGCTGCCAAAAACACATGTATGCACGCATGAGATTCAATAACCAATAATAATAATCAATAATCAAAGAGTCAATAATTGTAATATGAACTGCAACATTTGTAATCCAGCAGCTCTGCAAGGTACAGGCTGTCTAGGCAAGCTGCAGGGAACAGACTGTCTGGGCAAGCAAGGCGGAGTGATACAATCAATTATATCAAATCAAAGCAATTATATTAAAAGTAAACAAATGAAACTTGCTGCTGTAATTTGTTTCTTTTAATAAGCTATGTATGAAACTTATTACAACTAACGTTATTATCCAAGGTTTTGAACAGTTGTGATACTGGTGTGTGGCCAGTGTTGTTAATCTTACTTTAAAAAAGTAATTAATTACCGTTACTAATTACTTCTCCCAAAAAGTAATTGAATTAGGAATTCAGTTACCTCATTGTAAAAGTAATTAGTTACTTAGCAAAGTAACTGACGTTACATTTCATGTTCTATATGTTAATACATGGTATATTCTATGCCATCTTTCACATCAAAGATGTTTATATTAACTGATTGAATTGAACTGATTTTTTCATTTACAAAAAAAAAAACAGGTAACACTTTCTACATTTTTTAATTAACCGTATATAAGAGAGAAACAGTATACAAACTTTTAACTTTCAAATGTTGTGAGAAGAAAAAAAGGCTTTTGTTTTCCCTGTTATACTGAACCCGCACCAAACCGTGACCCCCGTTCCGAAGTACATACTGAACCGTGACTGGTGTGTATCATCCCATCCCTAATATATATAGATATATTTTTCAACATGCAGGTGATGCTCTAAATCTCCTGCCTGTCCTATCTTTACTCTAGTTGTTTTGATTGAAACGCTGTCATATTCTAACACCGTTATTAACAACACTGTTGGCCACCGAGTACAGACATGATGTTGCTCACAGTGGTCCTAAGTGTGCTCAGGGAGTGTGTGTGTCTGCTTAGAAACATGAAAAATTAGAGGCAACATTGGCTGGGGCTATGGTTTTGCCCGGGCTTCATGGGGGAGGGGCTAACAATCATGCTTTGAAGTGCCTAAGACATCAAAAAGCATGTTTATTTCATATTTCACATCGTATTGTATGCTCCTGAATGAAATGGACCGCTTGGATGTGTGTGGAAGCGATCGTTTTATTTATTCAATTTTTGAATCCCGCGCCATGAAAATGAGTGACTTCCTGGATTGAGGGAGAATGCGAATGTGAAGTCACCCAGGTCAGCACCTCACAATACAGCATTGCTTTATAGCAGGGGTCCCCAATCTTTTTTTCTGTGAGGGCCACATAACTTTTCCCTTCTCTGATGAGGGGCCGGAGTCAGTTTGTAACAGAAAAGGTATGACGATTGCAGGAGTGCCAAAATGTAAAGATTTATTGTTTTTTAGAAAGCCACAATCAAATAACCCTTTCTGGATTCTTCACGGAACAAAAGTAAATAAAATAATACTATAATATAATAATAAATAATAATAACACTATTAATTAAATAGGTAATAACCAAATCACCCTTTCTGGGTTCTTCACAGAAAAAAAGCCAGGAAATAAATAACACTATTGGAAAAAAACAAACAAAAAAAAAACAAAAAACATTTTTTTTTCTTTTTTTTTTTTTTTGTTCAGGGGGCCGGACCAAATGTGGAGGCGGGCCGTATCCGGCCCGCGGGCCTTAGTTTGGGGACCCCTGCTTTATAGCATGCAGATAGACTGCGGATTCAGCTGATTTGGTGGATTAATTTGTTTACTTTTCGCATCACGCCAGCCAAATGTGCTGCAGGGTTTTGTTGCTGCACCAGGGAGATGCGTGTAAGCATTTTTTGGGTTTCAAAAACCCCCACCCCGAGATTGGCCAAAAAACGTCCGACAACTGTGGGACCACTGGACTTACGAAGAAGTGAATAAACATCGTGTTTTGTATTATGTCAAATACTGGGATTATGGCACACGTTTTAATACGGACATGGTTTGCATTCTGTGGCTGACACTGACCACCTGAGCGCTGTACCCGGCCTATTGCCCTCTGTGACGGCCCTGGCCGTTTAATAGTTAATTTTCTGAGATTCTTCCAGTCAGCTGATCGTCGCCTCCACCAGCTGGCTGCTTCCCCTCCCACTGTGACGACAGCTGATCGACACAGGACGGACCGACGACGTCACCGCCGCTGATTGGCCACGGAAAAAGGCACCAAGCTTCTTAAACCTGCTGCTGTCAACGCTCTAAGAGGTCGCATTTGACAGCATTCTGCCACGGTCCTCCTCGCCAGCCATTTGCTCGCCATTCACTCTCGTTTGCATTTGATCGCTACTTTGATACACTCCCGCTTTTTTTCACCTGTTTTCTCCTGTTTTGTATAGAGTAGGAAGTTAGGTTAGACGCTGTCTTTTCTTTGTTCCTTTTACATGACCATTGTTTAGTTAGCGGGTGGGGTTTAAGGTCGCTCCTTTTGTTTGTTGTTTTGGCCTGGGCTTACCCTGAAGTCACGCTTCGTCGGCATTCTGTACATATTCATTGCGAGTTTGATTGTTGTGTAAATAAATTTGTGTCCACTCGTACATTTGTGTGGGTTGTTTTATGTTACGCCCTTCGCGAGCCGTCTTTGGCACGTAACACCCTCTCTCCGTGTGCCCAGTTTTCTGTCAAATTTTTCACCTCAGCAGAAATTGCAACTTTGTGTTAAAAATGCCCGCGAATAGAGCGATCACAAAGTAAACACTGCGAACTTTTGCTAAATAAAGGAATATTTACTTAGGTTTGATCATGGACGGACATGTAGAAAAGTTCTCCTCAGACACATCCTGCCATGTTTGCTGCACACAACAACTGCACACCGCTCTCTCACTCTTAACGTCTTGGCTATGTAGTTAAGCATTAATTTATGCCATATTCGTGTTGAACATGTATGCTTACGATGATACTTGTTTATTTAGCATCTGTAGATAACATTGAGAGTCCTACTGAATGTAAAAGAGGGCTTATTCACAGCCACAACAGGCACAAGGGCGCAAAATTTTCCAGAACACCAGCAATATACGGACGTCAGCATTGTCATTTGGGAGTTTAGCTCACTGTATAGCCAGGACCGAGCCGTAGCGTCCTGATGAGGACAGTACATTCACATTTCGTTGTTCATGCATCATGTGACATTATCATACAGTACACTTATTCAGCATGTTGCTCTCTATTGTATTTTTTATTTTAAATTGCCTTTCAAGATGGCATATGTGCTCTCTGTGTTGGATTTCATCAAGTAAATTTCCCCTAAAAATGCGACTTATACTCCGGTGCGACTTATTGTCTGAAAAATACGGTAATAATTTCTCGTCATCTGCGCTTTGCCAAATTGTTGTATATAGTCAAGTCGTCGCAAAATACAATTGTAATCCACATAACAATGCTATTTAAGACTTTTTTTAACGTGTCATAGGCACTTTAAGTTGCACCGGGCTTTACCAGCTTCATCAGTGAGTCTCAGCGGGACTCCACATCATAGCTAGCACAAAATACACAATGGACACAAAATGGACGATGACTGACGACGCCCGTCCCTATTAGCTCATCAGCCTTATTGTATGTGATATTTGGGCATGCACTTTAAAAAAAAAGAAAAAATAAATAAATAAAAAGAGACAACTTTATAGATTTCCCTCCTGAATCGGGACAAATCAACCACACCACAGTTGTGAATGATCACACAGTAGTGTTTAGCAAGTGTTAGTTCTACCTGCGGCACCCACTTTGAGGAGACAAAGCTGGTGGCCTCGATCACACGCAAGCCTGATCCCGAGAGCATGTCTATCAGCTGGATTTTCACGCCTGTTGGAACAATTTCCTGGGGGACAATAAAAAAACAAAACTGCTCTTTCTGGTTTTGATTCCATTCATGTTGGGAGGTACAACATTACAGACAACTTGCGAAAGAACTGCAAACACGAGACATCTCTCATCTCTTTTAAGTAGACACTGTGGTAAAATCTGTAAAAGTATTGGCATGCAACAGGGAATGATTCAACGGTGACATCCTAAGCAGAGTAAACGAAGCCAGAACCCATGTCATGTCATGTCTCCTCTTGAGTTTCAAAGAAAATGTAAAACATATGCTATGTTAATTATGGCGCACAACCCATATGTTGCACATGTTTTATGTAGGAGAGACAAAAAATCTCAGGGAAAAACACTTGTTTTTGAAGGTATGAGCACAGAGCATACATAAACGTGACTTATGTACTATATATCAAACAAATTATGTCCATCTTTACTTTTTCATTTTGGAGTCCATCTCTGGGGCCAACTTCGACTATTTTCACATTCTCCAGATACGCTGAAGCAGTCTGCAGAATAAAAAAAGACAAATGAATCAGAATCATTCTTTTTTATGGTAAACAAAACCCAAAAGAAACCAAATAGTTGTAACCAGAATCATGTTAAGCATTAGCATGAGAACCAAAGAGACGTTTTATGAAGAAAACTTTCAGAAACATAAGTTAGATACATATCCCCACAAAAGCCACAGGGGAAATTCTGAGGATCATGGCATTGCTCTGTTTGGAACCCGAAACTGCAATCATCTTGGTTGTGAAGACTTAAATGAACACGTACGTAAACCATCTAATGTACAGTTGTTTTTTTTAACAGCCCACATTTACTTCCTGTAAGGCTCCCCAGCAAGAATCTTGATATAAGAGTCTCACTAATGCAAAGTACAGTACGTGTAACTTTGTGAATTGATGTTTTATTAGCAGCACACTTCAGGGTCAATGTTGTTTTGTTTAGGCTGTAGTTATCTGAATACCTGACTGTTACATCAACAGACGCCTTTTTAGCCTGTTGTTCTCTATTTCATTGTTTTTACTTACTGTATTGTGTTTGTTATTGGTCTTTGATGAAGAAAATTTCCCCCAAAATGTGACTTATATCTGTTTTTCCCTCTTTTTATAGCTGACCAGCTTTGAGCTTTGAGTTCGGCACGCAGCTCAAAGCACCTTAATGAACTTCTACAGCTATTTTTTTAATCGATTAATCGGACGAATAATTAAACAATTAATCAGATTAATGTCACCTTTTTCAATTCCCTTCACAATTTAACTTGAAGTTGTTTTACGCATGTTGTAAGTAACAATGAAGACAAAAGGGATAATTTTTTCCTTCAAAGCTTCCTGAGTTAACTGTAGTCTACAACAAATGCTGTTTTCGCTAATGATGACGATAAGGAAAATGTTTCGTCAAAGAACACTTCTTTCCATGACGATGACGAGACAATAACAAGCTGTTTTGCCAGTTTCGTCTGACGAGACGAGAGCGAGACAAAAATGTGCAATATTTTGTGTGACATTCAGGGGTGACAGTGGGCCGGAATGATCCAAAACGAAGTTTGGGTATAAAATTCGGGGGAGGAACGGGGCGGAAAAATTCTTTGATCCTGAAAATATGACGGCAACTTTCAAACCACCATGTTAAAAAAAACAAAAAAACTTCCAGGCTGCCAAACACATATCTCCAAGAACAAAGACAATTTACTAATGTCAGATTTACATACACAAGTGTTAACAACAAGCCTAATAAAGTGCTTGTGTAGCGTAATCCGTTTCCAAAGATATTTTTTATTTATCTATTCACGAAGAGCACAGAGATCTCCCAGCAGATGTCTGAGAAGTTGCCTGGATGACTCAGTGTGTGCATGCTCTCAGCTAACCACCCTCCCTGGCCTGGACTCCAGTTGTCCATTCAGTGGGTGACATACTAACATGTGATCAGCATGGATAGTTAGCTCTTTCTTGGCCAGAAAGAATATGCAATGTTGCTTTACCTTTAAAGATCTGTGCTGAGTGATTATCACACACTAAATGTAACTCGTAGCGCTAGCATAGAATTCGCGTTAGCTTTAGTGTTGGTCCTTTATTTATTTATTTATTTTTTGCATAGAGTTCGTGGCGTCCGGTTGGCTATTATTAATTGAAAATAATGTACTGTTGTCCTGCTGAATGTGTATTATCACCTAGTTGGTGTTGTCCTTGTAGACGCCACAATATGTGCTCATCCACAATCTAACCCATTTTTTATTTATTCATGATTGGAATATATATATATATTTTAAATTACACACGAGAAAATTTTCAGTAAACATCAACTAAAACTAGACAAAATTAATCTTGAGTTTTTGTCAACAAAAACTAGACAGACAGACACATTTTGAGATGAGTAAAATATGACCAAGACTGATAAGTATTATCGTCCAAAAGACTAAATGAAATTTAAAAGGGCTGCCAAAAACAACACTATCTACAACAGTACTGCTTTAAGTACATAAAACTTCTGGAAGTTTATAATAAAGGTTCTGAGTATAAAACATCAAAAAGAATTGCTCAGTACACAAATCAGACAAAAGTCTTGTTCATTCAAATAAAAAAAGTGCTGCAAGTTGACATTTTTTCTTGTGTGGCAAAGCGCTGATATAAATTGTGTCAATTACCCATTTATTTTCCTTGAACTAAACAACAAAATCAAATAAAGAGAAGGCAGACTGAATGGAATCACTTTTCTTTATCAAACAGTTGTTCATAAATACAATCCAAAAAATCTCATTTCAAAGCACACTCTCTTGTATTTACAATTAACAGTTTGAATGGGAGTTTGTGCTGGGACTATAAACTGTTATATGAATGAGATTATGTGTTTGGTTTCTTGATAAAAAGAAATGAGAAAACTTTACTAACAATAACTCTAGAGCTAATATGTGTCTCCAAAACACAATCCAAATATACACTTAAGACACTGATTAGCATAATTGCTAAGTAGTAACATCTCATCAACAAACAATACAATTGGCTTCATTTATTTACCTCAGATGGAGGCGCACTGGATCTAACAACACATGCGACTCAAGAAATCTAACTCTCGCGTAGATATTATTGATTCGGCAACTAAACCTAAGTGTAGCAGTGAACTCTCTCTCTCTTATGCTCTAATCACTGGCGCATGTGTGCAGTCTCACATTACACACAAACAAGGACCCAAATGGAACTGCTCATATCTGCCGGCAAAAATCGATTATCCAATTTGTTGACAACTAATTTATTCATCAATTTTAATCGATTTCATGTATTAGTTGTTGCAGACTTACATCCTATTGGTTAAATCTCGACAAAAGAGCAGCAGGCATATAGTGAATACAAACCAGTTAAGCGTGTTTTCATTGTGGTGTCAATTAAATAGACTGCTCATCTTTTTCTTGTTGCAGACTTACATCCTGTTGGTTATATCTAGACAAAAGAGCAGCAGGCATATAGTGAATACAAACTAGTAAAGCGTGTTTTCATTGTGGTGTCAATTAAATAGACTGCTCATCTTTTTCAGTACAAAATTGAAATTACACAGCAAAGTACAAATATTGAATGCAAATAGAGCAAAGCGGACCTGTTTCATAAGTGGAAGGCAGAAAGAGACACACAAGAAGGGCACCCACCTCTCCTTCCTCCAACAGCCAACGTCTCAGCCATGGATAGTCCTGGATAAGTTGCTCATAGCTCAGGCAGTGTTTCACCGTTGTGGATAGATTTCCCATTCGGAGGCCTGCTCTTTGTGTTTCCTCACTTCGCAGGACAACGTTCTCCAACCCCCCGTTTTGCAGAAGCTAATAAAGCTAATGGAATCATCAAGGCCAATATGTCTGTATGAAGCAAGGCCTTACTTACCAAGATGAAATAACACGACTGCCGCTGACTGGGGAGGATGATTCAGCAGTTGCCATGGCAGCTACCTCCCAGCTGGGAAGGGATCAAAACAGAAATCAGAAATTGTTATGTTTATGGAGAAAAATAGGAATAACCTATAGGCTAAGAATAGTATGCAAATTCTTAACACACATACTAATTAATTAGTCATCAATTCATCATTAAAAATCTGAATTCCAGCCGAGTTAAGTCAACGCAGTCTTTACTACTTTTGTGCACCGAGGAAGAACAACATTGCGTAGAATGAACAAGGCTTCCATTCACACGGAACTTGACAGTATACTTCTACTTATGGTAGAATGGATTTGTTCAGCACTACGTTGACATAGAAATAGTTCACAACACCATAGACCTCACACTCCGCTTCAGTCGGTCGAAGTTGGTTGCAGTTCTTCTTAAACACATTCAGCGATCCAATGCCAGATATAGGCTGAAAAAGTACGAAAGCTGTACTGCATACGAACAGGAAGGATTGTCTCACGAGGGATTTGTTCGAGGATTCAGGGTAATTATTATTTTTCGTACCTTGCATGCATTTTGTCCATATCTATAAAGAATTCAGGGATTTAAGCATTTATTCACAAGAATTTTCAACATAAAAATCTCTTTGTCTGTGTTTCCACTCGGCCAGCTTTGACTGAGATAGGCCCCCTATTAATCGGCTCTGCGCCCTGTGTCCCTTAAATATATTATGAAGTCTATGAGAACACATACAAAAAGGATCCCTTTCCGCAACTGTGACCAGTCATTGATGGATGATAATAAAAGTGATGTTACCAAAGCTAGCCATTGTAGCACACAGGTTAGTAAAGTTATCTGGTATTTCACCATTATTAAATTATGAACATGGATGGTTGACAAGGTTGTCAACAAGACTATTGAGTCTGTTGTTTGCATTTATGTTGAGCAGTTAGTTCAGTTCCACCTCAAGCATGACTGTCTTTTCTTTCTCTCTCTTTTTTTAATTAGCCTGCCACCAACCATTAAATGTCCACTGCTATATGCTTTATTACCCAGCTTGGTATCAATTGTGAGAATGGTAATGAAAGTGTTTAATTCACTCTGTGTTTTACCAGGACAGCCACCTTACCTTTGAGATGAAATAACAAGATTAGGTGAACATTTGCTCCAATGTTTCTGGTGAAAATATAGGGCTTCGCGGAAACAAGCTGCTTTGATTGATCCCCCGTGACCAAAACAGTTGAGCGGTTTCCATTGCCAGACGTGCCACCACAGCCAATGTCAACTGCATGGTGTAATAAAATCCCTTGTTAAGCCAGGTCAACATTTACCACAGAAAGAACCATTCTTCTGAAGCCAGATGTTAACAATAGAGGGGCTTAATGAAGTCCTTGCATTCAACCATTTCACTGCACTCAATGAGAGCTGGAGCTCCCTCTCAGGGGACGTAGGCGACTTGTGATCGGCCGGTTTCAGTGGTCCTCAAGGTTGATTTCTATCTTTATACAAAATACAAACGTAAGCACTTTTTTAAACAAACACTTTCCTAAAAAAAGTTTCACTTTCATTTCACCAGTCAAACAAATGATTTTTCGAACGGCTTGAAAATCAAATGTCTTTTGTCTTTATGAGATGAAAACTGTCTTTTTGGTCCGTAATGATTTTCACCTTTGAATTTTGCATTGTTTTCTCAATGCATACCGCACGCAACAGGTCACTTTTGCTCATGAACTCATTTGCTCCTAAAAACGTTCTATTTTTGTTTCAGTGTCCCAAAGACATATTTATACGTCTTTTACGTTGTTGTTTTTTTTTTTCACAAGAGACATCTCTGGGTTCTGATTCAATTTAGCTCCAAAGCACAAAGCTGAAAAACCATTTTAAAGCCATAAAACTGACCACTGGAGGGCAGTAGCGCATTTGGTAAGACCCGCAACCTGATTCAACCGCAACAAATGGCAGGGCCGCACTTAGAGGACGCCCGGCATGCCAGGCGCTGGACGACCGAGCAGAACGACCGAGACCACCAGTGCAGCGGACGAAGCTGTTGAGTCCGTGCTGCTCACCGAGCAGACCCTGCAGAGACTCAAAAAAATCCATCTTTATGAGACAGGCGGTGATGAGGGAAAAGTTTACCCGGCTGTCGCGGCCACAACAGTGTCATCTCACAGTTAGTTATGTGTAAAAAAATTGTTACTTTGCTATCAAAAGCTCTATTTGTCTTGTTGTTTATGTTATTTTGTAAAAAGAAAACATTCATATGTTTGGGATGTAACTAAAGCAAAAAATGGCTGTGCTATAAGTCAAAGTTATGTTTGAAATGTATGCTTTCACAAAAAACTCAATTTCTTGTTTTTTTTTTCATCAGAAATTGGAACGTTGCTCTAACTAAGCTATTTTCTAATACTGATTTCTAAAGACTGGAAAAATATATGAACTTACTTTTTTTCTGCTGAAAAAACAGAGTCTAATCTTTCTTTTGGTGGCTTCCATGTTTATATAGCAATAGAACAGAATTTTCTGTGGGCCTTGCAGAATCAGTCAAAATCCAGTAAAACGGCCGGGAGCTAAGGGGGTTGCACCGGTGAAAATGGCTGGGAGTGAATGAGTTAATATTCATGACGTTAGCAATTGTTGCAAGGCGGGTCGAGCTCGCGTTTGTCCCCAATGCTAAATGCACACTAACAAGACGTTTACTGAGCTAAACCTACCAATTCTGTCCGAAAATGATGTCCCTGGTGCCAAATTCACTGGTAAAGGTGTGGAAGAACATAAAAATGTTCAGTTAAAGAAATGGCTTGAGTGTCGAGGGCTGAAAAAGACAGGAAAAAGAGCCAACCTGATCTAGAGGTAGCTTTTTATCGACACCTTTTCTTGTGTGCATTGCCTTACGCCACTAACAATAACATTCTCCTGTTTCAACAATCTATCCTTTAACACCATATGCTGTCCTATAAATGATACCTTCGGGTATTCTTACGTCTCTGACCGTTCTTTGGGGTAATTTACATTGCTATTTTTACGTAGCGATCGCAAATGCTACTCAGTGACAGCCAACGAACACTTTAATTTTTTTTTAAAATCTTTTAAGTTCTATAGTTTATTTACAGTTCTCCCTTACTAAAGTTGTTTTTTTTTTTTTTTTACAACAGAAAAGGTAACAATTAAAGGTAACAGTTAAATTACATTTTAATTTTTTTCAGGTCATTCATTGTCAGACAGAAGCAGCATGGCAAAACGCCAAGCTAAAAAATAACTAAAAATAAGATGGCTTACCTCTTCGTCCTCTGTAGGACCATGGCCCCCAACAAAATGTCTACTGCATAGCCTATAAAAGTGAATGGCTTCACCTTGCTGGCGTTAAAATGGTCTTTTGGACGTTGGCACAAGTTGATCCATTCTTCAAATTTTTTGCTCCAAGTTTTTGGCTTCAGGAAACGTATGAAGAAAACATCCTTCATATGTCGTAATGTCTAGAGTCGTTTCTACAAGTTCCATAGCAAAGGTGTTAACTCCACATGTTCTTTTTTAAAATATTACTGGCAGAAAATAAGCAGTAATGACATGGGTTGTATCAGAGGGCGTGTCTATGTTGACCCACTTCCGGGTTACGATGGCGACGTCTAAAAATAGCATTCGTGCGGTACACTATTTTTTGTTATGCTTCCCCCTTTTGGTCGGTTAACTCCTGTGAGTCACTTCCTGTTTATTTCTTTCTTTTGTTCTGTTGACTTTGAAGTACTTCCTGTTGACTTTTGGGCATTTCCGGGAAGGGTTGCCAACTCCCTGAAAAATAAAAAAAACTCAGAGACACCTCATTGGATACCATCGCTCTTTAATTCTTTTTTTGTA
The DNA here is from genome assembly GCF_030265065.1 of Corythoichthys intestinalis. NCBI lineage: Eukaryota > Metazoa > Chordata > Actinopteri > Syngnathiformes > Syngnathidae > Corythoichthys > Corythoichthys intestinalis. Next base: position 9,690,058 of record NC_080404.1, read on the forward strand.
TGTGAAAAGTGTTTGGGGTCTTGCTCACGAGTGAGGCTAGGAGAGAGCGGGAGAACGACAGGCAGATTGGTGCAGCGTCTGCAGTAATGTGGACTCTCCACCGGCCCGTAGTAGTGAAGAAGGAGCTGAGCCGAAAGGCGAAGCTGTTAGGGGTGCATGAGCAGGAGGGGATCCCAGTGCAGACAAACTGGTTGTGGCGAGTAATATTTTATTTGCGAGCACCAGAAAGAGAGTAGCGGGTAGAAGTTGGGAGGAGGCAGGCGTGGAAACTTGGAAGGAGGCAGGCGTAGAATCCGACAGGGAGCACGCAGAAGACAGGACCTGGGGCAAGAGCAAAGCAGTCGTGAGCCGGGAATCAGTGATATCGTATAACAATGCAAGAAGCAACTGACAGCGAAACCAGACGAGTTGATCAGGTGATGTGGTGGTGCGTCTGCTGGGCTTTTAATGCTGGCTGATGTTAACCGCTTTCAGCTGTGGCCGCTCCACCCGTCTGACGTCCAACCTTTAATCAGCTGAACTCCCCTCACCTGAGGCAGAGCTCAGGAAGGAGGAGCGGAGGCCCTCACAGAAGCTTTCGATTTACTAGTCGAGCTACGTTCCTACCCTCACCTGTGATCACGAGCTGTGGATCTTGACAGAAAGAACAAGATCCCGGATACAAGCAGCCGAAATGAGTTTCCTCCGAAGGGTGTCTGGGCTCAACCTTAGAGATAGGGTGAGAAGCTCGGTCATCCGGAAGCAACTCGGCATTGAGCCGCTACTCCTCCGCGTTGAGAGGGGCCAGCTGATGTGGCTCGGGCATCTGGTTCGGATGCCTCCTGGACGCCTCCCTGGAGAGGTGTTCCGGGCATGTCCCACCGGCGGGAGGCCTCTGGGACGACCTAGGACACGCTGGAGAGACTATGTCTCTTGGCTGGCTTGGGAACGCCTTGGGATCCCGCAGGAGGAGCTGGTTGAAGTGGCTGTTGAGAGGGAAGTCTGGGCATCCCTGTTAAAGCTGCTGCCCCCGCAACCTGACCCCGGAGCAAGTGTAAGACGATGGATGGATGGATGGATGGATGGATGGATGGATGGATGGATGGATGGATGGATGGATGGATGGATGGATGGATGGATGGATGGATGGATGGATGGATGGATGGATGGATGGATGGATGGATGGAAAGGTTTTTTTTTTTTTATAACTATAATAAAATAATTGTTTTACTCAAACCTGAATTCATTTGGTACATATGTAATTGATATAAACTCATGTAAAATCAAAAATTATCTGCAATGTTTTAGCTGTATTAATTTTTAATCCAAAAAAATACAAGAATAAAAATATTAGTCCTGTTACATTTTAAAACTGTATAATTTAACCCCTAAGCTCCTGAGCCTTTTTTTGTGTGTGCCTGTGTGTTTTGGCCGTTTTTTAAAAATACTTTTTCAAAAAGTGGAAACAAACCCCAGGTATGCGTGTTTTTTTTTTTTTTTTTTTTTTTTTACAATTTAGGTGCGTTCAATGTCCCTTCACTGATAACTTTTTCACAAATGATCACTCCAAATATACAAATTAAAATGACAGAAAATAAAAACATAAAACAATTACTGAAAATAAAGTACACAGAAGAAAAAAAATACCATCATTTTGAACATGCTTTTTATGTGTAATTTCTTTCTAAATACAGGAAAATTCCATTTTTAAAGTGACAGTTGGCAACCATGTTCCCTATTTAAGTCACTTCCTTTTCATTTTGGAGCATAGCTGGGCCATAGAGGGCTGTGAGTGGGGCACAGGCCATTTGGGTGGCCTGTGCCCCACTCACTCAAAGCACATACTGTAGCTTTTAAACCACTCCATATTTTTTTTTTTTTTTTTTTTTTTTTGAGTGTCATTAATGTCATTAATTCCCCCAAGGTCTGGAATCGGCCCTTCACCACAATCTTTCTCAGGGTGCGGTCACCTCTTCTGGTTGTGCAGCGTTTCCTGCCACACTTTTTCCTTCCCACAGACTTCCCACTGAGGTGCCTTGATACATCACTTTGGGAACATCCTATTCGCTCAGAAATTTCTTTCTGTGTCTTAGCCTCTTGCTTGAGGGTGTCAATGATGGCCTTCTGGACAGCAGTCAGGTCGGCAGTCTTGCCCATGATTGCGGTTTTGAGTAATGAACCAGACCGGAAGTTTCTAAAAGCCTCAGGAAACTTTCGCAAGGGTTTTGAGTTAATTCGTTGATTCAGATGATTAGGTTAGTAGCTTCTTTAGAGTACCTTTTCATGATATGCTAATTTTTTGAGATAGGGATTTTTGGTTTTTCTTTTTCTTGACTTTTTTGCCAAAGTCATAAATATTAAAACAATAAAAGGATTGAACTACTTCAGTTGTGTGTAATGAATAAAAAATATATGAAAGTCTAATGTCTATCAGTAGATTACAAAAAAATAATGAACTTCATCACAATCTGCTAATTTTTTGAGAAGGACTAGTATAGGCTATATGTAAAATCACCCTTGATTTCTCAAATGAATGAATGTAATTGAAAGTTTTACTTGCCTATTGTGAAAAAATGTTGGTTTTCTGGTTACACTGAGCTATTGTTGTATGACCATTGATAACTGAAACAGTCACTGAACCCTGACTGGCCTTTTAAAATTTCTTTTTTGAGGAAACTCAGCAGCTTTAGTTTATCTTGACAAATACCAGCTGCTACGAGTCACTTGAAACGGGTGGCCTTCCGGGGCTTTCAGGAATGAATGCAATGCAGGTGTGCTTAAAATTTGAGTCAGGTTTTAAAACGGGAACGGTTTAAATAGGGAATTATCTCTAATAAATGCATCAGTTATTCAATTTTGCAATGAAGCTGAAAATGAATCTACACTTTCAGCCAAAAATACATTTTATGATTTTGCCTTCATACACAACCTTAGTGAATTTCAAATAAAACAAACAAGAACTAACTGAAGTCTAGAGTCAGCTTTAAATGATCTTACAAAGTTGGAATTGAGAGTTACAGCCAATTTAAGCAGAGTAAGTCAAACTCTAAAAGGCTCTATATTAATCTGATACCATAATTGCAAATATAACTGCAGATTTTAATTTATCGCTGAAAAAAAAATGCTGAAAATGAATCTACACTTTGAGCCAAAAATACATTTAATCATTTTGCCTTCATACACAACCTTAGTGAATTTCAAATAAAACAAACAAGAACTGAAGTCTAGAGTCAGCTTTAAATGATCTTATAAAGTTGGAATTGAGAGTTACAGCCAATTTAAGCAGAGTAAATCAAACTCTAAAAGGCTCTATATTAATATGATACCATAATTGCAAATATAACTGCAGATTTTAATTTATCGCTGGAAAAAAAAATGCTGAAAATGACTGCTTAAAGTCATGAGCCCATACAGGTTATTTAAGCTTAGAGGCACTGTAAATATACAGCTACTTTCCAAAGGGATGACTTTTGCTTGTTTTATGGGGTTCCCTGACTTGACCAGTTGACACAAAAAGCTAAACATCAGCAGTCTTAATTGATGCCTATTGTATTAAATGAGTCACATACCAGATCAAAGCAGCCTTAATGCTTTTATTATGTATTTTAATAAACTTTCTGAATGCGATTTGTCATCTACTTGAACGCAACAATTGTGGTAAAAGATTCGTAAATCCTAATCCGTTTAAATATTGGCGTCAAGAGGTATAGTGCCTCACACCTACACACTCATTCATGTCTGACAGTCCCAGGCCAGCTCCCCCTTGATTTTAATGCATTATACACAGAGGATGGGGCGGCTGGGACCGGTTGGGGGCAGGGGGTGGTACACGAGACAGTTGCCTCCCCGCCGCAGGCAGCGCCATTCCTGCACCTCGTTTAACACGCAAGATACATTATACTCCACGGGGGGGCTTTGGCGAGGGGTGGTGGGATGTACGGCTTTGAAGAACCTCAGCGGTCCCACTGCCCTCAGTCGGGCTCTCATATTTTACTGCATACATTGTACTACCCTCCCCACAAAATCCCATCACAGTGCTGGGTAATGGCTACCTGTCGGGGACCTGGCAGTCACAGTAAGTGTAGGTGGGTCCCACACTGTTTCTCTATGCCATGGCTCCATAGGCGTGGCCTCCTCTTCACCTGGGCAGCCAGTTGCGGGGTGGGGGGTTCGGGGCTCCAGTACTGTGTCGCCCCGCGGCGGCTTCTCGGCGCACTCCTGCTTCCGTCATCTCCTCTTTTTTCTGCCCTGGTATCTTCCTTGAGCTCCGGCGCGGGTCATTGGCTGAATGCCGGTGAGTCGAAAGGGGGTCGCCAACTCCGGGTGGGGATCCTGTCTTGCCCCGCGCCTAGTGTGCCGTGGGGATCCCGCAACATGCTGTGGTGGCTGGGGGATTGCGGCGGTGGCTGGTGGGCGGGTGTGAGGGGCGGTGGCTCGTCCCCTCATCCCTTCCCTAAAGGCCAGTTAATGGTGGCACGGGCACCTCCTCACCCTTCTGATTGGCTGGGGAGGGGCCGTGGCTCTGGCGCAGCATTTCCACTTGTCTGCAGGACTATTACATGTCTGATGGTATTCACGCATGACTGGGTTCAATTTGACATATATAACCAAGTAGCAAAACTATCGGTGCCAGAATTAGCGATCAGACAGCATAGAATAGGATGTCAAAATATACACAAAAATCATTCGCATAATACTGGGTTCTACACCTCACATTGCTGATTTGTGGATGGTCTACCCCGCCTAATCACATCTCTTTTTGACTCTACCCTATCCTTTTGCACCTTGGTCATCAGGCCCCCCACATGGCGTCCACAGGAAACACAATAAGCTAACGATAGCACCACTATATTCATAGTTAGTGTAGGCTTGTAATGTATTTCTTGTTGTTGTTTGTTCTTCTCTTTCCGTTTTAGAATAGAATAGAATCATAGGATCATTAAAACTGTTAAGGCCAATAGACCCTACTCACGTGACGTCACAGCCACGCCCCCACGCCATGTTGTCCGTCTACTCATCATGTTAATGCATTAGCGCTTCGTAAATTCCTCCTATTATGGCGTGTTTTTCTGCTCGTTACCATTAATAATCAAAATGGTGAAGTCGTGTGTGGCGGTCGGTTGCAAAAACAGAGAAGCTAGACGGAGAGACTTGAAGTTTTACCGTATTCCGAGAGACCCGGAGAGGAGAGCGAGATGGACTGCTGCAATTCGACGAGAAAACTGGGCTCCAAACGACTACCACAGATTATGTAGTAGTCATTTTATATCTGATAAGATGCATTTAATATATATTTAGAGGGTTTTGGGCTGACAACCACAATTAAGATCATTGCTAGGCTAATCGCCGACAACATACACTCAGACATTGTGAATGAACTAACTGAAAATATATAATTATAAGGGGATAATAAGACAGTTGTCATACAATTCATTTACAATTTCACTATTGAGGTCAAAAGCCAAAAAATTAATTCAACTAGGGACAATCTGGAGTAGTGCTATCGCACTTCATATTTATTACATATTATATATGTATGTAGTGAGAGTGCTATCGCTAAACCATATAAACATTAAAAGCCCTAGCTCCATTGAAAAATGACATGAAGTACATTAGACTTGACAGTGGATGTTAGCAAGAACAAAAGATTTTGAATTGAAAATTTCGTAACTCACCTTCCCGAGCACAAGATAGATTCCTGCCGAATTTTCATGGACGAGGACCTGTTTCACCCAACCAGCAACAAAGTATTTATAAGCCTCCAAGCTCTTAAAGTTTTTCAGACTTTCGTGAGAAAAGGCTGATTTTGTGTGGACAAGATAGTTGTAAATATCAGGGTAGCAGATGTCAGGCAAAGACGGCGAAGACAGCGGGTCGAAAAACATCGATTTAGGCATCAAATATGGATCTGGCGAATGGATAAACTGAAGCTTTTCCACATAACGCCTTTTATGCAACGCATCCAATGAGTTTACAGCGTCAGATAACACCGGGGTTTCCATGAATTGCTCTATAACTTGCACGACTAATTGAAAACAATGAGAATAGGTCTAAAAAATAACGGACAATATGGCGGCCGGATACAGCGATTTTGTGACGTAGGTGAGTAGGGTCTATAGGACACTCAGATTCCCATTCTCCGTGTCAAGCAGCTAAACAGGACAGGTGGAGACAAAAAAATAAAAGAGGTACAGTGCCTCAAATGCTGCCACTTTGAGACATGAAGCAGCTGCCCTCATACAGCAGAGTAGGCTACTTTAATCCTCTGAATACTTAATTTCTTAGAGTTGAACCAACTAATCATTGCGTGATTTACAGTAGGTCATGGAAAGAGAACATTTGGTAAAATCAGAGCACATGGAAAACCTCTTACTCAGAAATCTAATCAGCATCAGCATTGGTATAAGTTTTTGTCTTCCATCCTGTTGTCAGATCCAACATGACCTTTGTTATATAATTTCCTCACACACGTGAAAAGTGTCAGACAAATACAATGTTAGAAAGCTTAATTTCCTGTCCCCATTGCTTGTAATTATCACTATGTGGCTTTTCTTAGCATTATATTTGATGTCAGGCTCTAGTTTAAGCCACAATGACAGAACAAACAACATCTGTTTCAGCTCAGGGCTATATGGACAAGTCCATTTCAAACATTAGTAGGATTCTCTCCAGTACTTTTGTTAAGCAACATTTATACAATCAGAAGACAGGCCAATTTATGTCAATTTGAATAGACGACCAAATGAATAGTCAACTTCGTAAAGTTGGGCAATTAAGTAGCATGTCAGTGTAAGAATACAGTGCATAGTCAAACGACACACGAAGGCACGCTTCGTTAGTGCAATGCTAGAGGTAGGTAGTAATGTGTTACATTTACTCCATTAGATTTACTGGAGTAACTTTTTGAGAAAAATTTACTTCTAAGAGTACTTTTTTTTACTATGCGATACTTTTTACTTTTACTTGGAGTAGATTTGTGAAGAAACACTACTCTTACTCCGCTACATTGGACTACACAAGTCGTTACATTTTTCCTCTTTATTCTACATTTAAGATTTTTTTTTATTTTTTTATTTTGGCAGTAGTGTTACCAGTTTCACAGATGAGAAGTGGCAACAGTAATCACATCACATCCATCTCCATTATACCAATCAGAAGCTTGCCAGGCTATGATCATGCTGGCCTGTTTAATCAAGTGACGTCGTTAACACACCGTAAAAAAATAAGTATTTGACATAGACCTGAATCAAAAGGGCAGACTTTAACCTCTCTCCCAGTTTTTTTTTGGGCACCAATTGACCACAAAAAACTGGAGATATGATCCTTTTAGTTTCATAAAAGGAACTATTAAGGAACTATTTACTATTCAACTATTCAAACTAGGAACTATTCTCTCCACTAGAGGGCGCTCAGGCTGTTTGGATGAATGATGCTTCAGTTCTTTAGATTTTTTTTTTTTCTCTCGCCGGAATTTTTTTGTTGTTGTATTTCTTATATTCTTGATGTCAGTGATGTCATGTGATGTAAGGCACTTTTAATTCCCTTGTGTTGAATTGTGCTATACAAATATACTGTATTTGCCTTGCTTTGCCTTATTGTGGTATTATAATATGTTATCCTACAGTATAATAATAAAAGTTCATATATATATGGCAGAAAACACAGACAAGACTGAAAAAGCAGTTTCTGCTCTTGCACCCCTCTTTAAAAAAACTGCTGTATTTTAAGCCAAAAGAATTGTTGTGTTTGATAGAACAATATGTCCATATGCTGTCATAGCAGATTCATGGCGTAATAAGCCTCCGAACTATTTTTAATTTGTCCGTTTTACCCTGGAAACCCCCGTTTACAGATGTGGCGCAACCGTTTTTATTTCAACCCAGCCATAAAAAGAAGGTAAGTAATTATATTTATTAATCAAAATGTCTGTCATTTTTATCTTAGAATGATTACCTGATGTCTAATATTACGTTTAAATAAAAAAAACGACTTTAAAAAATTATTCACTTGCATATTATAAACTTTTAAACAAATTACGTCACAATAAAAAAAATGGTGTCTTTAAAAAAGTAACAGATATCTACCTCCTAACTATTGATTAATTGTATTTTTTGTTACGGTCGCATTTTCCCCAATATGTTAGATGATAAATAATTGATCCAAACAAAGAAAAATTGAAAGAAAAAAAAATGTTTAAAAGGGTAAATATATAAAAAAAGAACATCTCGACCACTCCTTGATGTCTGCGATTTCTGCATCACGACCCTTTTTATATTAGCATGTTTCACCAATAATATCCACCAAAAATCCGGCTGTGGCCATTCACATCTGTGTCTTTACACTCAAAGATACATGCTACATGGAGTTTTTGGATCGAAACAAGGTAAGTACACGATAATATCTCGTTAAAATCATGGCGTCTTTAATTCTGCTCTTGTGTGCTCTCGCCTCCAGTTAGGGTTTTGCTGTTTAAAAAAAAACATTTTTTCTCTTAAAAATGCCAATCATATCCAATGATGTATAAATTTGGTCAAATTGGGGGACTCAGAGCGGAACTTCAAGTCACCTGTTTTACGCCATATATACAGTATGTATGTATTGACATGATGGCATCACACAGTTGGTGCAGATTTGTCGGCTGCACATCCATGATACGAATCTCCCGTTCCAACACATCCCAAAGATGCTCTATTGGATGGAGATCTGGTCACTGTGGAGGCCATTTGAGTACAGTGAACTCATTGTCATGTTCAAGAAACCAGTCTGAGATGATTCCAGCTTTATGACATGGCGCATTATCCTGCTGAAAGTAGCCATCAGAAGTCGGGTACATTGTGGTCATAAAGGGATGGACATGGTCAACAACAATACTCAGGTAGGCTGTGGCGTTTCAACGATGCTCAATTGGTACCAAGGGGCCCAAAGAGTGCCAAGAAAATATTCCCCACACCATTACACAACCACCACCAGCCTGAACCGTTGATACAAGGCAGGATGGATCCATGCTTTCATGTTGTTGACGCCAAATTCTGACCCTACCATCCGAATGTCGCAGCAGAAATCGAGACTCATCAAACCAGGCAACGTTTTTCCAATCTTCTATTGTCCAATTTCGTCTTTTTGACTTTTTTTTCTCTTGCCCCAGGACCTGTCTTATGCCACCGATTGTCGGATCCAACGCCTGTCTCCTTCCGAGCCTTATCTTCGTTCCCCGGCTAAACTACTCCAAGCCGAACATCACCCGCGTTCTTCCTCGGCTCTCACGTCATCAACATCCATCTTGTCGTCACCAATAAAACATTATTCATCACAACTGGCTGTGTGCTTTAGGATCCCCCCCTTCACGCACCCTTAACAAATTTATCTTGCAAATATGATATATTCAGGGGAGCACATCATTTTTTTTCCCAGGTTCTCAGAGGAGGACCTGGAGATGTGACTTGGTCCTCATTGAGCTTGAGAGCCGACCCACCTAATGCGATAAATTTATGACAAGCTTTACTTAGAGCCAATTAACTTTAATTAATTATATTAACAATTAATGTCTGATTAACATCAACTGGCACAACAAAATTGCCATTACTTTGAAGTGAAATGTAAAGAAATAAACATAAACGCACCAATTCAAAATAAAGGTCATTATGCGGCTCCCACATTAACTCCAAGCCTTTTTAAAAGTGGGATGTCCTCCTCATAAGACCTCATTGAACGTGCATGTTTAGCTTTGTAAAATGCGAGCAAAAACACGTTTGTCAGTGCATGGCGCTGTTTTCATTACCTTTATTCCGCCACTTGTCCATAGGGCGAGTACGGTGCTGTCTGACATTGATAGTTTGCTTAATTGCCACATGCTCTCTGTTTTTTCGTGCTTTTCAAAGTTTGGATGGCTGAAATTCTTTGACCCTACATAAAATGCGCTGCTCTTATCGGCGACATTGGGATTCTCACGGCACATTTTGTACCGCATTTCCGTGCGAGCATCATTTACTTTTAGCCACGGTACCTCCTGCAGCCACTTTTCAGCAAAAGTCCTTTTTTTCGGTAGCTCCGGTGACGTCTCTGTCGTCTGTCTGTCTTTTGACGGGGGTGGGGGAACACGGAAGTAATTACTCAGTGTGGCCTGCCTCTTCGACATTTTGAGAAGTTATTTTCTCGTGTCCGCCGCAAATACAGTGGTCAGCCATCGGTACGCAAAAGCGTATGGAACCCGTTGAGGGCCAGCGCGTTTGTCTACGTCCAGTACGCATGCGCGCATGCGGACCACTTATGTGCACCCCTGGATATATTTCTGTTTTGAATTTCTTTTTTTTTTTTACAGTATGATTTATTGTTCTTCTATTGGGCTGAATTGGGCTGAAACTTTGCAACAGTAGGAAAATGTGGGCCCTTGGGAAAAGCAACTTGAGAATCATTGATCTAAATAATAGTTTCCATGCAGCATTTGACCACGCTTTTCACTTTCCAAGTGGTATGACCTCTGTGGGGAGAAAACTCAGAATTTGGTGACAGCCATGGACTAAACTTCAGCAGAAATATTCTTTGTCCATTACAATAATGATAGGTTTACAAAATTGTAAATTATCCAAATACTCTTATGGCCCTGAAAATTGAAGTGCTCTACTTTTTGAATGCTTTTCAAGAATGATGACAGCAGCATTTTGATGAAACACCATAAATTTGCCCTAAAAATCTTCTCTTCAATCAAATCTTGATTGTTATGTTCAAATCCACTGTGGTGAGGTATCAAGAGAAAATGGTGTTATACTTATATAGCGCTTTTCCACCTTTCAAGGCGCTCAAAGCGCTTTACACTACAGCGCCATCTACCTACTGGTGACGCAGCACCAGGAGTAATGTGGGGTTCAGTATCTTGCTCAAGGATACTTAGGCGAGTTCATCAGGGCAGAGAATCGAACCCACAACCTCTGGGTTGGGGGACAACTACTCTACCACTGAGCCACACCATCCCCAAAACCATCAAAAACCTGTCATTGTCTAAAAACATCCTAGGCATAATTGCACTAGTTTGGGTTTTTGAACATAAAAACCTGACCTAAAATGAAGCCAGATGTTTAAAAACAGTGCTTTACAGTGGACAGGTTTCAGCATGACATGATGATAGTTTAAATCAGAGGTGGCCAAACTGCATATAGCACAATCCTTTTATCCTCATCACACCATTCTAAAAATAATTAAAACCACAGAGGAGCTGTAATAAGCATGACTACCTCACACGCACAAATAATTCATATTTATACATAAACTTACAGTTGTCCGGAGCTCTGAGAACATTACACAATCTAAAATTGCTCATGATAAAAATAAATAAATAAATAAAATACAATTTTACAAAAAGATAAATGATTGATAAAAGAAAATCCTCAGCCCTCTTTATCTTTGAATAAATAATCTGAGAACAATGCTAAAAACTAAAGAAAAGTCATTTATTCTCCATTCATTTAATTTCTATTTGATGGATTTAATTTAAATTTAATAATTGGTGCTAACTTTAATTAAATCTGCTGTGTGTACTCTGATCATTTTTTAATACAAGATGGAAAGGGTAAACCATAACATAAAAAAATTAACACATTTGTTGTGTTTAATTCAACTCGAGCCATGCATTTCAGAGGCCTTGTCTGATTTGCAAACATTCCTTGGGGATTTATGCAAAGCGTTTCCATACCATTGAGTTTCCATTATAAGCAAATAACCACATAGGCTTTTCAAGTTGAAATGAAAAGCCTTGTTTGTAGCTCCTTTTTTCTTCTTCTTCTTTTTCTTCCAGAAGGCTGCTGCTGTGAGTCAACTTTCCACAGTTAACCTTGGAGACAGCATGTGTGTTAAACATTATCTTCACACTAAGGAGCACCATGTTCCTTTTAAAACTGAAAACCATTTGTGTGAGTTTAAGACATGTCCACATTATGTTGAATTTGATATAAATTTGCATATTGCATGCCCTTTGTCATTGTTTTATTTGCTGTTCGATGAGCACAAATTTTTATCAGGGTGGACATACAGCTTATTAATGCTGATCAATTAAAAAAAAAAATGTATTGATATTCCTGGTTGAAAGAGCACAAATCAGAAGAGCACCTGTGGTATACAGCACTCCATAGCGGGATCAACATTTCTCTTTCAAAACAGGTCGTACAGTATGTTTCGCAACTTCATCGCTGAGCCATTGATTGTAAATAATCGTAATCACAAATATGAGTTTATGTATATAACAATACCTTTGTGAATTTATATTCATCATTCTTTATATTGTGATTGTGGCATGCTCATTTCTGCCATAACATAACGCTTGTTATGTTTTGGCAAAGACTTCATAATTGTATTGATGGGTCACATCCACCTGACACTGCGCCACACCTTCAAATAGGAGGCCTGCCCACATCAAGAGGAGTCATTCTCAAGCACATGCAGCGATCTAATGCCGGTTTAGGTTGAAAAAGTACGAAAGCAGTACCGCATACAAAAATGAAGGATTGTCTCAGGAGTGATTTGTTCGGGGATATAAAGTACCGTATTTTTCGGATTATAAGTCGCACCGGGCTATATCTCGCATTTTTCGGGGAAATGTACTTGATAAAATCCAACATATAGAACATATGTCATCTTGAAAGGCAATTTAACATAGAAATACAGTAGAGAACAACATGCTGAAAAGGTGTACAATATGATAATGTTACATGATACATGAACAACAAAATGTGAACTTGGCCGGTACGTTGACGTAACATAGCTAATAAGAGTTATTCAGATAACTATAGCATAAAGAGAACATGCTAACAAGTATACCAAACCATCAGTGTCACTCCAAAACACCAAAATAACATGTGAAATGATATAGTAATGTGTTAATAATTTCACACATAAGTCGCTCCAGAGCCGCACCCCCAGACAAACTATGAAAAAAACGGAGACTTATAGTCTCTAATACTGTAATTGTTTTATTTTTCATACCATGCATGCATTTTGAAACGTTGTGAAAAAAAATCAACTGGAGAAATTAGCCGCTACGGCATTGGTGTCATAGTTCGCAATATTTACATAAAATAAATGCTAACTGCACAGTTTTTTGCTTTTAACCAAGAATTGAGACTGTTTTAAGTCCATATCTATAAAGAATTCAACGATTTAAGCATTTATTCACAAAAATTTTCAACAGAAAAAGCTCTTTGTGGTGATAAGACGCCGCTCCAGTGGCTTAAAGACTAGCAGCACATTTGACATATTTACGCAAAATAAATGCTAACTGCCCAGTTTTTTGCTCTTTTAACCAAGAATCGAGACTTTTTTACGTCCATATATACTGTATAAAGAATTCAGGGATTTAAGCATTTATTCACAAGAATGTTCAACGTAAAAAGCTCTTTGTGTGTGTTTCTAGTCAGTCAGCTTTAACGGAGATAGGCCCCCTATTAATCGGCCCTGCGCCCCGTGTCCCGTCAATATCGTTATGAAGTCTATGGTTTTGGTTACTAGTAAGACTAATATTGCTCATAGCTTAGATTTATAGTGAATTTCATGCAGAAAGTGGGGGGGGGGGGGGATCTGTGTTTATGTATCAACATGAGGTGGGTAGAGGAGCCAAAACTTTTACTCAAGTAATAATAGCGTTACTTCAAACTAATATTACTCAAGTCAAAGTAAAAGTAGTCATCCAAAAAATGCACTCAGGTAGAAGTAAAAGATATATATATATTTTTTAAACAATGGTATTTTTTTCTGAGCACAAAGTTATCTATATGGACTGTTGTTATAATGATACTGTGTAATAACCCATTACATCCACATTAAGCCAAAGAAATACAAAAAAGAATATCACCAAATTCTAATGAGAGAACAAAATTACATAAATGAAGCATTATTTGTCCAAAGTGCATGACTGCCCTCTGTTGGAGAAAGTAGTGCCGAGTTTGACTAGTGAAGAGTTCCTTCATAATTACTATTTTGAAATTAAAGGATCATATCTCCAGTTTTCTGTGGTCAATAGGTACCAAATAAAAACTGGGAGAGGTCAAAATCCACGCTTTCGATTCATGTTGCGAGCAGTGCTCTATATCAAATATTTCATTTTCTACGGTGCTTTAAAGACACCACATGATTAAAGAGGCTGGTGTAAAGAAAAAAGCGACAAGCTTGCGTCTGATTGGTATAATGGAGTAATGTGATTATTGTTGCGACATCTCATTCGTGAAAACGGTAAAGCTACCCCGGTAACACCAGGCACGTCTCTACTCTTGGAATTGCTGGCAAAAAAAAAAAAAAAAAAATCTAATATGTAGAATAAAGAGTAAAAATGTACCGACTCTTGTGTAGATCTACTCAAGTAAAAGTAAAGATCATAGCTGAGTAAAACTACTCTCAGAAGTACATTTTTCTCAAAAAGTTACTCAAATAAATGTAACGGCGTACATGTAGTCTTTTTACCCACTTCTGGAATTAACAGGTATTAATTATGATTTTTTTTTTTTTTTTTAAACACAGAGCCCCTGAAGGTTAATCGACAGAAATAAAACAAATTTAACCAATCTGGTGCCTATCTGGTGAGCACCAGATTGTTTCTAGTGTGTTCTGAGACAATGTAATGGTGACGATATGCATGTAATGCAGTAATATCTGAATACAGTGGTATAAAAAAGTATCTGAGTCTTTTGGAATTTCTCACATTTTTGCGTGAAATCACCTTCAAATGTGATCAGATCTTTGTCAAAATCACAGTGTCTACTTTCACTATAACCACCCAAACATTTATATGTTTTCCAATTATAATGAGGATAGCATGCAAACAATGACAAAAGGGGGAAAATAAGTGAACCCTAAGGAGACTTAAAAAGCATTTGAAAGCAATTTTTTCCATACAACTTTAGTCATGTATGTGCCCAGTCACTGATGAGTGGTTTAAAGCTGCCCTGCCCACTATAGAACTCACACCTAGAAAGAATTGTCTTGATGAGAAGATCTGTCTGATGTGCATCACGGCTCAGTCAAAAGAGATGTCTGAAGACCTGCGATCAAGGATTGTTGACTTTTATAAAGCTGAGAAAGGATTTTTAAAAAACTATTTCTAAAAGTCTGGATGTTCATCAGAGAAGTTGTTTAGAAATGGAGAGAGTTTGGCACTGTTGATTCTCTCCCAAGGAGTGGCTGTCCACCAAAGATGATGCCAAGAGTTCAGCGCAGAACACTCAGAGAGGTAAAAAAGAACCCTAGAATATCTGCTAAAGACTTACAGAAATCCCTGGCACAGTCCAGTATATCTGTGCACACATCAACTACATGTAAAACTATGGCCAAGAATGGTGTTCATGGGAGGACTCCATGGAGGAAGCCGCTGCTGTCTAAAAAACATTGTTGCTCGTTTAATGTTTGCAAAAAGGCACTTGGAAACTCCACAGAAGTTTTGGCAAAATATTTTGTGGACTGATGAAACCAAAGTTGAATTGTTTGGGAGTAACAAACAGTGTCATGTGTGGAGGAAAAATAGAACAGCTGACCAACATCAACACCTCATTCCCAGCGTGAAGCATGGTGGAGGGAGCATCATGATTTTGGGCTGTTATGCTACCTCAGGGCCTGGACAACTTAGAATCATTAATGGAAGACTGAATTTCAAACGTTTTTCAGGATGTTTTTCAGAAAAACCTGACACTGTCTGTCAGAAAGTTGAAGCTAAAACGAGGATGGATGATCCAACATGACAACGATCCGAAACAGAGAAGTAAGTCAACTTCAGAATACTTTTAGAAGAACAAAATACACATTCTAGGGTGTCCAAGTCAAATTCCAGACATGAACCCCATTGAGATTCTGTGGCATGACCTAAAGACAGTGATTCATGCAGGACATACCAGGAATCTGACTGAATTACAGCAGATTTGTAGAGAAAAATGGGCCAAGATTAGTCCTAATCGATGTGTCAGACTGATCTGCAGCTATAGGAAGTGTCTGGTTGAAGTTACTGGAAGTTATTGAAGTTATGGAGAGAGTTTGGCACTGTTGCTTCTCTCCCAAGGAGTGGCTGTCCACCAAAGATGATGCCAAGAGTTCAGCGCAGAACACTCAGAGAAGTAAAAAAGAACCCTAGAATATCTGCTAAAGACTTACAGAAATCCCTGGCACAGTCCAATATCTCTGTGCATATGTCAACTACATGTAAAACTATGGCAAAGAATGGTGTTCATGAAAGGACTCCACTGAGGAAGCCACTGCTGTCTAAAAAAAAAAACATTGTTGCTCGTTTAATGTTTGCAAAAAGGCCCTAGGGCACTCCACAGAGGTTTTGGCTAAATATTTTGTGGACTGATGAAACCAAAGTCGAATTGTTTAGGAGTAACACACAACGTCATGTGTGGAGGAAAAATGGGACAGCTCACCAATATCAACACCTCATCCCCACGGTGAAGCATGGTGGAGGGAGCATTGTGATTTGGGGCTGGTTTGCTACCTCACGGCCTGGACAACTTGCAATCATTAATGGAAGAATGAATTCAAAAGTTTATCAGGTTGTTTTGCATTAAAGCCTGAGGCTGTCTGTCAGACTGTTGAAAATAAAAAGAGGATGGATGTTGCTACAAGACAATGGTCCAAAACACAGAAGTAAATCAACTTCATAATGGTTTCAGAAGAACAAAATACACATTCTGGAGTGGCCAAGTCGAAGTCCAGACTTGAACCCAATTGAGATGCTGTGGCATGACCTAAAGACAGTGATTCATGCCAGACATCCCAGGAATCTCACTGAACTATGGCAGTTTTGTAGAGAAGAATGCGCCCAGATTAGTCCTGATCGATGTGTCAGACTGATCTGCAGCTTTAGGAAGCGTCTGGTTGAAGTTATTGCTGCCAAAGTGGGGGCCACAAAATATTAAATGTTAATGGTTCACTTACTTGTTGTTCCCCTTCTGTCATTGCTTGCATACTATTATTATTTGGCTGGTTTTAGTTAAAGCAGACCATTTTTTTCATCTGTGTCATTTTGACAAAGATCAGATCACATTTGATGGTGAGTTTATGCAGAAATATGACAAATTCCAAAAGGTTCGCATGCTTTTTCATACACCTGTAGTTGAGTCCTGGATTACTAAACTAAATCTTGTATTATCATTTTTAACATGACGGAACTGCTGGTGTCTGATGCACACCTCCAATTTGTGGCCTATAAAATGGAACTATCTGGTGCACACCCGATTGTTTCTAGTGTGCACCAAATAATATGTGGTGCGCACCAAATTGTTTCCGGTGCGCACCAGATTGTTTAAATTTATTTTATTTCTGTCAATATCCCTTTAAAGGCTGCGTAGTTCTAACACATTAGGTTCTAAGAAACTTCAATTTGGTGAAAAAAATACTTTTGTTGATGTCTTGCGTGCTCTCCAGGAAAGAAAACAAATATCACACTAATAAAAGTGCACTCTAACCAAAGAAGCATAGCAAAAGAAGAACAAAAACATTGTCTATTTGTCCTCCAATCAACTGCAAATAAACTGCAAAGGAAGTTACAGCCATGCTGAGTTAAATTATCTTCACTCTACACTAAAAATAAAAACCCTACAATTTTTCTGCTCTTGCCGCGGTGTAGCAATTAATAAGAACTATTACTCAATTCATTGTACTGCCAGATTCAACATCCTGATTGCAGGATATTGCGCCACACCATTGCAATTTTTTTTTTTGTTTAAGAAAAATTAGCTTTGCTGATTGAGTCTTTGCGTGATTATTCATATGATTTAACCGTTGATCAAAGATCCCCTAACTATTTAATAAACTTGCTCAAAAGATCCACATGCATCAACGTGATACTGAATGTTATTCGCCATACGTTCTGCCTTCAACGATAAAAGGAAATAACACATCCATTTCACACGTAGTTTGTTGTAACCGCAAGACATTTAATCCTTTTCTTTGCCGGTTCTCAAATGTATTGTCCACATGCTAGTAGCAAGCAAAACATGACCATGTTTAAGCATCACCCTCTGAGAGGACGCATTCCTTGTCATACCAAACAAGATGTAAAAATTTGACCCACGTGCTCTCTCTTTTCAGGAGGGACTGATTGAGCTGCATGGAAGCCATCGGCCACCCACCGAATACAAATAAGGAGAACCATATGTGTCGAGAAGGACTGGATAAACTGCACAACATTTTTATTAGATACAGTTTCACTTGCCTTCGTGATGGACTGCAAGGTGACACTGTGAAAATAAACTTATAGCTACAGTAAGAAAATAAGGTTAAAAGAGCTAGAATCAATGAAACCAGGCTTACTAAAACATTTACCAATAATGTTATTAACTGCATTACGGCATTAAAAAAAAAGAAAATGCTGTATTTCTTCTTATTTCAATATTGCTTTACCATTTCATTTTACATATTACGTTTGGTTTCGAAAAGAGGTTGACAACCACTTACGAAATATACAAACAAACAAATAATAAATGTTAAAAAAAAAAAAATGCAGGATAGTCTTCACTGGTCTTTGATGAGCTACACGTGGTTTCAAACTGAGTTTATATTTTGTATCTTTGTATTACACCATGTTAATTGAATTGTAATGAGTTATGATTGATATCTAAAAAGATTGGCTTTTAGATTTTGAATATCCATGTTAAAAAGAATTAAAATCCCAAGTTAGCTGACAAAACCCTTAGGACTTTAGTGTTCTGCAAGAGGATTTTATCAGGTATTTTTATCAGTTAACTAAGTGAATTCATTGTGAAAGAAACATATTTTTAATTTTTTTAATGTAATTTGATAATAAATAAGTACACTGTAAATGCATATATATACAATTTAATTAAATATGATACAGAGGTATGAAACTATTTAAACCTTTTGGAATTCCTCACATTTCTGCATAAAGGCCCCTTCAAATATGATCCGATCTTTGTCAAAATCACACAGATGAAAAAACTGTCTGATTCAACTAAAACCACCCAAACATTTATACTGGAGGTTTTCATATTTTAATGAGGATAGTATGCAAACAATAACAGAAGGGGGAAAAATAAGTAGGTGAACCATTAACATTTAATATTTTGTGGCCCCCC
This sequence comes from Corythoichthys intestinalis, assembly GCF_030265065.1. Classification (NCBI taxonomy): domain Eukaryota; kingdom Metazoa; phylum Chordata; class Actinopteri; order Syngnathiformes; family Syngnathidae; genus Corythoichthys; species Corythoichthys intestinalis. Next base: position 9,709,098 of record NC_080404.1, read on the forward strand.
CTTTGGCAGCACTAACTTCAACCAGACGCTTCCTATAGCTGCAGATCAGTCTGACACATCGATCAGGACTACCCTAATTTTCGCACTATAAGGCGCACCTGTCTATAAGCCTCACCCACCAAATGTGATACGAAAAAGGCATTTGTTCATAGATAAGCCACACTGGACTATAAGCCGCAACCGTCCTCACTGTATTATGGGTATTTAGACCAAAAGATATTAACCAGTAACACTTTATTTGACAGCGACATCATACAACTACTGTCATTTTCGCACTATAAGGCGCACCTGACTATAAGCCGCCACCCACCAAATTTGGCACGAAAACTGCATTTGTTCATAGATAAGCCGCACCGGACTATAAGCCGCAGCTGTCCTCAGTGTATTATTGGATATTCACACCAAAAGATATTAACTGGTAACATAAGCGGCTCGGACAATGAAAGAATGATACTATTTGACAGCGGCATCACATGACTGTCATAAGACCTAATAAACCACCATGAAGCTTTGAACCAATTGGCTGCAAAGCTTTACTGCTTCAAGAAGCGTCGTTTGGCTATCACTACTCCCTTGTGAGAGACAGTCAACCTCTGCTGCCACCTGCTGTCAACACTGTTATTGTCCAACATACCTCCTAGCATGCATTGCAGCGCTGCAGATGTAAATAACAATTAAAATGTATGTTCTCTGGTAATTATTTCTTCAGTTACTGTTCCGCTTGTTTCATCAATTTTTAGTTATGGTATTTGGTAACACTATTTGACAGTGGCGCCATATTCTTATAACAGATGTCATTTGGTGTTATCTGGCAAATTATCTCACTTTTGAATGGATGTTAAAGATCCAAGCTGGAAAGCTGGAAATAATGGAGTTAGTGACATAATTTGCCAGATGACACCTACTGACATAAGCATTCAGTAATGCCCACGGTAGTGTCATGTCATATTTATGACGGTCTTATGACAGTATTATGACAAATGAAGTGTTACCTATTAACCCAAATAAATCAACAATTAAGCCGCACTGGACTATAAACCGCAGGATTCAAAATGAAGGGAAAAAGTAGCAGCTTATAGTCCGAAAATTACGGTAATCTGGGCCCATTCTTCTCTACAAAACTGCTGTAGTTCAGTCAGATTCCTGGGATGTCTGGAATGAATCGCTGTCTTTAGGTCATGCCACAGCATCTAAATGGGGTTCATGTCTGGAATTTGACTTGGACACTCCAGAACATGTATTTTGTTCCTGGGAAACCATTCTGAAGTTGATTTACTTCTGTGTTTTGGATCATTGTCTTGTTGCAGGAGCCATCCTCTTTTTAGCTTCAACTGTTTGACAGACAGCCTCAGGTTTTCTTGCAAAACAACCCAATAAACTTTTGAATTCATTCTTCCATTAATGATTGCATGTTGTCCAGGCCGTGAGGTAGCAAATCAGCCCCAAATCACAATGCTTCCTCCACCATGCTTCACCGTGGGGATGAGGTGTTGATATTGGTGAGCTGTTCCATTTTTCCTCCACACATGACGCTGTTTGTTACTCCCAAACAGTTCAACTTTGGTTTCTTCAGTCCACAGAATATTTTGCCAAAACTTCTGTGGAGTGTCCAAGTGCCTTTTTGCGAATATTAAATGAGCAACAATGTTTTTTTTAGACAGCAGTGGCTTCCTCTGCGGAGTCCTCCAATGAACACCATTCTTGGCCATAGTTTTACATACAGTTTATGTGTGCACAGAGATATTAGACTGTGCCAATGATTTCTGTAAGTCCTTAGCGGACACTGTAAGGTTCTTTTTACCTCTCTGAGTATTCTGCGCTTAACTCTTGGCGTCATCTTTGGTGGACGGCCACTCCTTGGGAGAGAAACAACAGTTCAAACTCCCTCTGTTTGTAGACAATTCTCTGACTGTTGATTGATGAACATCCAGACTTTTCGATTGGGTTTTGTATCCTTTCCCAGCTTTATACAACTCAACAATCCTTGATCACAGGTCTCCAGACAGCTCTTTTGACCGAACCATGATGCACATCAGACACTTCAAGACAATTCTTACCCGGTGTGTGTTTTATATTGGGCAGGGCAGCTTTAAACCACTCATCAGTGATTGGGTACAAACCTGACTTAAAATTTTTGGTAAAAATTGGTTTCAATTGCTCTTTCAGTCTTCTTAGGCAGAGGGTTCACTGACTTATTTTTCCCCCAACTGTCCTTGTTTGCATGCTATCCTCATTAAAATATGAAAACCTATCAATGTTTGGGTGGTTTTAGTTAAAGCAGACACTGTATTTTCATCTGTGTGATTTTGACAAAGATCAGATCATATTTGATGGGGACTTTATGCAGAAATGTGATAAATTCCAATAGGTTCCGATACTACACTGTAAGTGAACCAAATTATATTTTCATCTACCTGTTGGACACTAATTTTTAATAAATAAGTAGTTATTTGGGGCTGGAAAACTTGCCTAACTAGATGGATCTCAGTTAAGTCTAATTAGAAAAATAATTTTATGTACCCAGTGTTCTTTGGCAGTTCTTTCAGACATGCACAGATCTGCCTTGACTGTTTTGTGCTTTTCTGACACAAAAACATTCCCGTACACATCCACGGTGAATCGTGCTGCCAACCAGAACTCTCTGAAGCTTCTCTTTACTGTCTTGACTTACTTTATATTGATTTGGTAAGTAAATATTTTTCTCGCTTATAGTCATTAAAGGAGTAAAATATTGTAGCAACCGTTATTTATCTGTTCCGCCGCAATGGATGATGGGTAGTTGTGGCAACCACGTCTGAGAGCAGTGATTGCTGCTGGTATGTAATATGTGTTCTGTTCGATATGGAGCACAAAAGCAGCAACTGTTCAAAACAAAAGCCGGTCTATGTCGTTCTTCTCCTCGTTCCTCGCCACAATATTTACTTACCAAATCCATGTGTAGTAAGTGAAGGTGTTGAAGAGGGCTCTGGTTATAGTATATACTGTAAGGTCATGCTAGTGATACCAAACATTAACAGAACATTCAGCAGCGTGTCAAGAACTAATGTCTCTTGTGTCTTAATTGCATTTTAAAATAGTTTAATTACCCCGAGTTAATCCATTGAGTGTTCTCCATTCATTTATTTGGGGGTAGAGTCATTACTGTTTGAAAATGTGTTATTAATTAAATTATCATTTCCTGTTTATATTGCAGAAATACTTCAAGGGGAAAAATGCGGTTCACCTGCATATGATGAATGAGCAGCATTAAAGGTAACTAAGGTATCACTTCAGTACTGGAAGCACAGAATAAATTAATTGATGTAATCTAATTCATCCAAGTTAATTTGAGTACTGTAAACTCAATATGAATGAGTTCCTGTAATCCAATTTTTGAGGTCAATTTGAGTCCATAGGACTTGTTATAATTAAGTCAATTTCATCGAATGAGTCCATAGGACTTGTTATAATTAAGTCAATTTCATCGAATTTATGTAACCATTAATTTTAATTTGTAAGGCAGCAAGTCTGCATATTGTTTTTGAGTAAGCTCAACTAATCACATTTTACCCTGTAGCATTGCCTCTGGCCGAAAACATTTGTCTGAGTGCACTTTGAAATATGATAAGTTGACTTTACTTAAAAAAAAAAAAAATTAAAAAAAAGAAAAACTTGCTGCCAAAGAAAATGTAATTTATGTACATCAATGAGATGCAATTTAATTAATTATTAAAAGTTTTAAGAACTCAAATTAGCCTTAATAATGGGATTATAGTAAAATGTTTATTTTGAATTTGGGTACTCAATTAATTAGATTGCAGTAACTTATTTTGAGTTTTGAGTACTGAAGCGATACCTTAGTTAGCTTTACTGCTTCTCATTCGTCATATGCAGGTGAAGTTTGTTTTACTGACTTTACCTGAACTAATTCAACTTTATAAACAGCACATGCTAATTTAACACATTTTCAAGCAGTAATGACCCTACTCCCAAATAAATGAAGGTAGAACACTCAATGGATTAACTCAGTGTAATTAAACTTTATTTTAAAAAATGCTCAACAATGCATTGAAGGTAGGAGACATTGGCTCTTGAGACAGTGGTTAATGATATGTTGATGCTGGGTGTGAAATGAACAATCAGAAGTATAAGCAGAGCTCTTTTCAACACTTACCGACTTCACATCGATTTGGTAAGCGACATGGAGAAGAATGAAAGGGACTGACTTTTGTTATTAACACTTGATGTTCTTATGCACCATGAACTTGACAATCCAAAAGAAACAGCACAATTTATTGAACCGAACACACAGCACACAACTACCCATCATCCATTGCAGCGGAACAGAAAAGTAACAGTCACTACAATATTTTACTCTTTTATAAACTCTCATGTTTCCATGTACAACAAGGCAACACAGCAGATTATAAAAGAGTAAGAGATTTAGTGACCAAATCGATGTGAAGTAAGTAAAGTAAGTGAAGGTGTTAAAGAGAGCTCTGGTTTACGGCGCGGTTCACCGTGGACGTGTGCCGGAATGTTTTGGTGTCAAACAAGCGTGAAATAGAGGAGGTAGATCTTCGCATGTCTGAAAGAACACCCAAAGAACACTGGGTAAAAAAATATATATTTTCTAATTTGACTTAACTGAGATTCATAGAGTTAGGCATGTTTTTCAGCCGCAAATAACTACTTAACTTAAAATTAGTCATTACAATAGATTGGTAAAAATTAAATTTGAACCAAGTGTCTTCCTAAAATGATATATATATATATATATATATATATATATATATATATATATATATATATATATATATATATATATATATATATATATATATATATATATATATATATATATATATATAATTAAATTAATAATGATAATATATAACCACTGTGCTTAACTTACATACTGTATGTGCTTGTTTCATTTAAAAAAATTAAATTAAATTTTTTTTTTAAATTAAAAAAATAAAATATTAACATACTATGAAATATAGAAGAAGCAGACAAGACTGCAATATTTATTTACCGGTAGATAGTTTAAATACTAATTAGGGAGACACAGGAGATTTGTGTGGCATTCAAGCTACACTGTAAATGCTAATATACAACATAATTAAATTAGCACGTGCTGTTTATATTGTAGAATTATTTCAGGTAAAAAAAAAATAAGTTCACCTGCATACGATGAATGAGCAGCACTAAAGCTAACTATCGTATCACTTCAAAACTAGAAGCTCACAATAAATAAGTTAATGTAATCTAATTTAAATTAAATAAATTAAATTAAAATCTAATTTAATTAAAATAAACAATTTACTGTGATCCATTTGTGAATGTTAATTCGAATCCTTGAAACTTAAAATCATTAAGTAAATTGGATCTCGCTAATGTAAGTAACATAAATTACTTTTTCTAAGGCAGCAAGTTTGCATTTTGTTTTTAAGCCGCTTTATCATATTTTACAGTGTAGGACTGCCACTGTGCATGACTATATAAAAAAACAGTTCATATTGTTACATCGACTCAAATCTGAGATCAGGATATACAGAACATGCAATTAACCACATTATAACTGCACTGCAGCCTTTTTTTTTAAACAGCAAAATGGTCATTAATGTGATGGAAAGCAATAATGACCCACTGACTCACTAATTTGACCTCATGGGCTCTCAGTGACGTGTAAATCACCCTATTTTATCCTCTCATTTTATGTATGAGTGCAAGTTGCTCCTTTTTTATTTAACTTGCCCAAGAACATGCCTTTTAGCTCAGAAGAAAAACACATCTTGTTTATTGTAGCTCTACAAAAACACAGATGACATGTTCTAATGAAATGGAGAGAATCTGTCATATTGAACAGTCGATGTGATTGCAAAGTGCTGGGAATAATCATGCCATGGCAACAGGCAGCAGGAATGCAAAATCAGCCTCCAAACCAGGAGTTAAGTTAGCAGGTGGCCTCTTCAATTCACTTAATGCCAACACAGTCCACATAATATCTGGGCAGGCCGGCCACTGTTTTTTTGTATATATACTGGACTGTCTCAGGAAATTAGAATACACAATATTCTAATTTTTTGAGACAGTCCTGTATTTATTTTGGTTGTATAAACGAATAGCAATAAATAGCATCAGTATCGATACAACTGAAATACCACATATATTATTAACACAATTTTGGCATGAATCGCTGTCTTTAGGTCATGCCACAGCATCTCAATGGGGTTCAAGTCTACACTTTGACTTGGCAACTTCAGAACATGTATTTTGTTCTTCTGAAACCGTACTGAAGTTGATTTACTTCTGTGTTTTGGATCATTGTCTTGTTACAGCCATCCTCTTTTTAGCTTCCATTGTCTGACAGAGGGCCTCAGCTTTTCCTGCAAAACATCCTGATAAACCTTTGAATTCATTCTTCCATTAATGATTGCAAGTTGCCCAGGCCCTGGGGGAGCAAAACAGCCCCGAATCATGATGCTCCCTCCACCATGCTTCACGTTGGGGATGAGGTGTTGATGTTGGTGAGGTGTTCCATTTTTCCTCCAAACATGATGATGTGTGTTACTTCCAAACAATTCAACTCTGTTTTCATCAGTCCACAAAATATTTTGCCAAAACCTCTGTGGAGTTTCCCAGTGCCTCTTTGCAAACATTAAACGAGCAACAATGTTTTTTTAGACGGAAGTGGCTTCCTCCATGGAGTCCTCCCATGAACACCATTCTTGGCCATAGTTTTACATATAGTTGATGTACGTGCCAAACTCTTCCCATTTGTGGACAACTTCTCTGACTGTCGATTGATGAATATCATACATTTAGAGATGATTTTGTATCCTTTCCAAGCTTTATACAAATCAACAGTCCTTGATCGCAGGTCTTCAGACAGTTCTTTGGACCGAGCTTGATGCACATCAGACAATACTTCTCATCAAGACAATTCTTACCAGGTGTGTGTTTTATAGTGGGCAGGGCAGCTTTAAACTACGCATCAGTGATTGGGCACACACCTGACTCAAATTGTTTGGTAAAAATTGATTTTAATTGCTCTTTAAGTCTCCTTTGGCAGAGGGTTCACTTACTTATTTTCCCCCTTCTGTCATTGTTTGCATGCTATCCTCATTAAAATAGGAAATCCTATAAAATTTTGAGTGATTTTAGTTAAAGCAGACACTATTTTTACATCTGTGTGATTCTAACAAACATCACATCACATTTGATGGTGATTTTATGCAGAAATGTGAGAAATTACAAAAGGTTCAGACACTTTTACATACCACTGTATATTCAATATTAAAAACATCATTTTTGCTGATTGTCACAAATACATTAATATGGAATCTAATTTGCCCGTAGTTAATGCAATTAATTAGTAAGTCACAATTTCAAGGTACAGTGCCTTGCAAAAGTATTCGGCCCCCTTGAATCTTGCAACCTTTTGCCACATTTCAGGCTTCAAAAATAAAGATATGAAATTTAATTTTTTTGTCAAGAATCAACAACAAGTGGGACACAATCGTGAAGTGGAACAACATTTATTGGATAATTTAAACTTTTTTAACAAATAAAAAACTGAAAAGTGGGGCGTGCAATATTATTCAGCCCCTTTACTTTCAGTGCAGCAAACTCACTCCAGAAGTTCAGTGAGGATCTCTGAATGATCCAATGTTGTCCTAAATGACCGATGATGATAAATAGAATCCACCTGTGTGTAATCAAGTCTCCGTATAAATGCACCTGCTCTGTGATAGTCTCAGGGTTCTGTTTAAAGTGCAGAGAGCATTATGAAAACCAAGGAACACACCAGGCAGGTCCGAGACACTGTTGTGGAGAAGTTTAAAGCCGGATTTGGATACAAAAAGATTTCCCAAGCTTTAAACATCTCAAGGAGCACTGTGCAAGCCATCATATTGAAATGGAAGGAGCATCAGACCACTGCAAATCTACCAAGACCCGGCCATCCTTCCAAACTTTCTTCTCAAACAAGGAGAAAACCGATCAGAGATGCAGCTAAGAGGCCCATGATCACTCTGGATGAACTGCAGAGATCTGCAGCTGAGGTGGGAGAGTCTGTCCATAGGACTACAATCAGTCGTACACTGCACAAATCTGGCCTTTATGGAAGAGTGGCAAGAAGAAAGCCATTTCTCAAAGATATCCATAAAAAGTCTCGTTTAAAGTTTGCCACAAGCCACCTGGGAGACACACCAAACATGTGGAAGAAGGTGCTCTGGTCAGATGAAACCAAAATTGAACTTTTTGGCCACAATGCAAAACGATATGTTTGGCGTAAAAGCAACACAGCTCATCACCCTGAACACACCATCCCCACTGTCAAACATGGTGGTGGCAGCATCATGGTTTGGGCCTGCTTTTCTTCAGCAGGGACAGGGAAGATGGTTAAAATTGACGGGAAGAGGGATGCAGCCAAATACAGGAACATTCTGGAAGAAAACCTGTTGGTATCTGCACAAGACCTGAGACTGGGACGGAGATTTATCTTCCAACAGGACAATGATCCAAAACATAAAGCCAAATCTACAATGGAATGGTTCAAAATAAACGTATCCAGGTGTTAGAATGGCCAAGTCAAAGTCCAGACCTGAATCCAATCGAGAATCTGTGGAAAGAGCTGAAGACTGCTGTTCACAAACACTCTCCATCCAATCTCACTGAGCTCGAGCTGTTTTGCAAGGAAGAATGGGCAAGAATGTCAGTCTCTCGATGTGCAAAACTGATAGAAACATACCCCAAGCGACTTGCAGCTGTAATTGGAGCAAAAGGTGGCGCTACAAAGTATTAACGCAAGGGGGCCGAATAATATTGCACGCCCCACTTTTCAGTTTTTTATTTGTTAAAAAAGTTTAAATTATCCAATAAATGTTGTTCCACTTCACGATTGTGTCCCACTTGTTGTTGATTCTTGACAAAAAATTAAAATTTTATATCTTTATGTTTGAAGCCTGAAATGTGGCGAAAGGTTGCAAGGTTCAAGGGGGCCGAATACTTTTGCAAGGCACTGTAACTGTAACAACACTAGTTAACAATAGCATTGATTACATTACGGTTAACACCTGCGGCATCTATCTGTAAAGAGATGCTTACTACGATTATAATAAACAATTATTTAGAGTGTAGTGAGGACAAGACATTATGGAACACATCAATAATAAGCAGATATTAGTGTTTAGAAGTGGTACATTTATTAAAAAATATTCAAAACCCTACATTTATGTATAATTTGTCCCAAAATTAAACCGAGGTGGGCAAGAGGCTTGCAGCAAAGGCCACAGAGGAATGACATCTTTGGTAGTCACCATTGCACATGGACTCAAAACAGACAAAGGTGCAGGAATGGGAAAAGTGAACTCAGAACTTCGGAACGGAAGTATGAAAACAACAACTGTACATAGAAAATGCTTCCTCCAATTTGTATTAAAAAAAAAAAAAAAAAAAAAAAAAAAAAAAACTCATATTTCCCCCACTTGTATATACAGTAATAGCTACATTAATTTGTGATATAAATTCTTTTGCCATCTTTTTGCCAGACTTTTTAAACATCCACAGATCACAATTTGTGAAAGATTTATAGAAAATGAGTACAGAGTTATGTCTTGCAGAGATATTTAAGTTTCTAAAAGAAACTTCCCTAAAAGACAAAAAAAAAAAAAAAAAAGAATGAAAAAGAATGTGTATCATTTTGGCTCCAGTGAACAGAACACAGAGATTTTATAAAGAGAACCAAAGATAGAAAGACTTGTAGTTCTTAAAAGATAAATGTTAGAATGAGTTATAATAAAGTGATATTAAGACCCTTCTTGATGTTTTTGTTGAAAATGAAAGTCATCAAATTAGTTTAACTAGTGGGTTGCCATTGTTGATGACGTCGCAATGTGTGGGCGGTGACGTCAACGGGTTGCGCTGCCGGGCTTTCACAGTATGACTCTTGCGACATAAACATGTCATCTGTTCAGCCCTTTCAGTTTGAACCCGAGAGGAACAATAATGAGCAAGACTGTCACTATTTCACAAAACAAGCAGCAAAGGCAAAATTAACAGGAAAGACAGGATGAGACGAGAGTTGGACAAAACTGGTAGTGTTTATGTGGCAAGTTCATTTTTTGACAGTGTCAGCAAACACTCTCCTACTGTAGTCAGTTTTTGTTTGCAGATCTTCAAAACTAAACTACTGTGTGATCAAACTTATTCGAATATAATTAAGGAGATTGTTAGCATCCAAAGCTGTCGTGTGCTTTACATATGATTAGGATATACACAGAAACACAGCAGTTAGAATTTTTCACATAGCCTTTGTATCACAAAACACAAAAACTTGGATGCAGTCTGCCTCAACCGAGATGTCTAATGGGCTCGGCCTCCGCCACCAACCATCAAATTTTTGTCACGTAACAGCCCTGTCCAGATTAATGATCATCCTGCTGGTGTTCTCAGATTTTGCCCTTATCGGATGTTGCTCCCAAAGCTTTTGAGGCGGTGAATAAGAACTATTCTATATTCGGTTAGACTCTCATTATCCAAAGTTGCAAAATAAACAAATTATGTCACAAACATACATATGCAAGATGAATACGGCGTAAATAAGTGCCTAAAACGGATAAGCGACACGGAAAACCAATAAACAAATGTATTAAACTTAGTTTGATTGATGGCTATTCTTATCATTTTCTGCCCAACAGATTATAATGACGTCTTATTTTGCACATTGCGATATAACAGGACGTGTGTGTACATTATTTGTACTTAAAGCACGTTCGCTGCGTGTAGCTAGCGTTAAAAACCACAGTGTTAAATAAGGTTAACTAACACCACAAGGACCATGTTATTTTTATCTACATCGATTGTATGTGTATTGTTTAAGGGTCTATTAGCTGTAATCAACTCAAGACCTCAGATAAAAGCCAAAAAATCTGTTATGGTCCGCAAATGTGAAAGCAAGGTTGGATACTAGTGTTTATTGAACACACAAAAATCACGATCGCGAAAAGGGAGACAAAAACGGACTTACTGTCCGTAACAATAAGTTGGGATCAATAAAAAGAAACCCGGATGAAACCGCTTTTAGTGGCAGACAAACGAAGAAACTAAGGCTAGGTTGAAACTACCAATGAATGAATCAAGAATACAAACTGTCAAATGGCAGCAAGTCAATATCTCAGCAACCCGCCTAGGTTGAATTTAAAGACACTGCTGATGAGCTGGAATTCTATGCAGGTACGACTTTGAGAAATCATCCCACAGCTCTGGAACAAAACAATGTGACTAGCAGCAGAATGTAACAAAATCATGTCAGTTGTCATACTAACTTTGCTAGTATAGAGCACAGCTATTCTCCCAGTACAACCCAACCGAGTCATCACCCCTAGCATGCATTGCGTGTAAAACATGGCACCCGCTGTAGGTCAAAACATGTACAAAATATTATAGATTTTTAAATCAATGGCAGTATTTTATGTGTTTCTAATAACATACTTTAGTAAAAGAAAGAAATTGTGGCTTATTAGAGCCTACAAGTCTTTAAGTCTGTGGTTCCCTATAAAAGAAGCATATGCCAACAGAATTGAATTATTGAAGAGTGAAACCAACATTTTTTAATGACTAAATCATTTAAATATCACAATATTCAGTGCTATTTTTGAACAGAGAATAAATTAGATAATAAAACTCTATATACATAACACTGTACATCACATCGCACCCAGAGTTGATGTGTTTTCCAACATATTCCTATTCCAGATAGCATAAATTAAAGTAACCACAGGTACTAATGGCAGCCACAAGATCTCACCACCATATTTCTATACTTCTTGAGAATGACGTTTGAGCTGTCGTCAAAGTAAAGCACTGAAATAGCATTGAGTTTGGTCGGGGCGCAACAAGGTTTTGGCACATTGTCAGGAAACATTAAATGGACCTATAAAAGAAAGAAAATAAAGTGGGCTTTAAAAAAGGTGTGAATGTTGTGACTTTGCGAAATGAATTATGGCTGCTGAGAACATGATGGTGTGGAGTGTGTTTGCCACACACGTGTAGTAGACTACAATAGTAACTCACCAGCGTTTGGACAATCGCGTGATTGGTTGCATTCATGTGCGCGTTAAGTGGAAATGAGCATTCACCGTCACAGTAAAAAGCAGCATAGCCTTCAGGTGCTATTATCCAGTCCTGCAACAGAAAGGGAGATGTATTTGCTAATTTGTAGCAGTATTACCATTTTCCTGAAGGATATGATATAGTTTTGTAATACCTGCCAACCCAAATCACGAAAGCTGACATAAAGCTCATGCTTCTTGCAGGCTTGCTTTTGTTCACTCGTGTTATATTCTGAAATGTAAATCAATTTGTCAGAAAAGATGACACTGGATGAAAAAGAATAGGAGACATCAAACTCAAGGCTTTAGGTTTGCATAGAGACTGTACACTGCAAAATATTATAAATTGACTTTACTAAAAAAAAAAAAAGAAAATTTGCTGCTTTAGAAAATGTAATAATGTTACTTACATTATTTAGATGCAATTTACTTAATTATTTTAAGTTTTAAGGACTCCAATTTACCTTAGTAATTGGATTATAGTAATTTTTTTATTTTGAGTTTGTAGTTCTCAAATTAACATGAATGAATTACGTATAGTAATGTATTTACTTAACTTTAATGAATTCTCTTATGAGTCTCTTATTTGAGTTTGCAGTACTCAAAATCAGTGTTGTTAATAGATATTATGCGTATTGCCGTGTTGACCAAAACGAACACTGAACAAAGATGGCAGCAACACCTGAGGGTTACATTCTGCCCCTTATTGGACCCTGTTTTAGAAAATTCCTAGAACCACCACTGTGTCCACAGGAAACTAGTAAAAATCACAAATAGATCTACAGTGTGCCAGCTGTGCATCATACCTCCAGTTTTTGTTGGTCTAGACGTTTCCTGTTGGTGAGTGGATTTATTGCGGTTGTGATTCTTCTTTTTCCCGCCAGCGGCTCTGACAGAGCGAAGTAACACCCCACTGGCCTTGAAAAAAGCTACAAGGAAGGGCTGTTGGGACTGAGGTCCATTGCGGCCCACAATGCCAGCTGACTTCATGTTGATACTGCGTCCTTTAAAAAAGAAATATTATTAATATGGAGTAAAAGACAAGGACAGACAGAAATCACCAGTGGCTTGTTAATATACTAAGAAAGAAAACACAAGACGTGCTACATGTGTTTTCAGCATTAGCTACAAAGAATACTAACCAGTGTTTTTAATGGCAGCTGTTGTTTGTGTATATTTCTGTATCCCACTTTGTATTACGTACTTCCCAAAGGTGTAGGTTTCGTCTCAACATTGGTAGGGACGATATAACAGCATAACCTGCATGCACACTTTATGCTGGGGACGGGACATTAATAAGACCAAAGAGATTGAGTGAACGGGGGTCAGGGCTACCTTTCTCACGGATATGACCCTAATTAATTGATAGGCTGAATCAGCGGTGCTCATTACTTCGATCGGTATCGACCAGTAGATTGCTAATGTGGGTAGCTCGCGGCACCCCCCAAATTTTTCCAGTTTTATTTAAAGTACATAGTTAATTATGATTATGTTGTGCGCAGAGGTGGGTAGTAACGCGTTACATGTACTCCGACACATTTACTTGAGTAACATTTTGAGAAAAATGTACTTCTAAGAGTAGTTTTACTAAGCCATACTTTTTACTTTTACTTGAGTAGAATTATGAAGAAAAAAACGCTTCTCTTACTCCGCTACTTTGGGCTACACGAGAGTCGCTACATTTTTCCTCTTTATTCTACATATTAGATTTATTATTTAAATGTTTTTTTTGCTAGCGATGCTATTGCCGTGAGTAGCGCTACTAATTTCAGCAATGAGACGTCGCAACAACAATCACATAACTTCATTCCACCAATCAGACGCAAGCTTGCTGTTCTATGATCACACAAGCCTGTTCAATCACGCATCTTTAAAGCACCGTAACTAATGAAGTATTTGACATAGAGCGGTGCCCTCAACATGAATCGAAATCGCGGATTTAAATCTCTATAAGTTTTTATTTGGCACCGATTGACCACGGAAAACCGGAGGTATGATCCTTTTAATTCCATGATAGTAACTATTAGGGCTGTCAAAATTATCGCGTTAACGGGCGGTAATTAATTTTTTAATTAATCATATTAAAATATTTGACGCAATTAACGCACATGCCCCGCTCAAACAGATTAAAATGACAGCACAGTGTCATGTCTACTTGTTACTTGTGTTTTTTTGTCTCCCTCTGCTGGCGCTTTAGTGCGACTGATTTTATGGGTTTAAACACCATGAGCATTGTGTAATTATTGACATCAACAATGGCGAGCAACTAGTTGATTTTTTTGATTGAAAATTTTATAAATTTTATTAAAACGAAAACATTAAGAAGGGTTTTAATATAACATTTCTATAACTTGTATTAACATTTATCTTTTAAGAACAAAAAGTCTTTCTATCCATGGATCGCTTTAACAGAATGGTAATGTAAATGCAATCTTGTTGATTCATTGTTATAATAAACAAATACAGTACTTATGTACAGTGTGTTGAATGTATATATCCGTCTTGTGTCTTATCTTTCTATTCCAACAATAATTTACAGAAAAAGATGTCATATTTTAGAGATGGTTTGAATTGCGATTAATTACGATTAATTAATTTTTAAGCTGTGATGAACTCGATTAAAAATTTTAATCGTTTGACAGCCCTAGTAACTATTAAGGAACAAAGTATTCACTACTCCTACTAGAAACTGTTTTCTCCACTAGAGGCCAGGGCACTCATGCTCTTTTGTCGAATAATGCTTCAGTACTGTTTTTTTCATTCATTCTTTTCCATGCCTCTTGTCCTCATGAGGGTCAATTTAATTTTTTCTTTGGCTTAATGTGGTTATTTAATGGGTTTTTGTACAGTATAATTATAACAGTTCATATAGAAAAGTTTGTGCTGAGAGAAAACAATACCATTGTTTAAAAAAAAATCTAACAAAAATAAGCAGTTACTCAAAATGTTATTCATCAATTGAGTATTCTTTTCACTGGATACTTTTTTTACATTTTTTGGATGACTACTTTTACTCTTACTTGAGTAATATCATTGTGAAGTAACACTCTTACTTGAGTAAAATTTTTGGCTACTCTACCAACCTCTGGTTGTGTGTGTGTTGTGTTGTGTGAGCAACATTTGAGGTTATGCAGCTCTGTTTAAATGTACATATAATTATGTTGTGTGAGCACCACATGAGTCAAGAATCTGCATTGGACAAGGTGTCAAGAGTCAAGAATCTGCATTGGATGTTGTCCCCAGTTTGAGAATCTGTGATAGGATTGTCCAATGCAGATTCTTGACTCTTGACAAGGTGATGATGCTGGAACTTTTGTTTGGTGCTGTTCCAGTGAGATATACAAAGATGACTGCCTGAAGAAAACATTATTTTTTACAAGCTTAGATAAAATGTCTGAGTGAGTGCTCGTCCAAGACTGGTGATCCCATACTTTTTGCTAGGAGTTGTACTACATCATACTACTGTCTACTGCTACTCTCTTAAAATGAGGACCCCAGGTAAATAAAAATAATGTAAAGTAAGTATAGAAGACAATATTTTTTGCAAGAAAAGGGAATCATGGCCTACCATCTAAAGTCTCCACACATAGTTGAAGGCCCAGATTCTGCTGCGGGTTCATCACCCAATGGTTACTGGTGGCCGTTATGTCAAATACCAGCCATCCACCATCAGATGCTTGAACTCTTTTGGAGTCCAGCAAGAAGGTCTCTGCATCTCTGCAGGTGAGAATAAATGTATTTATCAGCAAAACCTATTTTTGACATATAACACATTATTTTGAAAGGGTGGCTAAAGGCTGGTTATCAGGTTTACACATCATGTTTTTCAGCAGCAGCTCCCTTGAGTTGGTGAATTGAGAGAGATTGTTTTTTTATTTTATTTTTTTTTACTTTTGAGGTTGCCTCGGCTCCAGAGTATAGAAAAAAAAACCTGCTGTGCACTTCAGCATTGCAAAGTCTAAAGGGCACTCATACATAGAAAAAGAAAGCATATGATTCTTTGAAGGCATTCTCATTCGCTATTCAGAAAATCTGCACAAGTTACAATGCACCAGGTAAATAAAGAGACTAGAACTTTAATCTCTAATAGAGAGAAGTGCAACACTAAAAAGACTCAAAATCTAAATTCTAGCTTCTGTATCTCTCCATGCTGTTACTCTTTTAAAACCAAACTATTTTCCATGAAATATCTTTAATATAAAATCAAAAGATGTGCAGTCCTTCTTTTTAGGGATTCCTTTGCAAGCTTTTTGGTGAAGTATGTTTCATTTTTTATGTTATTTTTGGTGTAAAAAAAAATCTTGTGTTTTCTGATTATATTCTCATGCACTAGTTATTCAGCAGGTGTCTGACCGAAGGCCTCAATCTTGGAAAAGGTCAAAAACAGCTTGTTAATTTGCATCAGGTGCTTTCAAGTGACTGGATATGATTTCATGCTCCGCTTTGTGGTTGCATTCTGATGTTCAGAAAGAAGCAGGATTTTCCACATGGCCCTAAAAGTTCAGGAAATAATCAAGTGTTTATTACAACTGTAATAAAAGCCAGGTTCATGAGGAATTCCATATAAATGTACAGTTTTGAACCTAAACCATGTGCTAAATTATATTGTGACCTAGGGTTAGGCTGAAGGCAACACCATGTGAGTCCAAATGTCATTAAGACAAGACCGTGAATTTGTCGGAGTTGAGAACGACAAAAGCTGAGACCATGAAAAGACAAAGACCATAAGAGGCCTTCGTCTTCCTTTCCTTTTGGCTTTTCCTTTCAGGGATCGCCACGGCAAATCAGTTGTCTTCATTTAACCCTGTCCTCTGCTACTTCTGCATCTCCTCATTCCACCACCAGTTCTCCTTATCTCCTTTCGTTCACATTTTCTTTAGTTGTCCAGTCATCTAGAAGCACCTCCTTACCACCCAGAGCTTGTCTCAACTCCTGTCTGAAAGTCATCAACTCTTTCTTTTTCAGCCTCAACAATTTCGTCCTGTGCTCTGCCTTTGTCCTCTTTCTCTTCCTCACCACTATGGTCATCCTACACACTACCATCCCATGCTGTCTTGCTACACTATAACCTACCTACTACTACAAGATGTAGTCTACCTGCGTACTCCTACTTCCACTCTTGTATGTCACCCTATGTTCCTGCATCTTCTGGAAGAAAGTATTCATGACAGCCATTTCCATCCTTTTTGCACAGTTAACCAACATCTGTCCTTCCACATTCCTATCCTGCACATCTCTCTACTCATCTCCTCTGTTTCCAGCATGAACATGTCCATTGAAGTCTGCGCCAATGATAACCCATTTTAAATTGTTAATATTTACATGTTTATGGTTGCTGTAAATTACAGGGATGGAGGAGATTTATTAGTAATACAGTAAAAAAGGGATCCTCGATCTTAAAGACATGTAATTCTCAAAAGAGTTAGTATGAGTTATAATAATTAGATATTAAAACCCCTCTTAACTCATTCACTCCCAGCCATTTTCACCAGAGCAAGGCCCTTGGCTCCCGGCCATTTTATTGGATTTTGACTGATTTTGCAAGGCCCACTGAAAATTCTGTTCTATTGCTATATAAACATGGAACCCACCAAAAGAAAGATTGGACTCTCTTCTTTCAGCAGGAAAAAAAATAGTTCATATCTTTTTCCATCCTTTAGAAATCAGCATTAGAAAATAGCTTAGTTTGAGAAATTTTCCAATTTCTGATGAAAAAACGGAGAAAACGCATACATTTCAAACATAACTTTGACCTTAACACAGCTATTTTTTGCATTAGTTACATCCCAAACATCTGAATAATGTTTTCCTTTAAACAAAATATCATAATGAACCAGACAAATAGAGCTTTTGATAGCAAAGTAACAATTTATTTACACGTGACTACTGAGAGATGACGCCGTTGTCGCTGCGTCAGCCGTGTAAACTTTTCCCCCATAGTTGTTTGTCTCACAAAGATGGATTATTTTTGAGTCTGCGGGGCTTGCTTGGCGAGCCCGCTGCACTCTAGTTGTCCCAGTCGTTTTGCTCTGTCGTCCAGCGCCTGGCATCCCAGACGTCCCCTCGGTACTTTTGCTCGGTCGTCCACCTTCTGGCATCAAGCCGCCAGCGCTCTGACCGTGCTGCCCGGCCGTTCACTGCTGTTGAATCGTGTTGCAGGTCTTACAAAATGCGCTACTGCCCTGCAGTGGCCAGTTTTATTGTTTTAAAATGCGTTTTGAGCTTTGTTCTTTGTTTTTCAGATAGATCGGAAGCTCTAGATGCTTCTTGTAAAAAAACAAAAACAAAACACAAAAGACGTATAAATAAATTTTTGGGACAGTGAAGCATTTAAAAATAGAATGTATTTATACGTTTCTGGGAGCAAATGAGTTAATGTTTTCTTTTAATACAATTTGTAAAATTATTTTAACTGATAGGTCGCCATTCTTGTTGACAACGCAGTGCGGTGACGTCACATGGCCCGCTGCCGAACTTCCAGCGTGTCACTCGTTAGCTACTCCAACATGTCGTCGATTCTGCCCTTCCAATTTGAACCAGAGCAGAAAAGTGAAGAGCACGACAGCACTGTCGGTCGTTCACAAAACGAGCAGCAAAGGCAAAATTCAGAAAAGGAAATACCTGACGAGTCAAGAGTTTGGCAAAACTGGTGGTGTACTTGCGGCTCGTGCGTCTCAATGACAATGGAGCGAGAGAGTGTATGCTGTCAAGAACTCCGGTTTTTGTTAGCAGATCTTCAAGATGAGCTATTGCGTGATCAAACTTACTCCAATATAATTATGTAGATTGTTAGCACCCAGTGCTGTCATGTGCTTTACATACAGTACAGGCCAAACGTTTTAACACACCTTGTCATTCATTCATTTTTATTTTCATGACTATTCACATGATAAACTCTCACTGAAGGTAATAAAACTATGAATGCACACGTGTGATAGGTAGGATCGGAATTGTGTCGTGGGTGACTATCCTCATTTAATTCGTCATCTGACAAGAACAAATCCTGGGATCGAGTGTCCTCCATGTCTTGCACATCCAACACACATTTAGCTACGTAAGTGTGGTCCACATTAAGTGCTCAGCGCGCATCAGCTGACCACTGTACCGCTGCATCGGACGTGTCTCGATCAGTTTGAGTAGCAGCATCACTAATATTAGGTGAATACTGAACTAACACACTTACTGCCTGATGAACTTACAGACTAGTGGTACGCCAGGAGGTTCGCCTACCACTGTAGTGACAGGAGCAGCTTGCCTGCTTAAGAGAGCGGCCAGAGTTTCTTGTCTTTGGTGCTTTATTGCGCGCATTTCACTCACTATCCGAGCGCGTTGAGGCTTCTTGTGATGGAAAATAGTTGGAACAGCATTTAATTATAGTTTCCACTTATATCCAGTTGCTCCGGGGAGCTCTTTTATAAGTTGTCATCAAATAAAATATGAAAAAAAATGGTGAGAACAAAGCTTTGGGTCTTTGGGAAATTTTGTCAGTCTACAGGCATTTTCCCAAACCTTTCTCCTCATCTTGTCAAAAGGAAATCTGTAGAGACTCACATTACTCTCCTTGTTTCACTTTAACTGGAAATTGCATCAAAAGCAGCCCATCGTGGGATTTTACTTAACGAGTTTAGGCAGCAATACACAATTGTTGTACACAATTGGAAACGTCCTATTTACGTCATCACTCCGAGGCCACAAAACATGGCGACAACTACCAGTCAAAAAATATGTGCTAAATATTATAAAATATTGCCATTGATTTAACATTTTCTGTGTTTCTAACAACATATTTTAGTACAAGAGAACAATTGTGGTTTATTAGAGACTACATGTCTTTAAGATCGAGGATCCCTTTAAGGTAGGTCTTTTTGTTGTTTTATCTATTGCTGCTGCTTATTATCTAGTTTTATGAAGTTGAAGAACAGCAGATCTGTCTTGACTGGTCTCGACAGAAAATCCTGAGACCAGTATGCCTGCCATTGTTAGTCAAGACCCAGGTTATGTCCACAATGCTGATCATTTCAGATTTCTTTCCCCATATGTATCTTTTATATGTATAATATATATATATATATATATATACGTGTATATATACATATACAAGATTTGCTACATATAACTTTTGATGTGATATTTACTTCCTTAAACACGTTATGGCACGTCACACGTCACAGTGCGTGACGTCCCGAACACAGTCTGTTCACACTGCAAAGTGTCTGTGCAAAATGAATGTCTACACACACAAAAAACAGAATTGGCGAAAAATCTGAATTGGCATTACCGGGGTAGACAATCAGCGAAATTGCTTTTGAAGTTCAATGGCCCCACTATCAAAACCACTGGCCCAGGTCAATGCATCAGTTATTGATCCCAATAATCACGAAAAAGAACAATTTGCTTGAATAACATGAATCATTCTTTTTTTTTTTTTTTATTTAGGTAGATTCAATGAAAAGTGCAGCAAAGCGGTGAAAAACATGAATCTAGTGCAAATAATCCTATTCCAATTCCATAATTATTCCATAATCACTCCAGTATATATAAATAAACCCAAATCTGCTACAATGACCACTTACACATATATTAATGTTTTCGGGAAACAAACACACACAAAAAAAAACATTTTCTTGGGCGTTCCAGGGTGAGGTGGGCCCATGGGAGACCCCTGTGCCTGGGCGAAGCTTTTCTGTCTTAACCTTACCGCTCTCTGGAAGTCTCCCCCAGCTCGGTTGTTGTGGCTTCAATTTAGAAGTCAAAAAGATGACTAAGGCAATTATGGCTAACAATTTTCAAGCTAGATTGTTGTTATGATGATATTATTTTCTCCGTAGTCACACGAATGAATTATCACATACCATTGGTTTCACACTTGTTAACTTTTTTCTAACTGACTTGTCTGCATGTGTGGGCATTGATTACAGTAAACCTCGTCTTTTGTCTCAGTGTAGCCAAACCAATTCCAGCGGTCTCGCCACTGGAGATGAAACTTTCAGTTATTTCTATAACACATACAAAAATTGATTTTCATTCAAAATTGTATTTTTTTAATGATTTGCAAAATAAAAGGTAACAGAAACAGCAATAACCCCAACCTCCATCTCCTAATTTTTATTTTTCCTCATTTCCTCTCATACTAAATGCCAAATCTCAATTTTAACTACTTAAGAACATAGGATGTATATTAAAATTGAAGTTTATGTAAACATTTACTTATACTTTTTTTTTTTTTTTAATAATAAAGATATATGTTTCATACATTAAGAAAAATAAGTACAAATGACTTATATTATGCAGAGTGAAATGGAATATATGTTGAAGATCGCGCAAACATTGACTGTTTTTTAAAATCATACAGAAATGAATAAGTAGCCTAACATAAATGAACAAATATAAGTCCAAAGTGCACATTGTCACTAAAATGTTCTAAACCTCCCCATCAGAGCAAATAAAATTAAATATGATAAATAAACCTCCTCAACTCTTTCCTTGCTCTTAAAGATTTGATCCATTTTCAGTTGCATTGCCCTTTTTTTTTTTGCCGCATCAATTCAACATTTTTTTTTTTTTTTTTTTTTTGGGGGGGGGGGGGGGGGGGGGGCTGTTCCAGAAAATATGCACATTTGAACCAATCAGAGCTAACTATCTCTGCTGATCACATGTCAGTATGTCAGCCAATTGAATGGATATGAGTCCAGGCGTTTTGCTTTGCATTCGCACATTGACGTGACTCATCATCGTCAGACTCAGATAACTGCAGCAGATGGGGAAACCTCCATGCTGTCCGTGAAATAAAATAAAATAATACATATCAGTGGAAATGGATTACTTTATTATCCTTGTTGTAAACATTTGTGTATGTAAATCTGATGTTGGTGTTTTCTTCTTGGAGATGAAATGCATGTGTGGCAGTTTAGCATTTTTTTTTTTTTTTTTTTTTAAATATATTTGCCGTCATATTTTTGGAATCAAAGCACAGTGTACCGCAACAGCATCTTATATGAATCTTATACCGGAACCGTGTTCCGGCCCTGAATCTTATACCGGAACTGCGTTCCTGACCGTTCTGGCACACTTTCACCCCTGCACACGCTGCGTTCTAACGCCGGATTTAGGTGGAAACAGGACAAAGCTTTTACTGCATACAAGCAGGCAGGAGTGTCTCAACAGTGATTTGGTCGAATATTCAAGGTAATTATTATATTAAATAGCACCATGCATGCATTTTGAATGAAAATCAATGAATAAAATTACTTTAACTTTGACTTGAAATATTTATGTAAAATGATTATGAAGGGTAACTGCCTATTTTTTGCTTGTAACTAAGAATCTAGACTGTTTAACGTTCATATTGATTGAAATTCAGTGATTTAAGCATTTATTTACAAGAATTTTCAACTTAAAAAACTCTTTGTTTCATGACGGCTGCACGTTCGATTACACAGTAATGTAACTTTTGCCTGAAATATTTATGTAAAATGAACAATAACTACCTGTTTTTGCTTTTAACCAAGAATCTAGACTGTTTTACGTTCATACCTGTAGAAATCCCGCAATTTAAGCATTTATTTACAAGAATGTTCCACTTAAAAAGCTCTTTGTTTTTTTGACGGCCGCCATGTTAGATTTTGTATCTCTACACAATAGAAGAAGTCGGACATCCGGGCATTAATGACGTCACCAGCCACAACAAAGCGTCGCGATATTGAAAAAGTCACAAGCAGTTGCTCTGTCGTGCATTGTAATACAAACGCGTTGAACTTTCGTCTTATTTATGGTCTTTTTTCCGTTGGAATGACTAAAAGTTGCTGTGTTGCGGGTTGTCAAACAAGGAAGAGTTCGGATCCGCATTTGAAGTTTTTCATTCTTCCTCGTGAGAAGTAAAGGAGAAACAAATGGCTGAAAGCAATTAATTGAGGAACAGTAAAAGAAGACTTTGTATGGGCAGATTTGCAAGTCAATAAACGCTAATTTTAAGTTGTATCGCCCCCTCGCGTCTGTCATGTTTAAGACGTTTTTATGAAAAAAAAGACGCAAAACACAGCTGAAATATATGACTGTCAAACAACGTTTGTCTACGGCTGTTTAGCTGTGTGTGCCACCTTCACAAAATGGCGACACCTTGCTTAGCGAGGTGACGTCATTGTGACATCACGCCGACTTCCTCCATAGCGGAATTCAACCTAAATAAGTTGTGATTGTGTATAGAAAAATGCAAATTTTGCTTTTGTTGAGTAAAATAAAGATGATTCTGCATGCTTTCCTCAAGTATTAAGTTTCTGATGTGAAAATTGAGATTTATTTGCTGTTGAAAAGCTTTTGAATCTTGTGCATCTAGTGTAAAATTTGAAAAAATTATAACCATTTTAAGTTTGGTAATACTTAATACAACATAATCAGGATTTTATTAGGGAACGACTTTTTTGATGTCGCTGCACACGGAGACTCATATATGCCTAAGGGAGGTGCCTGTATTGGGTTAGGGTTAACCCGGTAGCGGCTTTGGTTTTGAAAATATTTTAATTTTTTGAAAATAGGCCCCGTACAGATCGGCCCCGAGCCTCGTGTCCCGTGATGATTATTATTATTCTAGCATCAACATGGAAGTCGCCAATTGTCAGTTTTTCAATCATTCATTTCAGAACTTGCAACACAACGCGGTTACTTTCTGCCATAGCCGATGTCAACAACAACAGAACATGAAATGTGAGAGTAAAAACTGTAACGCACCTCTTTCACTCTCTTGTCAGTCTGTTCAGGAACAGCATGCAAAACATAACAGCCACATTAGAACCCAATTTGTTACATCATTATTATTATTATTATTATTAATATTATTATTATCATTATTATTCGGATTTTTATTTATATTTTTTGGTTTTGCTATGTTAATTGCTATTTGTATTTGTACCTGCTGTATTTATAAAGGATGTAGCGTAGGTTTTTGGCTGAGGAACGAATTAATCGCATTATAATGTATTTTTATGGGAAAATCACACTAGACATACAACCATTTCGACTCACAAATCAGGAATTGGAACAAATTAAATTCGTGTGTAGAGGTACCACTGTATATAGAATATAGTTTTGCCCTAATTTAATAAAGGATAGGATAAGTATGCAGCAATAGCAGCAGATTAATCACAACGAGGCAATGATGTACCAGTTGGAGAAAATCAGAAAGGCGTTTTGTAGACTGGATTGTATTGTGATAAAAATTCATCACACAATTACCAGACATTGCCATTTTATTTATTTATTTTATTTTTTTCAGTCCTTGTCTTTTCATGGTGCTTTATATGATTTTGGTTTCAGTAACACTACCCGCAATAGCCTACACCCTGTGAAAACAAATACGGCAACATAAACCTTTCCCCTTTAAGACAGTGGAGTTTATTGACTCTGGCCTATTCAAAGCCCTTGAGGGTCATATCTCTCCTCCGATCACCCACCCGTTTTTTTAAAGCCCACTTTTGAGCAGGCCCATGTGCATTCAGCTATGCCACCGTTTAAACTTCCGTTTTTAGTGGAGACAGACAGGTATAGTGGGTATAACAGTGACCATGGGGAGCACTATAGAAGCACCCGAACTCTATAATGTGGGCCCTTGTGGTTTTGTCTGGAACTCGACCAGCCAGGCAAGAAACACAAGACGAGTGATAAGTGATGGACCCTCCAGCTTCATAAGTGGCCAACTTGCTAATGGGCTCCTCTTTATCCGAGAACTATATTTGTGAGGCTGATGTGGTGTGAATGAAGGAGAACAGAGATAGGAATCCTATGTTGTAAGTCAATAGCTTTGACTGTTTCTTGTTTAAAGACAGAGGCTGACGAGACGCGTTCGCAGTGCTGAAATAAGAAAGCAAAGTATTGTATTTTCCACACTATTAGGCGCAGCTAAAAGCCTTTATTTTGGTACCTGTAAACATGAAATTCATTCATTTCAGGACCTTGTTTGTAAGTTGAAATGGTCGTATGTCAACCAGGATTTTCACAGAAGAATACATTATAATTCCATTAATTCTTTCCACAGCCCGAAAACCTACACTAAATCCTTAAAAAATACTGTTGGTACTATTGCAAATAGCGATAACACAGAGCAAAACAAATAAATTATGAATAGAAATCGTAATAATAATATAATAATAGTAATAGTAATGATAATACCTGTTATAATGTAACAAATGGGGTTCTAATGTGGCGGATGTGTTTTGCGTGGTCTACCTGAATGCACCGCGTGCGCGTGGTGAGATAGGTGCGGCAGAGATTTTACTTTCCATTATAATGTCCTGTTGTTGTGAGATTGTAGACCTTTTGCGGCTGTATTTTTGAGCCAGTTCACGGACTCGCACACCATGGTCATATTTTTCTATTATTTTCATCTTCATTTCAATGGTAAGCGTCACCTTTTTTTTAACCACCTGCACTAACATTCTTGGAACCCATGTTGATTTCTCTCACAAAAAAAAAAAAAACTGCCGTACGTCCGTCTTGAGGGAAAACAAAGAAACTGTGGCGCTGTCAACATTGTTGTATTTCGAGCATGTCGTCGGATATAGAAACAAATGGCGTGTCAAATTTTCGGATGTCGAAAAGATTGTGTGTCGATGCAATCGTATGTTGAGGTACCACTGTATATGGATCAGAATTGGTTAATCATGGGATGATATTCCCTTTAGAGCAGCACCATCTCGTGGATGTAAAACACAACCCCAACCACTATTACGACTACTACTACTGTACCTTAGAATACGGTGCGCCCTATACAGTGGGGCAAATAAGTATTTAGTCAACCACTAATTGTGCAAGTTCTCCCACTTGAAAATATTAGAGAGGCCTGTAATTGTCAACATTGTGATGTGGGGAAAAAAAAACCAAGAAAATCATATTGTTTGATTTTTAAAGAATTTATTTGCAAATCATGGTGGAAAATAAGTATTCGGTCTATAATAAAAGTTCATCTCAATACTTTGTTATCTACCCTTTGTTGGCAATAACAGAGGCCAAACATTTTCTGTAACTCTTCACAAGCTTTTCACACACTGTTGCTGGTATTTTGGCCCATTCCTCCATGCAGATCTCCTATAGAGCAGTGATGTTTTGGGGCTGTCGTTGGGCAACACGGACTTTCAACTCCCTCCTCACCCCTTGGTGTCAAAATGATAACAATGGGGAGCAAAAATCCCAGAACCACAGGGGGGGACCTAGTGAATGACCTACAGAGAGCTGGGACCACAGTAACAAAGGCTACTATCAGTAACACAATGCGCCGCCAGGGACTCAAATCCTGCACTGCCAGACGTGTCCCCCTGCTGAAGAAAGTACACGTCCAGGCCCGTCTGCAGTTCGCTATAGAGCATTTAGATGATCCAGAAGAGGACTGGGAGAATGTGTTATGGTAAGATGAAACCAAAATAGAACTTTTTGGTAGAAACACAGGTTCTCTTGTTTGGAGGAAAAAGAATACTGAATTGCACCATACCCACTTTGAATCATGGGGGTGGAAACATCATGCTTTGTGGCTGTTTTTCTGCAAAGGGACCAGGACGACTGCTCCGTGTAAAAGAAAGAATGAATGGGGCAATGTATCAAGAGATTTTGAGTGAAAATCTCCTTCCATCAGCAAGGGCATTGAAGATGAGACATGGCTGGGTCTTTCAGCATGACAATGATCCCAAACACACAGCCAGGGCAACAAAAGAGTGGCTTCGTAAGAAGCATTTCAAAGTCCTGGAGTGGCCTAGCTAGTCTCCAGGTCTCAACCCCATAGAAAAACTGCGAAGGGAGTTGAAAGTCCGTGTTGCGCAACGACAGCCCCAAAACATCACTGCTCTAGAGGAGATCTGCATGGAGGAATGGGCCAAAATACCAGCAACAGTGTGTGAAAAGCTTGTGAAGAGTGAGAGAAAACGTTTGACCTCCGTTATTGCCAACAAAAGGTACATAACAAAGTATTGAGATGAACTTTTGGTATTGACCAAATACTTATTTTCCACCATGATTTTCAAATAAATTCTTTAAAAATCAAACAATGTGATTTTCTGGGGGGGGGGGGGGGGGTCCCACATTCTGTCTCTCATGGTTGAGCTTTAACCATGTTGACAATTACAGGCCTCTCTAATATTTTCAAGTGGGAGAATTTGCACAATTAGTGGTTGACTAAATACTTATGTGCCCCACTGTATATGAAAACAGTTTTAAAATAGGCCATTCATGGAAGGTGGCCTTATAGTCCGATGCGCCTTATAGTGTGGAAAATACTGTAATACAATTAGGGTTATATCTTATCTAATTGTCTTTAAAAAAAAAGGTGATGTCACATGGCCATGCTGCCGGAATTCCACGTGTCACACTAAAAAAAAAAAAAAAAACGTGTCACTCTTTAATTATGTAAGGTAGAGATTTAAATACGCCACAAAGTGTCAATGGCGAGTTTTATATTAATTAGGGATAAAGCCAGGGAGTGTGTTTTTTCCCTTAACAGACGCCATAGTTTTCCTTTAATCCACAATGGGGTGTAAGGCAGAGAGTAAGGAGAGTGGACACAGGCGTTCAGATTCGTAGCTCAGACCGCTGCGTTTATTGGCATAAGCTTCAGCATCTCCTTCACAACAAACATAAGTATCATATACCGAATTGGCCCGAATATAAGACGGTGTCTTTTGCATTGAAATAAGACTGAAAAAGTGGGAGTCGTCTTATATTCGCAGTCTAGACATTATACCCATTCACGACGCTTCATGGTGCCATATATCATTGAAGCGATGTTCTGTCATGACAGATCTCAGCTACTCTCAAGTTTACTTGAGTTTGCGTTATTTTATTGCAGTGTTTTTCCTTATTCAGATTTGTTTCAAGACTACACTTACAGTTAGACCTCACTTTGATGGTTAATGCAGTTATAGCATTTTTGTTGTTTTATCACAATAGATTGGTTTATTTACATTTCAAAAACCAGAAGCCATTCATTTACGAATGTGATTGCACTTTAGTTTACATATTTAAATGGCGATGATGACGGGGTGGCGTGGGTCAGTGGTAGAGTAGTTGTCCCCCAACCCAGATGTTGTGGGTCCAAGTCTCCGCCCTGATGAACTCGTCTAAGTGTCCTTGAGCAAGACACTGAACCCCACATTGCTCCTGGTGCTGCGTCACCAGTAGGTGGATGGCGAGATAGTGTAAAGCGCCTTGAAAAGTGGAAAAGCGCTATATAAGTATAACACCATTAATACCATTTAAATGTTCAGATATAGGTTTTGAATGACGAAAAATAACATGCCTTTTCTCTCAAATATGTTGTTATAATCATTTGTTTCAGATGTACTGTAATTATTTTCTGTACAGAAATTAATTTGGTGTTCAAAAAGTCTTTTTTCAAACTTGAGTCTTGAAAAAGAGGGGGTTGTCTTATAATCAGGGCCGTCTTATATTCGGGCCAATACGGTAGTGAAAATACAACAAAAATAATCTTCATAGCTCTCAAAAAATAATGTTCACAAAAAGAAAAGTGCTTCAATCTGTATTAATGAGGCCCTATTCTCACACAGTTAAACAAAGATGCAAAGATAACTGGCATTCACAAATTCACAATCAAAATATATATGCAAAATAGACAAAACTTACTCAGACTTTGGTCAAATTATATTTAAACATTTTAGCAACTTGACAAGCTCAAAAATACACTGAATGGCAATATTTCGTCACAATATACAAACTATGATGCTGGGAGCCATTATCAGGAGTCTTGTTGTGAAGATAACACTACTACAGCGTCAATTGAGGGACAAAACGCACTCATTGGCTGGAGCTCCTATTAATTTAAAACTTGCCAATGACACCTTGTGGTGTATTTAAATCACTACCTTACATAGTTAAAGAGTTACACTGTGAAGTACGGCAGCGTGGCCTCGTGACGTCACCGCCATGCGACGTCAACAACAATGGCGAGCTACTAGTTTATTTTTGGATTTAAAATTTTACAAATTTTATGAAAACGAAACATTAAGAGGGGTTTTAATAACAAAATACTGTAACTCGTACAAACATTTATCTTTTAAGAACTTCATGTCATTCTATCTGAGGTACCCTTTAAGGCAAAACACTACCGCTTTTGTCCACCTGCGTTGCTAAAATCGATCAAAACTGAAAAGATAACTAGTGTTGCTTTAAAGAGATTAGACCCCGATCACATTTATAAGTCGCTTGATTTTTTTTCAGCGAAAACGTGCCGAACATTGCCAACAATCGTTCGGCTTTTTCAGTGTTACATTAGTGCACCAGCAAGAACTGTTAGCATCTTATAAGGTGGCATACCAAGTTGCTCAGTGCAAAATAACCCAACATCGTAGCAAAGGAGCTGATACTGAGCCTGCAGGTAAAAAATAAAAAATCTCCCTATGTGTAATGACACTGTCGTTTTGTTCTAATAATTTTTGTTTTTTTTCGGTAACATTTTTTGTCATATTGTCTTCATAAGTTTACACTTGTCTTAAATTATTTGTCAAAATAAATGGGACACTTTAGCTGAAAATGTTAGGATTTAACATTTTACGTGTCAGACATTTCATATTTTTCAAATATGTGGTTGGGTACTTACCTGTTTGGAAACTCCTTTGTGACTTGATGAATAGTAACCCTCAGAGTGAGGTTATCAAAGCGGCCATGGCTATGATCCTTATAGATGCGAAACTCAGCAGCCGTGACCGCCTCTCCATCCGGGATTTGAGTCAAATCAAAACGGAACTCCTTGTAGTGTCTTCGTTGGTGAGAGAAATCTTTATCTTTCTCCACTGGGAAGGAAAATAATACACAGTGAATTTCATTTCATAGCCACAAAATATGACTTCACGCCTACCGAACGTATTATATGAACACACCGGGCACAATGTGGATAATTTTTCATATCTTCTTTTACATTCCTGCTCCAATCCAAACACTGTGACTCCCAACAAAAGCACTTTCCACTTCATTAAATCAGTCAAGTGAATACAGGTAGTGGTTCCCAGACAGGCCCTCCACTGTGTGCCTAACTGCATTCTGTGGCCATGATAAATGGGCTGTCAGTTAAGAAAAACAGGCTGATTTCAATTAAAGACACTTTACTGTGCTCCTCATGACAGAGAAGCGAGCAAACGGGATTCCTCAATGTCATGTGAAGCTCTGCCCTGACCTCCTTGCTGACCTTGAGTTGGCCTCCTTCTAAAATACCATAATATGGTATTTCTGCAAATAGTAACTTCCGCTTATAGACACTTTGGCTTCCAGAAACACCTCAGTTGAATAACCGATTCAAACATGCATAATAAAGAGGCTTCACCTTTTTAGATACAGTTGCTAACCAAAATGGTACAAAGTCATTTCATGTAATATTGAATATTCCTTTTCAGCAGGGATGTACCAATAGCAAAATTTTTGGCCGAAAGGCCAATAATACACATGTATTCAATTCATTTTTTTTATTTACTTTAAAGTGCCTATGACAGCAAAAAGCATGTTTAGTTCATATTTCACACTGTATTTTATGCTCCTGAATAAAATGGACCACTTGGATGTGTGTGAAAGCGATCGATTTATCTATTAATTTTTTTTTTAAACCCGCGCCATGAAAATGAGTGACTACCTGGATTGAGGAAGAATGCGAATGTGAAGTCACCCGGGTCAGCATCTCACAATACAGCATTGCTTTATAGCATGCAGATGGATTGCCGATTCAGCTGATTTTGCGGATTAATTTGTTTATTTTTCGCATCATGCCAGCCAAATGTGCTGTAGGTTTTTGTTGCTGCACCAGAGAGAGGCGTGGGACCCTTTTTGGGTTTCAAAAAGTTCCCGTTCACTGCAGAGATTGGCCAAAACAAGTGTGACACCTGTGGGACCACTGGACTTATGAGAAAGTGAATAAACTTTATTATATCAAATACTGGGATCATGGCACACTTTTTAACAAGGAGGTGGCTTGCATTTTGTGGCTGACAGTGCTCCTTGTCCACTGAGAAGGCTACTCGGCTAACGACCGGCGGCTTGTCACACAGCCCCCTCGGTCCTTTTTTGCATGCCCGCCGAGAGCGCGCTATACTCTGTTTATGCTGATGCAGCTCCCCGCTTTTGTCTGTTGTTCTCAATATTGTCCGGACTTCAAGCCCCCTCTGCCCTTTTCATGTGCCCGGCAATAGACAACTATCCTCGGGATGGGCTCGGGCAGCCACTCGCTCCTCCGATGTCGGCCGGTTTGTCCGGCAGTCATTCTCCAGCTTCTTTCCCGGCAACGAGCACTACTGCCGGCAGCAGGGGAACGACGAGCCGAAACTTGCTCGCCACCAGAAGCTGGCCGATCGGTGAAGGCTGTCACCCTTGCCGCCGTGTGTGCCATGAGTTGGGGTAGTTTTGTGCTATTTTTCGTAAGGCGAAAAAGAGTGGAACAGTTGCTCGGCGGTCATTCTCCAGCTGCCTCCCCGGCAATGAGCACTCCTGCCTGTAGCAGGGGAACGACGAGCTGTAACTTGCTTGCCGCCGGGGGGTTGGCCGATCGGTCAAGACAATCAACCCCGCCACCGTGTGACATGACCCGGGGTAGTTTTGCGTGATTTTTCGTTTCCGAAAGCAAGAATAAGACTTGGAAATGCTGCTCGTTTCAGGTTAGCATGTCGTCTAGCTGTCAAGCCTCCTGTTTTGTTTACGCTCTTTTCTCTGTCTCCGATGCAGGGACAGAGAAATGGCAAAAGCCGGACTAACACGGTGGCATAAAATACCATTCAGCAGGTGCAAGAAGTTGACTGACCATTATGCAGTAATTTTGCCATGTCGTACTAAATAAATGCATTTTTAATATTTCATATTTCATTTAGCACAAAACTGTTATTTGTCATGACCACATGCTTTATTTAGCAATTCAGGAAAAATACTTACATAAAAAGAATATTCTGTTAAAAATATTGGAGTATAGCGATAAAAACAATGATGACATTTTGCTGCTCTCTGTCGCATTTTCTCTCGTTATGAATCTTCCCCCTCAATGGGCTGAATTTTAAATCAGATGAAATCGTGACCCTGCCGACGCCATCCTCCAACTGGAGATGCTAGAGCGCTATAATGTCAGGCGGGGCCAAACGGCAGATTAAAAGACTAATTTCTCGTCATCTGCGAGACGATGGCGCCGTAATGTCGAAATCGCATAAGTCGAGTACGTCGTAACGTTTATGACGTACTCCACTTACACGATTTACGCGATTCTCGCCGAAACTAGTAAACCTCTTTACAAGGCTATTACAATCTCTCGTACTCCTTAAAATAAGCTTTGCTGTTTTCTTGTGCAACAAGTGGAATCAATTGAGAGCCAGGCGAGTGGGCTGACTCCTAACGGCGATGAAGCCAAGCGAAGTCGTTCCCAGCCGGTGTAAACGGCGACTGGCAGAGGGGGTGTGGAAGTCGCGGAAAAAAGAGGAAGTGGTTGTGCCATAAAATTATTGTACTAAACCACATCAAATGCACATCTATGCATTTAAATACTACAAAGTACTTAATTTGTATACTGATCACTTGTTTAAACTCCAAACCAATCACACATGGGCTCAAATGCACTGAACTCTGTAGCAACGTTGCTTGCTGTTTTGATTGCATCCTCACAAGAGGACTAGGTTCTTCACACTATTCAGTTGGTAAACTTTCGGTCTTTTAACCATAAACTGAAAATGCAATTTTAGCTATTTTCGGCCCCCAATTTTTGATCACATTTCCACTTTTCAGTGATAGCCGTTTCTGTTGTCCTTGTGCTTGCTTTGCAGTTTTGTGTGCCTCCATTTTCATGACATGGCACTAGATTAGTTCCATATCTTATACGCACTTTTTGAAAAGTTTAAGCACAACAGTCTTTTGATTTTGCTTTTGACATCATTTTAGACATATTGTACTATTTTAATCAAGCTCATTATATCGTGATTATCTTGCATCCATTTACTTTGTACTTTAATAGTTGCTCTCATTATGGTCGTGGATGAGAGTATTTTGCGAATTGTCTACCGCAATAGACACCTTACGCTTAAAAGAGCTTTTGTCTTCTTTAATTAAAATAAATAATTAAATAAAATAACACAAACAAAAAAATGTGAAAGGTTAAGTACTGTGGGTTGGGACAACGCTTGGACAGTGCCATCAGCAGTGATATCATGCAGTGCACTTTTCTGATATTTTATCGTTTGGTACGCCTGTGGCTACTTACCACAAACAGGTCACAGAGGTCAGGTCTGACTCTTTCCCGCTGAGTGTGTTCCATTAAAGGAGCCACAGGCAGTAATTTGAAGCAGAAATGCCACCAAGCATTAAAACATTCCACTTTAAAGTGGAGAAGATTTCAATGATCGTGTCTTCTGATAAAATTGGACTCCATTCAGTCTTGACTGATTTATTGCTTAAAACATTCATCAATAAATGTTGAGTCGTTTTTGAAAAATAACAGATTTTATGCCCAGTCTTGTTACAAAGTTTAGAGCTGCTTGTAAGAGACCTGAGGTCAGTAGCTATATTTGAGGGAACTGTAATAAAGACAGAGGCCCATTGAACACTTCACTGACAGTCACCAGAACGAGAGCAGAGCTTTTAAGGCTGACAATGTACATGCCCCGGTGGAGCGTTAAGTGGAAGCAGATGGGCTCAGGCCAAGGTGAGTTACTGCCTAACAATTGGACACAAATTCACGACTCCCAAAAAAATCTAACATATTGAGCATGTCAGCACTAGAACCTTTGAGAGGGGATCTAATGGGACCATTAGATTTGTGTTCAACATTATATTTTGGTCAGAATATGAGGCTTTTCTTTAGAACTTGCGAAGTAAAGCTAGCTATCTCTATCAGCTCAATGCAAGGGCGTAGGTTTGTATCAGGACGGTAGTGACATAACACTACCAACTTTTCAGGATGCTCAAACTGTCCCCAGCAACTTTTAAGCAACCTTATTTGCATTATATTATGAGTTCAGTTATATACTGTAGGTTATTTAAATTGTCGTCCATAATGTTTTAAGGATAGAATAGAACCTACCTTTATTAAGTGAATTATCTTTATTATGTTGAGATTTACATTTATCCCTTTTTACTTGCTGAATGTGCCGGTCCATTTCCTCCACCCATCAAACGCACGTTTGATTGGTTGATGACTTGACCAATTGTTTCGTTCAAAATATGTGTCGTTCTGAACATAAGTGAACATATGTGTGTTACAGCTTTACAAATTGTCAAAAGTGAATGGTAAATGGTGTTATACTCATATAGCGCTTTTCCACCTTTCAAGGCGCTCAAAGCGCTTTACACTATCTCACCATCCACCTACTGGTGACGCAGCACCAGTAGGTGGATGGTGGCTTGCTCCAGACCAATGAGACCAGACCAATAGCTGCTCTTAACCAAATGCCGGGGAAGCTTTTTCAAATGTAGGAAAAACAAACTACGAGAGGAAAATGTCGACCGTCTGGAAATATTTCATCATATAATCTCCGTCAAGTACAATGGCTGCATGCAAGATTAGCGGCATGAAAGTTTGCGGCCAGTTTCAATACCTCGAATCTGATAAAAAATTTAAAGATGAAACGTGAATGAACACAGAGAGTTTGAGGCCACAACAGCAAAAACTGCTACTAAGAGAAAGGGAGCTGGACCAGAGCAACAAACCCTGGTCAGCTCAATTTGTCTACTTTTATTGTCTGTTACTGAGAGAAAGGCCACAGTAATTTGAGACCTGTTTCAAAACTCAAAAGTGCTGTAGAAGGAAGCAAAGTAAGCTAAGCTAAGCGTGTGTTGCTGCTGGTGCACAGAGAGAGAGGCTAATAGACAGGATGCTGTGGTCAATTATTATTATTTAAGTTGCACTGTTTGGCCTTTGAGAACCAAAACTCAGGGTGTAAAAAAGTTTATTCGTTATTCATTCATTGTATTTTTACTTTCTTACTGTTGGGCTATTATACATATTTTAATTTCACGAATTTAGCACTGTTTTGGCCTTTGAGAGCCAAAGGTTCATTTAACTATTGTCACCCATACCAGGTATGCAATAAAAAGTTCTACTGGATTCACTTTGTGTACACATATATATATGTATAAATATAAATTTCAAACAAAGTGGTATCGGTATGGTATCGGTATTGGCCGATACTGCACAGCCACATATTGGTATCGGGGCCAAAAAATGGTATTGGTTCAACGCTATGAAAAACCACAATTACCTTGTTTGCTGTCTATCAAGCTGAATAATTTCAAGTTTAGTGAGGACAGAACACTTCATATTAATAAAGTAAAGTTAGAAAAAAAAAACACGACTGGACACAAAACCGCAGATGAGACTCTGATGTCGTAAAGTCGAAATCACGTAAGTTGAGCGCGTCGTAACCCGGGGACTACCTATACTTTGGTTTAAGTCTAGGAGCGCTTCAGTGTCCCCCAGAAGAGGACCCATTTGTGGATACCTCCACGTTTTTTGTGTGTGTGTGTGTGTGTTTTTTTTTGTTTTGTTTTTTTTTATAAAGGGACTTGCACTTCAAAATGTTTCTTTAGTAGTTTTTGAAAACAAAGGTTTAAATTGATGTTGTATCACCTAAACCAATACACATTAAAGTTAGTACACAGAAAGCAAATCCAGATTTATTTTGCATTGATCCCTTAGCCTATCAATGAATTAATTTCATATTCGGGAAAAATGTAGCCCTGACCCCTCTCCAATAATCTGTTTGGTCTTATTAATATCCTGTACCCAGCAAAAAATGTGCATGCATGTTATGTTGTTTTATTGCCCCTACCAAAGCTGAGACCAAACCTACGCCCTTGGCTCTATGGCATTTTCCTTAAAATGGTAGAAATAATTAAGACCAATTTTCTCAAGGTCAGACAGTCATCTGATAAATTGTGCTGAACTGCGAGCTCAAAGGTCACTGCTACTGAACAAACACAGCAATTACAGAGATCAGCAGTGTTTTACACCAAAGCAGCACAAATGCATGCATCACTGAAAGGCATTTGAACACGAGGCCAAATGACTCGTGGCTTATATCTCACAATAATTACGAAAGTTAAATGCACATTCAACATGTTGTGTTCAACTGGAAAAAGACTGAAAAGGCATGGATCAATGTTGACTCTTAAAAGAAAACGATTTATTATAGATGAGGACATTATTTAACAAAACTATTGTGAGGATAATTGATTTTTCACCTTGACAAGGTTCTTAAAATGTTTTTTCTTTGTCACCATATTACAGAAAGGTATGCCTATTTCTAACGTGGAGTAATCTGTGGTATTTAAGTTTCGTTGGTTTGAAATGAACTCTCTGGCTTACCTATATTGACAAAACTCATCACCATGTCTGCATCATTGAGAAAGTTGTTGTCATGTGCCGGCGTCAGAGCTGGGCTTTGACCCAATAGAGGAGCCGCTCGGTAGGACTGGGCCACACGAGAGTATCCCACATGATGAGGACTGTAGTAACCTTTCCTGGAGTGCCCTTGAACCTTGGCAATGTGGCTCTTCCCTGCACCTTGCGGCATCGCCTCTTCCTCCACAGCCATGGCGTTGTAAAGGTCGAGCATGAAAAGCGGAGCGGAGGACGCCTGTTTCCCAGGAGAGAAGGGCCTTGGGCGGTGAGGCAAGCCAAGGATGGAGAGGATCTCCCTCTGGATCTCCCGTCGCTCGTGATTGCGCAACTTCCTGTAGATAAAACTGGAGTGCACATGGTTGTCACTGAAGGCGCAATGAGCACAGGATAGAAAAGTCAAGCAGCTCCAAGTAAGTCCAAGCACTGCACGGCTCCAAGGGGACATGTTGCTCACTTTAGGCTCACAAGTTCAACTACATTGCCCTGTGTTGAAGACCTTGAGCAGTTATCCAGAGTGGAATCTTGGGCACATGGAGGAAGCAGCACAGCGTCCAGACTGGTAGCTGGTTGAAATTGAGAGAATACGAATGAGGTATCAGCTTGCAGTTAAAGCGGCACCCCTTCTCCTTTTCCTGCTCAACTTTGAAATCATCCACAGTTCATCCAAAGCCTAACTGACTATTTATGGACTTGTGACAGTGTCCCTCACCTCACGCCTCTTTGATGAAGATAAAAAAAGAGAGAGAGAAACTTTTAGCTACGCCCAAAAATGTTGGGAGGAGTGTCCCGTTGATTAAATTGTAGTAGAAGAGTCAACTTTTGCCCCTGCACTCACTTTTCTCCCCCATAGAGAGAGAGAGAGAGGGAGAGGGGGGGCATGTTACCCTCTGAGAACATCCCACCCTCCAGTTTTTGTTTGTGCATCCACCTCTAGAGGCCGCAATAAAAATGTCACAACCCCGCTCCCACAGTGAGCGTGTAAACGGAGACACTTGAAATTCGAGAGCCTTTCCTAACGAATAGTGGCCGAGCCTTTTAATCACTTCGACTTATTCAAGTCACTGTGGCTGAAGCATTCACACATAATGCATAGGACACACGTCTTATACAGTATAAGACTACTACTAATACTAAAAGCTATGAGAAAGGCTCCAATGAGATGTTAAGCAATATTTATTGCGTGTTAACAGATATTACTACAAGTGTGCTATCTTATCTGAACACCGCTACTGTGAAAGGGCAGCGCCAAAATAAAATAATCTTTATTTAAATTCTTACAGAACACAACAAAAACAGGAAAAAAAAAAAAGAAAGCTACTATTGATACACTTTATTCAGCGGAATAGGACTGCCTTAATTTACTGAAGGTTAAAATACATTTCAAGTGCTGCTCGAAGGTGAAACAAGTTTTGATGATAATGAACAACAGCTCCATCTAGTGTGAAATACAGTCCATCTAGAGCAGTGCTTCTCATGTAGTTCCTGTTATTTTAAAAAATAAAATTGAATAAAATCAATAAAATAAATTAAAATTGATTATCATCAGCAACTCAGAGCTATGGTGTTAAATCAAGGCCAAAAGTGTTGTAATCTGGAAAAATAAAGAAACGATTGAAAAAAAATGAAACAATGTTTAAGTTTTATTCTTAAATCTTTCAAAAGGGAAAAAAAACGTTTTGGTGTTGTCAGTTACAAAGTTGATATTTTCAGGTTCAACATTTTTTTTCCCACTTTCAGATCTTATTTTTTGAGTTTCAAAAATTTTCCCACCCACATTCAAATCTTTTTTTCACTTTCGAATCTTTTTTTCGCTTTCAGATCTTTTTTTTTTCCCCGTTTCAAAACTTTTGGCAGTGTGTTAACACGAGGGGGCGCGGCCTCGACGAGAGGCTTGTTGACTTGAGAGACTATCAAAGGAACCCGCAAATGATGCTGGCTTCTGGAAACGTGGGTATTTTTGATGAATTATCATTCCACTCTCTCGCTCCACTTTATTTTCTTGATACCTATAGTTAAAAAATGCTAAAGGGTGAGGGGGGATTGCTTTGTCTTTTGTAACTCTAAACGACTCTTGGTCAGTTTTGATGAATTAAAATTGGGAAATATGCCAGGTTGTCGACTTTTACCTAAAGAAACGATCTGTCTGAAATCCAGTAGAAAACACAAACGCATACCTGTCAACCCGAGGCTGTTGGCAATCTTACAAAAATACAACATGAAACTAAAATAAAACTCAATTTTTAAAATAATATGAATTTATTGGTAATATTGTAACATATAACCTGGTGCAATCAAAGAACAATCAATATCTTCAGCTACATCATTAATACTAAAATATATCAGTGACTTATGTTATAATTGTATGTAGCACATTTGACAATTTCTATCATGTCTTTTTGGCTGCACTTCAGCTCGCAATTGTTTGACTTGAAGGTAGTTTGTTAGTGTGTTCAATTATAAATGAAAAAGGTCAAATGATAAAATTAACTTATCGATGCAATCTTTGAGTCAGGGAACATTTCTTTTGCTAATTCTGAGAAGTGATCAGCAATAGTTGCGGGCAAATTTTGTTCA
This sequence comes from Corythoichthys intestinalis, assembly GCF_030265065.1. Classification (NCBI taxonomy): domain Eukaryota; kingdom Metazoa; phylum Chordata; class Actinopteri; order Syngnathiformes; family Syngnathidae; genus Corythoichthys; species Corythoichthys intestinalis. The sequence continues at coordinate 9,748,116 of NC_080404.1, forward strand.
GCAACAAATTAGCAGAATAAAATCTCTTTCGTCACTTTTCATTCTGCAGACTTCATCTTTATGACCAGTGTTGTTAATCTTACATTTTAAAAAGTAATTAGTTACAGTTACATTTTTTTTTCTCCCACAAAGTAATTGAGTTAGTAACTCAGTTACCTGAATGTAAGAGTAAGCAGTTACTTGGCAAAGTAACTGGTGTTACCTTTCATATTTAAAAAAAAAAAAAAAAAAAGTAACCTTTGCTATGTTTGGAAGTAATTTAATGTTGTGAATCAAGTGTTAAAGTTGTTAAAATTGTTGCCGTTTTTGCATTAGTTCCCTTCTGTCTACTTTCGACGTGAAAGTTTTAAAACTGTTACATCATTTAAAGATAGATTCAAGTCAAGATTTTGCCGATTTAGGAGTATTTTAGATAAAAAGTTACTTAGGTTCGCTAGGAAGGTTCACTATAACAGAGCCTTTCTGACAAGTCTACTGCTTTAAGATTGCAACCGTTTAGTAACCCCACCGAGTCTGTCATATCGCATGTAGTTCTATATGCATGGGATTTCTAGGCGTAGATTGTAGGCTGTTGGCTACAGTCAGGAAATATTGGGAGGCATATAGCCTAGCATCACATTTGCTGCAGCGGTCACAACAAACACTCTTCTCTCTCCGTGTTTCTGACTTGTCCCGCGTCATTCAACAAATGTAGTAACCTATAGTAACGCACATTGTCTCGTTGCCGAAACAGTGACGAAATCCGAACTGAGAAAAAAAACATTGCACGAAAAACGTGCAGATTTTGTACGTACGGCGTACACATTGAAAAATAAGTGCTCACTTGTACAAATTACACCGAAACCGTACAATTTGACAGGTATGCGAACGCAGCGTTGCATCTTTTTTGTTCGTTTGTACTGTAATATTTTTTGTTTGTGCTAAGATCTGAAAAGTGAAAAAAACCTTTGAACATGAAAATATCAACTTTGTAACTGAAAAAAATCTAAACTTTTTTTTTTTCGCTTATGAAAGATTCAAGAATAACACTTAAACATTCAGTTTCAAATATATTTTTTTTTCAATCGTTTCTTTTTTTCGAATTACAATACATTTGGCCTTGATTTAACACCACACAGAGCACAATATGCCGAACAATGTGACTGAAAAAACAAAAAATAATTTACCAAAAAACAAGTGTCATTGCACAGAAGGAATGTTTTTATTTCTGCTGCAGAGTAGTTTTACCAAGCCATACATTTTACTTTTAAGTGAGTAGATTTGTAAAAAAACGCGACACTTACTCATCGACATTGGGCTACACTAGTTGTTAAATTTTTCTTCTTTATTCTATATATTAGAGTTTTTTTTTTCCCAGCAATGCCAGAAGTAGCTCTACCAGTTTCACCAATGAGACGTCGCAACAATAATTACATGACTCCATGATACCAATTAGGTTCATACTTGCCGCTCTACTATCACGCCGGCCTGCTGAATCACGTGGCGTCTTTAAAGCACCGTAAAAAAAAATGTGAGTATTTGACATAGAGCTTTGCCCTCAACATGACACCGATTGACCACGGAAAACCGGAGATATGATCCTTTTAATTTCATAATAGGATCTATGAAGGAAATAGTCACTACACCATAAAAAAGGATTTTTGTGGGTAGTAATTACCCACATAGCAGACCGACGTTGAAAAGATGTTGGATCAGTATTCCGCTGTTGATCTTATATCAATCATATATCGAATCAGCGTCACTTTTGCACCCTCAATTAATGTTGTTTCAACGTTGAAATCCTTACAAAACCTAAACGTCATTTCGACCACTAATAATATTGGAACAACGTTGAATCAATATTATGTTTTCGACCAAAACAACCGCTCATCCATAATTCAATGACTTTTCAATCATATTTCCCGGTCAACAATAAATCAACTATTTGTCAACATTAGTTCATCAACATTCATCAACAATAAAATGATGTTAACCCAACCATCGCCTGACATACCATAGAACAACGTTGTTTCAACGTCACTTGATGTCGAAAATTTTGATGTCAACCATACTGATGATTTTGATGGAAAATCAAACTTTATTCGATGTCGGTCTGCTATCTGGGTATGATCCATATAAATTGTACTAAAAGTATTTAGGTAAGCAAATGAACTGTATTAAATTGGTTAAAATGAACTCTCTTTACCCGATTTTAATCAGTAAAAACTTCAACTTGAACAAACTGAAAGGAGGGCCATTTCATTTGGCAACTGCAACTTGGATGGCATGGTACAGTAGCAGGTAACTATGAAGTTACTGTTTCTTTTAAATTTGACAATGCGAAAACATTAACAAGCCTGGCATTCTGTGTGTTAAATTAAGAAGCCCCTGTAGCAAATTTTTTATATATTTCATTCCTGACTTCCGAGAGCCATTTCTGATGGCTAGCTAACAATGTTCTTCAGAGCATAGCAACACAACTAGTTGGAAATAATGTGGCTTAATTTGAACCATTAACCTTATTTTCTAGTTAACTTTTCAGTTACAGCGTACAGTATTGTCTAATGTTTTGCCCTTCAGTATAATTGAGTGGTACAGTGCCTTGCAAAAGTATTCGGCCCCCTTGAACCTTGCAACCTTTCGCCACATTTCAGGCTTCAAACATAAAGATATAAAATTTTAATTTTTAGTCAAGAATCAACAACAAGTGGGACACAATCGTGAAGTGGAACAAAATTTATTGGATAATTTAAACTTTTTTAACAAATAAGAAATTGAAAAGTGGGGCGTGCAATATTATTCGGCCCCCTTGCGTTAATACTTTGTAGCGCCACCTTTTTGCTCCAATCACAGCTGCAAGTCGCTTGGGGTATGTTTCTATCAGTTTTGCACATCGAGAGACTGACATTCTTGCCCATTCTTCCTTGCAAAACAGCTCGAGATCAGTGAGGTTGGATGGAGAGTGTTTGTGAACAGCAGTCTTCAGCTCTTTCCACAGATTCTCGATTGGATTCAGGTCTGGACTTTGACTTGGCCATTCTAACACCTGGATACGTTTATTTTTGAACCATTCCATTGTAGATTTGGCTTTATGTTTTGGATCATTGTCTTGTTGGAAGATAAATCTCCGTCCCAGTCTCAGGTCTTGTGCAGATACCAACAGGTTTTCTTCCAGAATGTTCCTATATTTGGCTGCATCCATCTTCCCGTCAATTTTAACCATCTTCCCTGTCCATGCATATCGTTTTGCATTGTGGCCAAAAAGTTCAAATTTGGTTTCATCTGACCAGAGCACCTTCTTCCACATGTTTGGTGTGTCTCCCAGGTGGCTTGTGGCAAACTTTAAACAAGACTTTTTATGGATATCTTTGAGAAATGGCTTTCTTCTTGCCACTCTTCCATAAAGGCCAGATTTGTGCAGTGTACGACTGATTGTTATCCTATGGACAGACTCTCCCACCTCAGCTGTAGATCTCTGCAGTTCATCCAGAGTGATCATGGGCCTCTTGGCTGCATCTCTGATCAGTTTTCTCCTTATTTGAGAAGAAAGTTTGGAAGGACGGCCGGGTCTTGGTAGATTTGCAGTGGTCTGATGCGCCTTCCATTTCAATATGATGGCTTGCACAGTGCTCCTTGAGATGTTTAAAGCTTGGTAAATCTTTTTGTATCCAAATCCGGCTTTAAACTTCTCCACAACAGTATCTCGGACCTGCCTGGTGTGTTCCTTGGTTTTCATAATGCTCTCTGCACTTTAAACAGAACCCTGAGACTATCACAGAGCAGGTGCATTTATACGGAGACTTGATTACACACAGGTGGATTCTATTTATCATCATCGGTCATTTAGGACAACATTGGATCATTCAGAGATCCTCACTGAACTTCTGGAGTGAGTTTGCTGCACTGAAAGTAAAGGGGCCGAATAATATTGCACGCCCTACTTTTCAGTTTTTTATTTGTTAAAAAAGTTTAAATTATCCAATAAATATTGTTCCACTTCACGATTGTGTCCCACTTGTTGTTGATTCTTGACAAAAAAATTAAATTTCATATCATTATGTTTGAAGCCTGAAATGTGGCGAAAGGTTGCAAGGTTCGAGGGGGCCGAATACTTTTGCAAGGCACTGTACCTCCCTGCCAGTTCCCAACTGGCAGCAGCAGCTAACGTAACTGTTTACATTGAATGACAGTAATGACGGCAACCAATAGAGGCCACCACAACTCGGATTAGATAATATGTACGTATTAAGGAACAACTCATCAGCAAGCTATCCAAGTAGAGTAGAGAGACATAGAAAACAGACTGGATAGGTGCCGTCGAGGACTGGTGTTGGTGACCACTGCTCTCACATGTTTAATATGCTAAAACATAGCACTCCTGTGGGGTTCAAACATCTATGGTAAGGCATTTTTGCCTTATTTGTATTTCAAACTGAAAGATGCTTGATGTACTGGTAAATCACTGTTTGGTTAAAACTTCTTAAACTTATGTTATTTGCATTTTACTTATTTTGGACTGATGCCCTCATGTTCTTCACTCATCAGTTAATACTGTACTCTTACTATGATGAAAATGTCAATTTGTTAAATGTTAAATTTAATGACCAAATTGTCAAAAAAACAAACAAACAAAAAAAAAAACAGTTGACAGTTAAATGTTTCTCTTGTGCATAACGAGTTTTTGGTAAAACAAACCTCATCTATAGTAGGAATAAAGTTTATTTTAATTAGTATTTATTTAAAAATTCAGTAAAATATACAATAAAGATACACAAAATTTACTAGTACATACATACAATACACTTGTATTCAACTATTCAAACTATTTTCTCCGCTAGAGGGCATTCATTCTCTTTAGACAAATGATGCTTCATTTCTGTAATTCTTTTTCTCTCTAAGTGACGTCTTAAATGATTTGGCTTGATGATGTCAGCTACTAACATTTTTAAACACAGTAAACATGCTGGTCTTTCCTCGTCTCCCACTGTATTAAAAGTGAAGCCAAACGCTACATATGCGTTATCATATTTCCTCGTCATAGCTTTCAGGAGACATCTCTGACATCCCTGTCAAATATTTTTTCAAACCGTTGCTTTGTTCAGGGTTTGTTCAAAGCACTTCATATCTCCTGCTTTTTGCTGTGTGTTCTTGTTTGGTGCAAAGGTACTACACACACTCTGAAAATGAGAGCGCCAGTGCCACCCACTGAGTGGATGTAAAATTACACCTTATTATAGTATGATAAAAACATGTGTTCCCCGAGGTCACATGCACCCCTCGGGGGCAGCGCCCAACTGTTTGAGAAAGACTGATCTAGTGTGAAATACAGTCAAACACGTCTCTTCAGATTTTCAGTGGAATACGCTAAGAATCTCCCATCTCTGGCAGTAAACCAGGGGCAGAGGTGGGTAGAGTAGTCAAACATTTTATTCAAGTAAGAGTAGCGTTACTTCAAAATAATATTACTGAAGTAAAGGTAAAAGTAGTCATCCAAAAAATGTACTGAAGTACAAGTAAAAAAAAATATTTGGTGAAAATAATACTCAAGTGATGAGTAACATTGTTTGTAACTGCTTAAGATGTCTGACTTTTTTTTTTAAACAAAGGCATTTTTTTCTCAGCACAAAATTATCTATATGAACTGGTATTATTATACTGTTCAGTATAATATTACAAAACAAACATAACATAATTATAATAGAAAACTAATTTAATGTAGACATATATTTTTTAGGTTACATTTTCATGATGCACAGCATGCTGCTGCTTGTGCTGGGGGCAGCTGCTGGTGCCTGCTGATGGTGACTGCTGACTGTGGCCACCGGTACCGTCCATTACTATCCTTTTTTATTTGCTGCTCTTGTTCCATGACTTAAATCACCCAAAAATGTATATTTTCATATTTTAATGAGGATAGCATGCAAACAATGGCAGAAGGGGGAAAATTAAGTAGGTGAATCCTCTGCAGAAGGAGACTTAAAGAGCAATTGAAACCAATTTTCACCAACAATTTAAGTCAGGAGTGTGCCCAATCACTGATAAGTGGTTTAACGCTGCCCTGCCCACTATAAAACAAACACCTGGTAAGAAATATCTTGAGAAGTTTTGTCTGATGTGCATCATGGCTTGGTCAAAAGAGCTGTTTGAAGGCCTGCGATCAAGGATTGTTGATTTGTATAAAAGTGGGAAAGGATTAAAAAAACATCTCTAAAAGTATGGATGTTCATCAATCGAGACTCAGAGAAGTTGTCTACAAATGGAAAGAGTTTGGCCTCGTTGCTTCTCTCCCAAGGAGTGGCCGTCCTCCAAAGATGATGCCAAACGTTCAGCGCAGAATACTCAGAAAGGTAAAAAAAAAAAAAAAAAACCTAGAGTGTCTGCTAAACACTCACAGAAATCACTGGCACCGTCCAACATCTCTGTGCACACATTAACTATATGTAAAACTATGGTTAAGAATGATTTTCATGGGAGGACTCCACGGAGGAAGCCACTGCTGTTTAAAAAAAATATTGTTGCTCGTTTAATGGTGCAAAAAGCACTTGGACACTCCTCCGAAGTTTTGGCAAAATATTTTGTGGATTGATAAAGCCAAAGTTGAATTGTTTGGGAGTAACACACAACATCACGTGTGGAGGAAAACTAGAACAGCTCACTAACATCAAAACCTCATCCCCACTGTGAAGCATGGTGGAGGGAACATCATGATTTGGGGCTTTTTTGCTGCCTCGGGGCCTGAACAACTTGCAATCATTAATGGAAAAATGAAATCAAAAGTTCATCAGGATGTTTTGCAGGAAAACCTGAGGCCGTCTGTCAAACAGTTGAAGCTCAAATGGATGGATGCTGCAACAAGACAAGGATCCAAAACACAGAAGTTTATCAACTTCAGAATGATTTCAGAAGAACAAAATACACGTTCTGGAGTGGCCAAATCAAAGTCCAGACTTGAACCTCATTGAGATGCTCTGGCATGACTTAAAGAGAGCGATTCATTTCAGACATCCCAGGAATCTGACTGAACTACAGCAGTTTTGTAGAGAAGAATGGGCCAAGATTAGTCCTGATCGATGTACCGGACTGATCTGCAGCTACAGGAAGCGTCTGGTTGAAGTTATTGCTGCCAAAGGCAGGCCACAAAATATTAAATGTGATGGTTCACTTACTTATTTTTCCCCCTTCTGTCATTGTTTGCATACTATCCTTATTAAAATATAAACACCTATAAATGTTTGGCTGGTCTTAAAGCACAGACTGTTTTTTCATCTGTGGGATTTTGACTAAGATCAGATCACATTTGGTGGGGATTTTATGCAGAAATGTAAGAAATTCCAAAATGTACATAGTTTTTCATACCACTGTATAAAATGTTGAAATTAGCATCATAGTTCACTGTGTAAACAGTGAACCATGATGCTAATTTCCCCAAATTGTTCAATAAAAAAATAAAATAGGATTTTCTTTTGTCAAGGGGTAATGGGTTATTAACACATGTACATGGATCAGAGCAGAAGCACAGCTCCTGGAATAGTATATTAGCATTGGCTAGCAGAGTTATCGGTGTTAGCTGCTGGAATTTTTTTTAACGTTTCCTGCATTGTTGTCAATTAGAGCTATTCTATGGTCCTTTAAAATTGAGATCCAATTAAATTTTCATAATGTACAGGGGTAATCCCATTGTCAGGCATTCACGGTTTCAGTAAAACGATACACTATGTTAAAGATGGCCAAAAGTTGACCTTCAAAATTGGAGTCTGGTGCTCTTTTCGGTTGCTAAGAGGTCCTCCACTTTGAGTTCGGAAGGTCTCAGGGACTTTTGGAAGGATTTGGGGCCGTGTCTTCATTGGCTGCGCATTAAATTTTTTCGTCGACCAAAAAGATGGCCTACAGTATCCGTTGCTTGTGACAAAGACAACTCAACATGAAAAAAAAAATGAAAGTTTTATTTGAATATCTTGAAACACAAGGTACAAAACAAAATAAGTATAAAAGGAAGTCATAGAAATACTTAACATCTAGTTAGAACTATAAATAAGAAAAATATTTACTACAGTAATGAAGGGCCCAATAAGTATCAAAACCAAAATTTCCCAGCCAATATTACAGTTCTTGATGTAATACCTTTCGGATTGTATAGAACATTAATTCAGAATGAATATTTTATTCACAATAGAATGCCTGAATAATTTTCTAAAGACAGCCAATTCAATATACTGTGATTATCCAGTCCCCAGATGTTTTTTTGCTATATAAACAAAAATGAAAAACACGTTCTACTTAGGCAAGGTGTGTGGCTTGAGGTGGTCACAGTTATTAACACGTCATAAGCGGTCAATTTAGGGCCCATTATGCAGCAATCCATCACTAGGGGGCAATATGGGATCATGTACCAGCCATACAACCCAAAGACAGATCCAGAGCGAAGTCAATAAAATTAACCATTGTAATGTACCATTTGCATTTTTTTCTATAATGATTTAAACTGTAGTACAATTTCTTGGTCATAACAAAATTAGACATATTATCATTGAAAACTATGGGATGCAACATAACTCTGCTGATGATCATTTACATTGGAGGGGGGGGAGTCTACACATCCCTGTTAAAATACCAAAATATTCCAATGTAATAAAATTATCTAAAAATGTTTTTTACAATTCAACTAATGATGTTTAAAAAAAGAAAAATACAGAGGAATATTAGAAATAATATTCAACAAGCTTATTATGCACACACACACCAATACTTGCTCCCTTACTTACTTCTCTGATCGGATTCGAATCGAATATTAACTTATCTATATATGGTATGTAGTATTTACAGTTTCTTATTTTTAAAAAAAATAGTTCCAACTCTGGTTGATTGTTAAGGTCGTCACAGAAAACCTCCAGCAAAATTTAATTTCGGGATCTGGTAAGGCCATTCTAAAAGGTTAACTTTTGGCGAAGCCATTTTTAATATCATCATTATCTGAAAGTTTTAATTCTATGGAACCCCAAAAGGGTCAATATTAAACAAACAAAAACAACCTTTTGAAATAAATACCCTTTGATAAATAACAGACGAATTGTCATATGGCCCTTAAATTGTAAAATAAGGTAATTTTATGAAAAGATTTTACTCGATAAAAGGCATTATACACACAATACATACAGTATGGCGGAGACAGTTAAGGGACTGGCTGGATGGATCGATCGTGGAGTCCGGTTAGCTACGCTAGCATTTTGTAGCATCGATTAACTGTTAGGTAAACTTCCAGAAAGCATCTAATCAAAAACACACTGCTGCTGAAATCCTCACTCAAGCTGAGATAAAAGCCTTTCATTACTATCCAACCGGTTCGGAACTTCTCTGAGTAACTCTGAAAGTGACACTACCAAATGTTAGCACAGCTAGCCAGATTCCACGATTCATCCAACCAATAAAAGGCCATTGTGGATAAAGACATGAAAAAAAATGACTGTGAAAAATGATTTTTATCTTGTAAAATATCATTGTGGTGGAAAATAACAATGAAATTAAAAAGCTATTGTGGAAAAAGGGATTTTGAAATAAAAAAAAACTGAAAAGCGCTTTTTATCTTATAAAATCTTTTTCATAATAATATTACCTAATCTTACAATTTAAGGCCATTTTACACATTTTTTTTTTTTTATCCAAGGGTATTTATTTCAAAATGTTTTGGGGTTTTTTTTTTGTTTACTTAATTTTGACCCTTTTGGTTTTCCATACAATTCCATTTCATCTTATAGACCGATTATCGGTATAAACCCTTTTTTTTTATTTTTTTTATTTTTATTTTTTTATAAACTGGCTTATTTCGGCTCAGATGCAGCCGCGCCTCTCTCTCCTGCCTGTTCTATCCTGCAGTAGTATTCACCCCGTTCTCTGATTGGTTAAATTTGAAGTTAAAATAAAGTCAAATTACGTATTTCTGTTATATTGAAATTCTATTTTATTGTGAACATTTTTTTAGGTTTTACAAGAGGTGCTACTGACAAGTCAAAACTGTTCTTGTCTTTGTTTTGTTCATTATACATAATAATGTTCATGTCATCATGAAAGATCAGGTTTGGTCAAAGGCAAATCTATTCTGAATCCGCAATTAGTATTTTTGACCTACAGGCGATCAAAAACTCAAGTAAATATACATTTTAAAATTTTATATATATATAATCGGTTATCGTATCGGTATAGGCCTTGAGGAGCAGGAAGCTATCGATATCGGTATTGGTTTCAAAAACTGGATATCATGCACCCCTGCTACTAATAATCGGTATTAGTAGTGGTCCTGAAAAACCCATATCGGTCGATCTCTAGTTTTGCGCCAACAGTAATGGCTATTTGGAGTGACTATCGTCCCAGTTCCAGCTGAAGAAAAATAGTCAAAAAAAAACAAAACAAAACATATTTCTCCTTTATACTTCACTTCAACAGTAGATGTGTTGATTTGTGGTTATGGAAAACATTATTTTATAGTCAAACATATGTACTGTTCAGAAAAATGGTCAAAAAGGAATTGCGCCGACTACTGACCATTTTCCTGCATGATTTTTAAAGACTCCATGTACTACATTTTTGCAAAAGTTCTCTGGGCTTTGATATTTAAGTTCTTATGAGTACACTAGATATTAAAAAAAAAAAAAAAAATTTAAAAACAGTGGGTGATTTTTGTAATGTGAAAAACTGGCAAAATCATGCTTTCGCAGTTGAAACTGATGTTCCTGAAGTCCATTTGACAGTCTCATGGCCCGTTTCCTTTTAATTACTAATTTTAAAGGCACGGCATACTTTTTTTTGTTGTGTCAAATTTACTACACTTGGCGATGAATATCTTGATTGAGTTCTATCGTATAAAAAACGCTCGTGAAATTCACAGCTTTTTGCAACTTTTCATTTTTTAAGGTCACAAAAAATTGGCATTTTAACAGATGTGTGTAGACTTTTTACAACGTATACTGCCGGAAGATATTTAAAGAAGGTCCATTTGTAACTGCACCAGAGGACATTTGTTAGGATGAGGTCTTCCTGAGAATGGCTGTTTGTTTTACACCAGTTTAACACTGGTGGACATTGTCAATAGTTTGGTCCTTTGCTGTAGTAGGATCGCCTCATCATGCTACCATAGCACAAGGATGGGTCACAAAATCCAGGCTGGCCAGGTGCACCGGGATTACCGCTTTTACCCTCTGCTCCGTTTAGACCAGGTGGTCCAGGCTGACCTGAAGTGCCTGGTTTGCCATACCCTGTAGGACCTACAGGACCTGTAAAGATAAACAAACTACTGTTTCAATATTAGCGACTAACATTTGTTTTGAAATTGTTTAAGCAGTATGTAGTAAATGGAATTAGCGTTTGTTATTGCTCCTTGTTTTTAGATGTGTTCATGCAGTCTTCTCATATTGCTTTTTGCCCTTTATTTTCTTTGTGTGAACAGCGCAGTAAAAAGTGTTGCTGTCATCAGTAATTTTGTTATCACTGCTTGATAATAAAGATTTAAAAGGAGGTTTGACACTCGTCATTTTGACAGTAAGTTGAAAGTAGATCATTTGTTTCAGTGTATACTTTATGCTTTTTGGGCTATTTTTTGTTGTGTTAAGTGTATTGCTGCCACACTAAAAATAATAACTCCAGTATTACATTTTTACATGAGAATATCCTGTAAAATCGTGATATCTATCATGTAAAAGCGTGAAAACAAGCATGTAAAAAAATGTTTTAATGTTTTTACACAATAATTGTCATGTAAAACTGTGAAATTCATAAAATGTATGTTCTTTAAATTCTGTCTACGGCTAGGTTCAGACTGCTGGTCTTAATGCACGAATCCGATTTTTTCGTGTTTTTCTGACTCGAGTGAGGCATTAACTTGACGGTCTGAACATGACAAGTTGCATATAAGTGGACCAGTTCAAATCCGATCTGGGTTACTTCAGTACAACACGAGGTGCATGGAGTGCTGCTGGGTATAGAAAGTGTACTTCTGGTGCTCTTCGGTGTGGGGATAAAAAAAGTGATGATTTAAAAAACTGAGGCTCAGGAAGTAGAAAAATAAAAAGCCTTTATTAAATCATGGCTTTGTTCTGATTAAAAAATGTCGACATGTTTCGGCCGTGTAGGCCTTCAACAAGGCAAAACCAATCTGGGTTACTTTCGCACGTGGTTTAAATCTGATATGAACTCTCAAGTCTCCCAAATCAGAATTCATGCAGCAATTACGTCAGCAAAGGGGCAACAAAGGCAGGACGGCAGCGACGTAGCTGTGCATTAGCGTTAGTGCCTATCTTGAACTCTGCTTTTACGCAGTAAGCGGGCTTGACCACAGTAATAAAAAAAAATAAAATGAAGAAAAGGATATGCCTGATAATGCTCGGTTTTCTTTCTGTGCGCCAAATGAGCACTATTTCAGTATTGCTTACGTGGCTGAGTCGGGGCAAACTGATGCACTCACATTAGGCTTATGCGTGTGTCTCATGCATGCACAGCATGTGCATGCGTTCTATCAAACCATATAAACTTTGAAAATAAGACTAAACGGGGATTATTTATGTCTGTTGTTTGTGTCCTCTTTTTGGAAATCAAAATATGACCACCCTGGAATGACCTAATTCCAGCATGTGTAGTCATTTGTTTTGATGCTTCTGCACATGTGGGTCAGTTTGCTCAGCGTGTCTCACACTGCGAAATAGTGCGCATGCGTAATACTTGAACGGCCTCATTGGACAAACGCAGCCGGAACGGGTACGCCAAAAAAAAAAGATAAAACAAAAATATCTGAATTAAGACCTTCGTTGTGAACCTAACCTAATTGTACGCATACTTATGGGCCGTTCACATGATTATGCTCCAACAATATGACAAATTTGATGTTTGCATTTACATGGTTCCCTCTTGGTTCCGCTTCCATTCGAGCAATGTCTCAATTCCGTGGGAAAACGATGTAGTATTCATGCCAGGCCCTAGGGGGCAGTGCAGTTTTACATGGTGACAGCCAATGATGCACTTCCTCGACAACAAGATCCTCAGCCCAGAAGACAACATACCTGCCCATTCGAAGCAAGGCTTTTTCTTTTGCTTCAAAAGGCATAAAAACCCAAACATAAAATATTTTTGGAATTAAAAATGTGACGTGTGCAAAGTGACGTGTGCGAGTGCTGACATCTTCCGAGCGAGAGCATTCTATTCATTTGGTTGCGGAGCAATCCCCGCAATCGAATTGTTCTGCTTTGGAGGCCAAAATCAAAAGTTTGCGTCTTCACCTTCCGTTTTTGCCATCACCATGTAAAGGCAAGTCCATTCTCAACACAATTGTTGCGTCTTGGTGTCGCACCATCAGCATGTAAACGGACCAATATTCTACTACCATCCAGGGTGCTTAATAACAGTGAAATTGTGCCATTTCTGAAGCCAAAAATTAAATAAAACTCAATCAAATTGTTCAAATCATTAGGCCTTCTGCTGACAGTTTCCTCTTTCAGTATTTCAAAGTGATACATTTTGACATGGTAGTTATCATGGTTTTACATGATAGTTTTCATGTTTTTACATGATAATTATCACGTATTCAGATGACAATATCATGTAATGTACATGATAATATGCAAAAACATAAATATCATGTAAAAAGTTGATACTTTTTGGGGGGGGGCAGCAATACGCTTACGTAGTGCTCTGTGTCATTTTTGTAATATAAAACAACAAAGATTGAGACTAATACCTGGCACAATACAGATCACTCATATTTATGATAAGCTGTTGAACACAAGAGGAAGAAAAATAAATGAACAAAGACATTGCTTAAGTGTCATACCTGGAGGCCCAGGTGGTCCTTGGTCCCCATGTATGGTGCGACCTGGGCTTCCCTTTTCTCCCTTAATCCCTGGTTCTCCTACAAGCACAATAATCCCTGGTAAAACACTTTGTATGAAAATGGCAGCAAGGTAAATTTGGACAGTGTTTACCTTTTACCCCATGAATACCGGGCAGACCTGGCCGACCACGGTAGCCCGGCTGCCCCCTGGCACCGGACAGGCCAGGAGGCCCCCTGAGGCCCTGGGCCCCTGTCGGACCTCGGACGCCAGGCGCTCCTGGGAGGCTTTGGCACCTGTCACAGTTGCTTGACTGGTGGCTCAGCAACATGGACGGTAGTTCAGCTGACAAGCGCAAGAGAAAATATTTCATGGAAATATTTGGAAATGGTTGCTCACAAACAAAAAGGTCACAACACGCTCACATTGAAGAATCTGTCTGCAAACTTGTCGAATGTGTGAATCTGAAATTTCAGTTGCCTGTAATGACACAAGTTACAAACATAAACCTGTATCATGAAAGAAAGACACTGGAGGAAAGAAAAACATACCGATCTTCCCGCCGGGCCAGGTTTTCCGGGAAGACCCGTATCCCCCTGAGGGCCTCGAGGTCCTGTTTGGCCTGCCGGACCTGGAGGTCCAGCCTGGCCTATTTGACCTTCTTGACCTCTCTGCCCTGGATCCCCTGTCGTCCCTTTCTAGCAAAAACACAAAGCTAGTGTTAGACGTGAATATAACATTGGACAAAGATTCCCTCGAGCGATCAGGTCCTCATACCTCTCCTTTTAATCCCCTCAAACCTGGCGAGCCCTGTTGATTAAACGGAACATGAATTAGACATGGTTTAAGAGGCTAAAGTTGGAAGAGTAATGTTTTTAACACCCACTGGGTTCTGGGTGAGAAAATTCTCGTTTTCATCCAAGGTGGGTCAAATAACCCGTACCCCCATACCAGTAGGGGGAGTCTATGCAGCTCATACTCTACCCCTCTCCTTCCCAATTCCTGCATAGGTCCACTCCCTCTTCCCCCCTCCCTCTGACTGTCGCTCCCTAAATTGCAGACAGGCTTTATAAATTCAAGAACTGGATTGATTGGTTTGTCAACAGTCGCACTCAGTAGAGCTCTCACCTACTATAATATGTCTATTTATATTATACTGTATATGTAACAAGGTGGAAAGTCAGGGTACCCAATTTTCCGACGCCTTGAACGCGTCATGACCCTTTAACAGCCACTCCCCCATCGTGCCCTAGAAATTGGCTCATGCACAGGTTGTTTGCCTTTGCCATGGAAGACACTAGACCTGTGAAGGAAAAGTGGCCCTAGGAACCAGCTTTTGAGCGGAGCTGTCTCCATGTGAGTTACTTTTATCTTTCTTGTGCCCGATTGTGCTAAATGTGTTAAGTTAACACATTGAGGCATGAGGCATTGCACCACTTGAGCCAATTGGTTCGAGAGAGGGTTCATTTCTTGGAGCTTCATGTGTCCACGGAACCACCTACTGGCTAACTGTATAATCACAATCATTTGTCTCCCAACCACATGAGGGATTCGTTCATTTTGTGTGTGTGTGTCTGTTGGGAAGGTATTATTAAGCAAAATATTGTCTGACCAAATCCTCGACGTACATAGATTATCACATAAGTATAATGTAAATATTTTTTCTTCAACTTTCTTTTCATTTTTTCCAGTCACAGAAGTTAAATTTGGCATACATCTTCAGCAATGGGATCAAACCCATAACCTGAGTGACCATGATGTATGGGGGGGATAGTACCCCCTGAATCATAAAAAAAAAAAAAAAAAAAAAAAAAAAAAAAAAGGACTTATACATATGAAACAAAAACGCACACATAAACAGCACCTCAGAGTCATATAAAACACATGATATGATGTCTCCTGTAGGTCAGCAGTGCCAAGCAGCTCCCCAAAAATCAACGTACAACAAATTATGCATATACAGTATAAGTTTGAACTTTTGGGTCCAGTAAGAGGAGTTGCCACATACAGTCACAGTCTCATATGTCACTCATGAAGTAAAACCTATACGTATATATTTTTAATGTAGTTTGTGTATATGTGAAAATAATTTCATAAATGGCATTATAATAATGTGGTAGGTTGTGTAATGTTATTTTTTTCTGATAATGACATGTGCGTATGTTGCCGGTGTTGCATGGATCGGGACCGCGTGACGCAATCCGTACCCAGGACCGAAGTCGAACTCACTCGCACGACGTGCCCAGCACGGTAGGCGGATGCTCTGACCACCAAGCCAGAAGCCCGGGCTATCCACTTTGCCTGCCAGCGCACCCACATGAGGAAAGGGGGGTTTCAACACAACTGACTTGCGTGAACCCGTTTTACGTAATCAGAGAGAACGGTAAACATGTACAGTAGGTAAGGCTAAAAATAATGTTCAAATGACATTTTCTTGGAGTGATTTCAAAATTTAAAGAAATAGAGTTTTTGCAAAAGTCATTAAGTTGAATATGCACAGAGATTTTTTTTTTTTTTCTGGGTGTTGGGTCACTTGATCCAGCCCCACAGTCTTAATAGTGTTTATAGTTTAGACACAAACTATGATGATTTATATAAGCATCTCTTACTCAGTGAAATATAATGGACAGATTTAAATGTTAAAACGTTATGATTTTTAGAGCTTTACTGCTTCATTAAACTGAATGGGTGAACTTGAACTCACGTGATTTCCTGATTTTCCATCTGCTCCCCTTTCACCTTTCATTCCCTTTAAGAAAAACACATGCATATATTCATGATCTGTACCAATTATCTTCACAAAAACACATGCAGTCATCTGTAATTAAAACACTGGGAGATGTTAAGGATCAATGTTGATCAATAAAACACACCATTATACATGAATCTCTGTGCATTTTTTTAATGATGTCACATGTAAATTACTATGATTAAAAGATGGCAAGGTGCTCAAAATTATGAAATATTATTTGTTAAAGAGTTCAACAATAAATGATGAGCTCAGCTGTTTACTAATATAAAATCGCTGTTGCAGCATTACCATATCGCCTCTTTCACCTGCTTGTCCTCTTTCCCCCTAATAGAAGAGATGGGAGTAAAATAATGCTTTGAATGTTTGGAGAATTTACAAATTACAAATGCACAATGCAATGGACAAACAGTGCAGAATATGCATTGCACATAGTAAATTGTCTAGTGTTGTTAGTGCCACGTAAACACCTTGCTTCCCTTTAGGCCGGGCATCGCTGGGTGTCCTGGTTGACCTGTTAGTCCGGGATCACCGGGTCTGCCCTTTGAACGCATAACACAGGACAAAAGGAAAGAATAGACTGTTTCTTTTTTCCCCATATCAACACAACATTGAATACATTTATTTTGCATGATTAATTGGTAGGTGAACAGCAGAGAAGCATACCATGGAACCTGGTGTCCCTTGTTTACCTGGACTTCCATTTTCCCCTTTACTGCCCTGTGAAAATAGTTATGGAAAGAGGATCCACATTATTTATTGTATGGTGCATTATGTATTTTATACAATGTTTTCCCTGGTGTATTAGTCACTTTTTTATTTGAATCTTCATTAGGTTTGGTATATTATTAGAATGTAACCCGAGTTCCACAGAAAGTGAAAGGGATTCACTCTACATCAAAATGGGGAATAAGGGGAAACTTGGTGTTTCCCTCAGTAACACATTCTAATGATTAATACAGGTAGTCCTCGTGTTACGATGTATCCGACTTGTACGTGATTTCGATTTTACGACACCGAGTCTCGTACGCCATTTTGTCTCCGTGTTTTTTTTTTTGGGGGGTGGGGGGGGTCACGTGAACAGTACCTTATCTCACAGTATTTTTTTTTACTTTGTTTTATTAATATGACAGTTCTGCCCTGTAGCGAAATACGTACATGATTATAATATTGACTTTGTTTTGTGATGTTTCTTCTTTTTTGTTGTTTAAACTGTCCTGTTCAGCTGCTTGACACGGAGAATGGGAATCGGGAGTGTCATATTGTTCTGAGAAGTTTAAATGTGCTGTATTACATGTCAGTAAAATATACTCGCATTGAGATTATTCATTGTGGTTCATTTATTAGCAGAAAGCAGCAAGCAGGAAGGGATTGTGGAGGAACAGAAGGAAAATAGAAAAGGAGCGAGACGGAAGAGAAGAAGAAACAACAACAAGAAGTACACACTTACACTAATTACGAATATAGTAGTGCTATCGTTAGCTAGTTGTATTTCGTATTTGTATTGACACCATGTGGGGAGCCTGATAACCGAGGAGAAAAAGGAGGGGGGGGAGTCAGAAAGTTGATTAGCTGGGGTGGAGCATACAAATCAACAATGTGAGATGTAGAACCCAGTATTATGCGAATCACTTGTAAGTGTTGACATCCTATTCCATGCTGTCTGATTGCTAATCCTTGTACCGATAGTTTCTCTACTTGAGTGTGTCGAATTGCACCCAGTCATGCGTGAATTCCATCAGACGTGTGATAGTCTTGCAGACAAATGGAAATGCTGTGTGGGGGCCCCTCCCAAGCCAATCAGTGGGGGTGACCCACCCCGGATCATCCGCGCCCCCTTTAACCGGCCTTCAGGGAAGGGATGAGGGGACGCATCACCGACCACCACGCCCGCCCCAACCCTCAACCACCCACCCAGCCCATCAGCCACCGCCGCAACCCCCATGGCGCACTTGGCCTGGGGCAGGACATGGTCCCCACACGGAGTGGGTCACACCCCGCCATTCGACCGGCACCCAGGCAGAAAAGACAGGGGAAGGCAGAAGCAGCAAAGTGTCGATAATCCTCTGCGGGGCGGCACGGGACCAGAGCCCTAACCCCCTCCCACCCCATAACCGGCAGCCCAGACGAAGAGGAGGCTAGCTCCAGGAGCCATGCAATACAGAAAAAGAGTGGTACCCACCTGCCGCCCTATTACTGTGGCTGCCAGACCCCCGACTGGCAGCCATTACAAAGCACCGTGATTGGATTGTGTGGGGAGGGTAGTACGGTGTATGCATTAAAATAGGAGTGCCTTACTGAGGGCAGTGGGACCAACGCATGGAAGTTCTTTCAAGCCGCACATCCCACCACTCTTCGCTGAAGCCCCCCCCCCCTCCAGTGGAGTATAATGTATGAAGTGCGTTAAAAGAGGTGCGGGAATGGCAGGGCCTACGGCGGGGAGGCAAATGTGGGGCGGCTGGGACCGGTTTGTATTAAATGATTAATTATTTATTGAATGGTGCATTATTTATTTCATACAGTGTCTTTCCCCAGTGTATTAATCACTTTTTGATAAGAATCTTCATTAGGTTTGGTACATTATCAGAATGTTACCTGAGTCCCACAGAGAGTGAAAATGATTCACTCTACATCAAAATGGGGAATCGGAGGAAACCTGGTGTTTCCCTTTATAATACATTCTAAAATGATTAATACAGGTAGTCCCCAGGTTACGACGTACCCGACCTACGTGATTTCGACTGTACGACACTCGTCCGCCATTTTGTCTCCAGTCATTTTTAATTTTTTTTATTCTTGTAAACAGTACCTTATTGTACCTCATAGTATCTTGTTCTTAACTTTGTTTTATTAATATGACTGTTCGGCCCTTTGGCGATATTGTATTTGATTATAATTTTGACATTATTTTTGTGATGTATGCTTTTATTTTGTTGCAAGATGCGTACAGCAGGTAATACATCCGCACATGAGTAAGACCGCATGTACACACAAAGAAGAACACATTTGCTCCCACGAAGAAGTCGCGCAGCCGAGTGAGAGAGAGCGGGAAAAGATGACATCTTAGCTCGCTGTCTAGCTAAGACTTAGCTCCAATGTCTTAGGGAGGACAGTACAATGATATATACATGTTTTTGGATAGTTATTTTAAGATTTAGGGGGTATTTGGGGGTACTTATAGGGTTTATTCCAACTTTAGCGGAAATTTGGGTTACCGTTCGTAACCCGGAGACTACCTGTATTTTACATCAAAAATCGATTTGATCTTTAATCTGGTGCCTCATATTCCTATAGTATTTTAAATACCTTTGGCCCGATATTTCCGTTTAGACCAGGAGGACCTGTTGGACCCATTTCCCCCTGAGAGAAATAAAGACAATGAATCAGAAAATGTATCAAACATAATTTAAATTAAAGTCAAACATGTGTTTACAGGTGATCCAGCCATTCCTTGTGGGCCTCTAGATCCAGGAAAACCAGCTTCTCCCTTGAAGAAAAGTATACAAATTTCTGCTGCGCGCTTAATTTCATGTATTGAAGTGAGAGGTGGGCGAAGACTCACTTTTTGTCCACTAAGACCGGCTGGCCCTGGTAAACCTGGCATACCCTAAAACAGTGTGAGAATGATCATGTTAGATCGATGTATTTAAGATTGTTAAATGTATTCAAAAAGCACAATGAAAAAACGTACAGATTTATTCATATATTATATAGAGCCAATGCTCAACTACCAACAGTATTTGTTTGTGTGTGTGTGTGTGTGGGGGGGGGGGTATAATAGTATAGAAATATAGTTCTCATAATGTTGAACTATTAGATACAATCCCCAAAATGTTAACAAGAAAATCTTAGAAAAGTTAATGAACAAAAATTGTGCTAGTGAAATAACCTTCAACTTAAGCTGAACAAAAATTGTGTTAGTGAAATAACCTTCAACTTAAGCTACTAACACGACTGCACATGTTCACGCTCCTGTATACTCTGAGGCTAGGTTCGGACTGCAGGTCTTAATGCACGAATATGATTTTTCTTGTGTTTTTCTGACTCGAGTGAGGCATTAGCTTGACAGTCTGAATGGGACAAGTCGCATAGAAGTGGACCATTTCAAACCGATCCAAGTCACTTTCATATGTGGTTAGAATCCAATCTGGCCACATTTTTCCAGAATGTGGCTGCGGTCTGAATTCCCAAGTCTCCCGAATCGGACTTCATGCAGCAATTACGTCAGCAAAGAGTGAGAGAGGCAGGCAGTATGGCAGCAAGGGAGCTGTGCATTAGCGTTAGCTGTGGTGACCACCTGTCTGGTTTTAGGATGGGCACTTAAGGCTGGCTTATGCTTCTGCGGCGGACCTATGCTGTCAAAGCTGACCCGATTTGCGACCCTCCGCCGTAGCCTGACGTGCACCTTCACAAAATCCTTACAACGCGTGACACCAACGCATGGTGACGTGACGCAAATGGACTGTGATTGGTCCGCTCAGACTATTGTTTCCTGTTCAGTGCGAAATCTCCGCCATTTACAAACATTCACGACACTCAAAAATGGACCAAGCCGACGAGAGGATCATCGAAGAGGTCCACACATATGACCACCTGTACAATGTTTCTTCAAGGCATTATAAAGGTTGCCAAATGGCAAGCAATTCATGGAAAGAGATTACTGAAAATACGGGGCTGGAGGTCAATGAATGCATTAAAAAAAATGGAAGAACCTCCGAGACAAGTATGTGTGTGTCAGAAGTTAATGGCCACACGAAGCGGTGACCCAGCAGGCCAAAGATTGACAGCTTTTTATTACTTTATGTCATATTTTTGGTTGGTGCACTATATCATTTATTTTGTACATATGTTTGCTGTGAGTCTGTGACTTATTTACATTTTACATTTCAAGTATATGAAGAATAAAGGGCAGCTTTGGTGTCAAAAGAGTTGTTTTGATGTTTTATTTTTAACAAAAGACAGTTCATATCCTATACATACATCATCACTGATTGAGAGTGCCTCGTTGCTTTTATGATAATGTGTTTACCATCAAGGCTTCCAACGCAGTTTGGGAAGTTGGGAAGACGCGAGAAATCTGCTATGGCTTCCCACTGGCTGGTTGTAGGACACAGAAATCGAACAAAATGGTGGGTAACACAGCTTGCTGGCTTCCACCTGATGCTATAATTCGTAATGTTACTGCAAGTGTCTGTGCGGCATCAACAGTCGGACAGACCACCTCCGCAACATTTGTTTTTCAAAGTTGATGAGCTGAAGATCCACATTTAAGCTTTCCATTTCTGTTGCCATCGTTGTATAACCGGAAGAAAACTTCGTAGAAATTCGACAAAAGTCCCCCAAAACCGCACAAACACAACACAACACCCCTCTAGCGGCTTGGCGGTGAATTACAGAGCAACGCGTTCCCTTGATGCAGAACTTCGAATGCTCGTTGACGACGTAGGATCTACGCCGTCGCTACTCCATCACCGCAACACAAAAGCATAACTTAGGCTTCAACCTTTTCAGTGATGTGGCTTTTAAATAAAATAGGCCACAGTTTAGGTTATGTGATGCAACTCAGCCCCACGCTTGTCACAACTGGTCTGTGAATGGCCAAAAGTGGCTTTATTTAAAAACGTCCTATATCATTGGTTCAATAAAATGTAAATAAAGCTTCACGGGTGGCTATCTGACTTTCCTCGCCAAGATTTTACAACAGTGCTAACAAACATGCCAAAACGGCACACATCTTTTAACATTAAATGAATGAAAGAACACGATTTCCTCACCAAACACAGTCAAAACTCGTTCCATTTCTTTCTGCACCGTGCAAAACATTATTTTTGAAAATACACCGCAAGTGCAATGTTTTTTTGTTGTTGTTTTTTTTAAATATGTCCTCCATTTTGACCTTATGGAATTGGTCATCCTAGCGTTAGCGCCTAGCTTGAACACGGCAGGAGGCCAGCTTGACCACAGTCATAAGAAAAAAATAAAATAAATTTAAAAAAGGATAAGCCTGAGAATGCTTGGTTTTCATTCTGTGCGCCAAATGAGCAATATTACATTAATGCTTACATGGCCGAGTCAGGGCAAACTGTCCGTATGTGCGTGTTTTGCGTGCATGCGTTCCATCAATTTATATAAACGTTGAATGTAAGACCATAGACTTCATAATGATATTGACGGGACACAAGGCGCGGGGCCGATTAATAGGGGGCCTGCATTGTAGGTGTGGCCGTCAAAGCTGACCGATTGGAATCACAGACAGAGCTTTTTACGATGAAAATTGAATAAATGCTTATATCCCAGAATTCTTTATAGATATGGATGTAAAACAGTCTCAATTCTTGGTTAACCCTTTAAGGTCTGGGCCTATTTTGTCTGATTTTGCATGCCTTTGAAGTTGCCTTTATATTTCAAAGAAAGAATTGTTTACGATGGCCTGGTTTGGTCCCTTTTTTGTGACACCTTGAACTTCATGTCCAAACTGTTGTTTCCTTCACTGACCAATTATAAATCATCATTTTGGGCCCAAAAAGACCAAAAATTCCAAAATTGTTTTGTCAAAATTTTTAATATTGATGTCAAATTGACAACCAAATATGCGTAACGAACTGTTTTGAAACTTTGTAATATTTATTCAACATGATAGGATGAACATTCAACCAAAAAAAAATTAGAATAAATAGTCTTATATTTGACAATTCAACATAAACAACAAGTATAGCCATAGGCGTTTTTTGCCTTTATACATGCTCTAGTCAAAATACATATATACAGCAGACCAAACAGTGAAGAACAGTGAAAAAATATACCATCTAACACAAAAAAAGTGTTTAGAGGCCATCTCTTTATGAGTTTAGGTATTGCGGCCCATCACCTGATGAAAACTATGTACACACAATCAACCTTCTTGATCACACATTTATATACACAAATTGAGAAGACTGATTGTGGGGGAAAAAAACAATATATATATATATATAACATTGGGGAAAAAAAGTATTTTCAAAAATATTTACAATAAACAAGTTAAATTTTTTTCAGGCATGCCACTCCAAAAAGCAGTTTCGTCCTGGAATTAGACACAGGGCTACATCACACAGCCCACACTTCCATGGGGTGTCGATCCTCTTTCCACCCTTCCATTTTCATTTCACTTTACTTTCATTGTCACTATAAATGTACATGAAAAAAAAAAGTCAGTATTTATGAAAATAATAAAGTATAAAATAAAAATATATACAGCAATAAATAATAATGGAAATCTATATGTATGACAATAGAAAGAATACCATAGCTGAATATGTGCTACATCCCTAATCTTCATATAGAAAGAAGAACACCACAAATTATAAATTCCTGCCTGGGATACACACAGTGCACGTACGACTTTGATCTGATATGCAAATTTTATTGTTAAATACACAAACACACACTTATATTGCATCAAAATTAACTTTGTCTTGCAATATCAAAAGAAACTTTCAAAAGAAACTTTTTCAGCATAAAAAAAAAAAAAAAAAAATGAGTTGGCTTACCTCTGCTCGTCGATGGCGTCACCCACGTATTCAAATCCATCACTATCTTCACTCGAGGACTCTTCCGAAGAAGACGATGATGACGAATTTGGACCATCCTCTTCCACAAGTTGATCAAAAAGCACAATTGCTTGCGCTAAATTTAGTTTTCCGTTCATTCTCAAAGTCACACAAAGTCGCTCACTCGATCCAAACGGCCGTCGCTCGCCACCTCGCTGCTTCAGAACACTCCTCCCTCTCGTTCGGTGGAACCTCGCACGGCAGTTATATTTATATAAAAAACGCATTTTGTGCTTCCACTGTGACTTCGAAAGGGTTCGTTTGATTTGTGTTTTTTTCATGGAGCTTCCATTTTGAAAAAGGACAAGATATGATGGAAATATAGACATAAACAAATGATCCATGCAGCGTTTTAATATTTTTTTGAGAGGACAATAAAACTATAACACTTAAATGACAATATCTCACGTTTTAGTTGGTCGATTGACTTCAAATTATAACGAGAGTAAACCGCAACTTCCGCACTTTAAAACGAGACCAACCAACGGCATGTGGGTGACGTAATTCAAACGTGAGGGCGCTTAAAAGACGACGTGCGCTGAACTCTCAAGGGTTAAAAGCAAAATAAAAAAAACATGCAGTTAGCATTTATTTTCCGTAAATATGTCAAAGTACGATGCTGGGTCTGTTAGTCAATGTGGTGGCCGCCATATGTAAACAGAGCTTTTCCAGTGAAAATGCTTGTGAATAAATGCTTAAATCCCTGAATTCTTCATAGGTATGGACGTAAAACAGTCTCGATTCTTGGTTAAAAGAGCAAAAAAAAAAAAAAAACGTGCAATTAACATTTATTTTACGTAAATATGTCGAAGTAAGATGCTAGTCTGTAAGTAAATGGATGTAAAAGAGTCTCAACTCTTGGTTAAAATAAAAAAAAACCACGTAAATGACACTTTCTGCACAGTTGAGGAACTGTATAATCAATACAACTTAATGTTCTCAATGTTAGCACTTATTTTACGTAAATATGTCAAAGAACGATGCTAGTCTGTTAGTCAATGTGGCAGCCTCCATATGTAAACAGAGCTTTTCCGGTGAAAATTCATGTAAATAAATGCTGGAATCCCTGAATTCTTCATAGATTTAGATGTAAAACAGTCTCGATTCTTGGTTTAAAGAAAAAAAAAACGTGCAGGTAGCATTTATTTTATGTACATATGTCAAAGAACGATGCTAGTCTGTTAGTCAATGTGGCAGCCGCCATTTGTAAACAGAGGTCTTCCGGTGAAAATGCTTGTGAATAAATGCTTAAATCCCTGAATTCTTCATAGGTATGGACATAAAACAGTCTCGATTCTTGGTTAAAGGAGCAAAAAAATGGGCAGTTAGCATTTATTTTACTTAAATATGTCCGTATGCAAGTCCGTAGTGGTTAATTTCTCCTATTGATTTTTTTCACAACGTTTCAAAATGCATGCATGGTCCGAAAAATATAATAATAACCTTGAATCGCAGAAAAAAATCAAAGAGAATCCTTTCTGTTTGTATACGGTACAAGTTTCGTACTCTTTCAACCTAAATCTAGCGTTGGATCACTGAATGTGTTGACTAACTGCGACCGACTGTGGATAACTGAAGCGGACTGTCGGACGGCACCCTACTTGAAGGCGTTGCGCAGTGGCTGACGGATGTGACCTGTCAATACAATTATCAAGTCTACGATAAGACTAAACGGGGATTATTTCTGTCTGTTATTTATGTCCTCTTTTTTGGAATCAAAATAAGAGATTTTCAACCTACAATGACGGAGAGCCAGATGTGTAGTCACTTGTTTTGATCTTTCTGCACATGCGAGTCAGATTGCTCAGTGCATCTCGGACTGCAAATTAGTGCGCATGTGTAGGACTTAAACAGGCTCAATGGACAAAGGCAGTCTCAATGGGCATGCCAAAAAAACTTACTGTATGACAAAAAAATCGGAATTGTGCATCAAGACCTGCGGTATGAACCTAGCCTAAGTTGCTGGGGGCGGGGGGTGTTAAAATAATTAATTTTCAAAATCTGCTAACACTAGCAAGAAAGAAATTAAATCCTATTTAGAATACACTAAGGAAAAACAATGACAGCCATGCAAATGCAATAAAATACACACTGAACATTTTTGTGGTGTGCAGCCCCACTAAATTCCAGAGTGAAGATTCTTTGTTGTTGTTTTCTGCTGAGAAGAAGGCTTCCAGATGCTTAGTGGAAGCCCCCGACTAAGCTTCCAGCAAGCAATATAACTTGATAAATACTCGACAATGCATGTACAAGTCAATAATCAGATTGGTTAAGTTGGAAAATGAGACTCACCATATGTGCCGGTTTCTGAAATTCTATTGGTGAACAATTTTGGATGTCATGTGCTAAATCTGTCTCTGTTGATGTCCTCTTTGTTCATGAGTGTATGGGGATGGCCTGTAGCCTTGTGGAGCAACTGAGTCATGTTTTATAGACCTATCATAGAGTCTGGACAAGACTTCTAATCATGAGAATTGGGATTGTAGCCCAGTTGAAACACTTTTCTCCAAAAACAGCTTTGCCAGAGCAGAGCAGCGTTCCCTCGATTAGTCTTTTTATGGGTTTCGATTAGAGCCAGAGACTTTTTACATAACAGGGTTATCCTGGGATACTTTACAAGGGAAATACCCCTAAAAATCTACATCATCAGTGGTACTCGCCATACATATCCATTTACCTAATTGAATCAAAATGTCATAAAAAATAATCCCTGCAGTTTCTCAGCTCTATTAGGAACCCTTTACATGATGACGTGAAACTTCATAGAGTTACATTTGCCTTCCGAAGTATTGGAAGAGTGAGGTCTATTCCTTCATATTTGATGTTGATTTAAAACACTTGGGTTCATTTAAAGAAAAAAAAAAAAAAAAAAAGGATATTTACCTATGTATCAAATCAAATGTCTACACATCAATCGTCCCATTCTGTTTCTTTTTTTTTTTTTTTTTTTTTTTTTTTTTTTTGTCTCAAGGCTGATTTTTAATCAATAGCACACTTAAAATTGATACTCCTCTGTTATTCATGGATAGGTCACAATAAAATTTAGTAGGCATTTTCTAGTTTCCTCAATTTCATTTTTTTGTCTCAGCTCAGCGCTGAATAATTATATTAATTCATTGCAGACTTATTGCTGCCTGCAGGTACCAAGTTAATCAGTCGAAGGAGCCAGGCAGTTGTTCATTTTGAACTTGTTTTTTCCCCTCCAGATTTCAGGTTTGCCTATAAAAAATACGTACATACATAAAAATACATTTATACTTGCTATCAGGGGCATAACCAGCTGAGCTAAAACTACCGTATTGAATTATCAAGAACAGAAATAGTCTACTGCTGTGCTAAGAAAGGAAAACAAAAGCTATTGATGACAAAAAACTGTTGATAGCTGTAAAGACAGACCACAAAACAACCCTGTGAAGATCATTAAAAAAATCTCAGCAAAATTTAGGAGTACTATGCAAAGAAAGAAAGAAAGAATGAAAGAAAGAGAAATATGTCCATTGCAGTTATAACTTACTGTACGGCCTGGCCTTCCATCAACACCAGGGATGCCACTGGCCCCGTTTTCTCCCTTTAACGTAATAATAACAATTAAAAAAACAAAAACAAACCAACAAACATTTTTAAAAAATCAGACAATAGCCTCAACGTTACCAGATTCTACCATATACAGTGATCCCACACTACTTTGCGGCAAAATTTTCACACCCTCAGTGCATCGCGGATTTGAGTTAAGTACCTTGTAATAAGAATAAAAAAGTTCTAAAAAAAAAAAAGTATTTATGTACACTTTATTTACATCTTCGTATGTAATGTACACTTACAAATTCACACGCCCCCCCCACGCACACACGTATCATTTGAGAGTGAGTGGGAGAATGTATAGTAAGTATTATTTGGAGATTATTTTATGTGCCGTGTTTTCCGCACTATAAGGCGCATCGGAGTATAAGGAGTACCTTCAATGAATGGCCTATTTTTAAACTTTTTAAAAATGGAAAGCACCACGAAAATCTACATATCCTAGAAGGACGTCATCCGAAAACTTTTAAAATATTGCCGGGCGAGGCGCCATGTAACGAGAGGAAGGTGAGGTAGCCAGCGACGGCCGGTTGTAAAACGAGTTAATCGAAAACTAAATTAAGCGCAAGCAGTTGCATTTATTTCATCAACTCGAGGAAGATGATGGGCCTGATTGGTTGTCGTTTCTTTGGATGAGTCGGCGAGTGAGAAGAATAACAGCAGCAGTGTTGTTAATCTTACTTTAAAAAAGTAATTAATTACAGTTACAAATTACTTCTCCCAAAAATTAATTGAGTTAGTAACTCAGTTACCCGTTACTTTTCATGTTTTTTTTTTTCATTCCAAAAAAAAAGTATGACCCATGTTTTTTTTTCATTCCAAAAAAAAAAAACATGGGTCACACTATGTGAAGTTCAAAGGCTTTTTGGCACGATTGGCCCTAGCCCAATTCTTTACCTTAAACTTAACTAGACACACGGGTATTGCGGTAATTGTGATAACAAGATAGTAACCTTTGCTATGTTTGGAAGTCATTTAATGTTGTGAATCAACTGTTAAAATTGCTCCCGTTATTGCATTAGTTCCCTTCTGTCTACTTTCGACATGTGAAAACATAATTTAAAGATAGATTCAAGTCAAGATTTTGCCGATTTAGGAAGATTTTAGATAAAAAGTTTCTTAGGTCCGCTAAGAAGGTTCTCTACAACAGAGCATTCCTGAGAAGTATACTGTTTTAAGATGGCAGCTATTTACTAATGCCAGCGAGTCTATCATTTCGCATCTAGTTCTCTATACATATGCCAACGCCGCCGAGTCTGTCATTTCACATCTAGTTCTATACACATGTGATATCTACCGTAGCATCATGTGGGCGTAGTTTGTACGCTATCGGGTACAGTCAGGTATTATTCAAGCCACCTAGCATCGCGTTTGAAGCGGCGTCATACCTCCCACTCTGCTCTCTCCGTGAGTCCGTGTCCCTCAGACTTTTCTCGAGTCATTCAACCAACGTAGTAACGCATAGGAACACACACCTTTACTTACCTTTACTCTATAACGATAAAGGGGTTGCAAAGATGAGAAAAGTAATTAATTCGATTACTAGGTATATAACGATAAAGGCATTGCAAAGATGAGAAAAGTAATTAATTCGATTACTCGGTACTGAAAAAAATAAGGCCGTTAGTAACGTCGTTATATTCTAACGTCGTTATTACCAAGTGCGCAAAAGGCGGTAGGACACTCCCTGGAAGTGTGGGCTGTGTGACATAGCTCAGTGTCATGTTCCAAGATGAAACTGAGTGGCATGCATGAAAAAATTGACCTGAATTAGTTTATAATAAATCATTTTGAAAATACTGATTTCAATGTTATATTTTTTTCACCGCAATCAGTCTTTTCAATTTGTACATAGTGTAGTCGATAAACTTGATTGTATTTACTGTATATATTTGATAAGGTAATAGGTGCAATACCTAACCTGACAAGAGATATCCTCCAAACCCTCTTTATCTTAGATGGTAAATTATGATTATAATTTGCACTGTTGGCTTACTGTACAGTGGTATGAAAAAGTATCTGAACCTTTTGGAATTTCTCATTCTTCTGCATAAAATCATCATCAAATGTGAGATGATAT
The DNA here is from genome assembly GCF_030265065.1 of Corythoichthys intestinalis. Taxonomy (NCBI): domain Eukaryota; kingdom Metazoa; phylum Chordata; class Actinopteri; order Syngnathiformes; family Syngnathidae; genus Corythoichthys; species Corythoichthys intestinalis. The sequence goes on from NC_080404.1 coordinate 9,777,900, forward strand.
TTATCAAAATCACACAGATAAAAATACAGTGTCTCCTTTAACTAAAACCACCTAAACATTTATAGGTTTTCATATTTTAATAAGGATAGCATACAAACAATGACGGAAGGGGGGAAAATAAGTAAGTGAACGCTCTGCCTAAAGAGATTTAAAGAGCAATTGAAACCAATTTTTACCAAACATTTTATGTCAGGTGTGATCCCAATCACTGATGAGTGGTTTAAAGCTGCCCTGCCAACTATAACACACACACCTGGTAAGAAATGTCTTGATGAGAAGCATATTTTGATGTGTCACCTGTGATCAAGGATTGTTGATTTGTATAAAGCTGGGAAAGGATAGAAAACCATCTCTAAAAGTCTGGATGTTCATCGATCGACAGTCAGAAAAGTTGTCTACAAATGGAGAGAGTTTGGCACTGTTTCTTCTCTCCTAAGATGTGGCCGTCCACCAAAGATGACACCAAGAGTTCAGCGCAGAATACTCAGAGAGGTAAAAAAAGAACCCTAGAGTGTCTGCTAAAAACTTACAGAAATCACTGGCATGGTCCAATATCTCTGTGCACACATCAACTATATATAAAACTATGGCCAAGAACGGTGTTTATGGGAGGACTTCATGGAGGAAGCCAATGCTGTCTAAAAAACATTGTTGCTTGTTTAATGTTTGCAAAAACGCACTTGGACACTCCACAGATGTTTTGGCAAAATATTTTGATGAAAACAGAGTTGAATTGTTTGGGAATAACACGAAACGTCATGAGTTGAGGAAAAATGCAGAAATATAAGAAATTACACTTTTTCATACCACTGTACCTAAACAGTTTTGACCATAGTATGTAGAAAGGACAAAAATGCCTCTGACCATACCAGCTGTTTTTCTTGAATTATGAAATACAAAACTATTCTTATTTTTTCTGTTGAATGTTTATCTTAACAAGTTGAATAAATAGTATTAAGCGTCAAAACGGTTCGTCGAGCATATTTGGTTGTCAATAGGACATCAATATTACAAATTTTGACCAAAAAAAAAAATTTTTTTTTTTTTTATTTTGTCTTTTGGGGTCCAAAATGTTGATAATAATTGGTCAGGGAAAAATACAACAGTTTGGCCATCGAGGTTATGGTGTCCTGAAAAAAGGGACCGAACAATGCTATTGTGAACATTGTTTTCTTTGAAAAATAATGGCAACATCAAAGGCATGCAAGATCACACAAAATAGGTCTGGACCTTAAAGAGTTAACAAATATTGATCCATATATAAGGCACTTCGGATTATAAGGCACACTATTGGCTTTTGAGAAAATTTAAGGCTTTTAAGTGCGCCTTATCGTGCGGAAAATACGAGACGTTATTTATATTATTCATATTTAATTACGTTTCAAACTATTCTTTAATGTTATAATGATAAATGCATTTATAGGGTTTTATACAAACTTATATATATTCTATATACACACACACACACACACACACAAAATGTATGTTAAAAATAGGGGGGGTGACATTACTTTGCGGTTTTTCAATTTACGCAGTTGGTTCTGGTTCCCATTAACAGCGATAATTGAGGGATCACTGTATCTTAATTTGATTTTGTGTTCCACAGGGTCTCAATTCTCTGATAACCTTTTTCACTAAAAGCACATTTATTGCAAACTGGAGGAACCTTATCGTCAGATCTGTGTGACTACAACTTCAAACTTTGCCAGACTGCCCCAATTATTTTATTTATTCTCATTTTCATCATATAAACAAATAAGACCTTTTGGCCAGGTGGCCCAGGAATTCCATCCTTTCCATTTCTCCCAGGTTGACCCTGTAAAGACATAAAAAGGCTATAGGACAAGTATATTGAACAATACAGTTTGTATTTATACATACAGGTAAACCTTGATAACCAGGAGGCCCAGGAGGTCCAATACTTCCTTTCGCACCCTGAAAATGTATTCCATTATAAATGACTGCCGTTTAAATTGGTAATAATAACAGATTTGATGTCAAAAGCCTTACCATTTGTCCGGCTTCACCCACCATTCCTGCTCGCCCGGGTGATCCAACTGGTCCCTGACAGTGGTGAAAGGTTTAGAGAGATTATAGACAAGTAATAATTACAAGATTTCTTATCTTGGATGTGCTCAATTCTCTGATGATTCCATTTTCAGTCGAATGGCATCTCAAATGGAGCAATTTAAATGCTCTGCCAATGAAGTATAGTTTCACAGATGGCCTATGTAAAGTTCAAAATGCATTTTGAATTTGGTTATTAATATTAAAATTCGAGATTGAAGTTAACTGAATGTTTTGTGGTGCAGTGGTTTGCAAAACTGTTTTTTCAATCCTTCCGGTGTAATTTCAAGTTACTGGATGAATATGTATGTCCAGCTCTGACAAACGTGACATTTAATTGCACTAGCATCCCCTATACTGGTATGTTGCCTTTGGATTTACTGAATGTTCAGCAGTTTGAGAGGCACACGATTTAGTGATACACAGACATTTGCCAGGAAAACAAATTTTCCACCCTTGGGTGGCCGTTCAAAATAAGAACAATTTGCACCGGCAGATGTTCTTGTATGCTGTGGGAATGGTGCTCTATATATCATAGAAAATCCCTAGAAAATCCCTGTCAACTCTCAGCTTGACATTATGGGATTTCAGAAGATTACTTTTTAACTGCTTTTCCAAAGCCAGTACAAGTACAGGAGTAGGACTATATAACAAATGGGACAGGTTTCGGAAATCTTCACATTTCAAGTAAGCACCGTATCACCTCAGTGAACCACAAAATAAAACCAAAATTGATCCCACAGAGACATCTTCACCTTAGTTTTGTATCTTTTCTGACTGAGACTGAAAAACAGAAGAGCAACCCATCCAAAGAGTACAGAACAAATTTTTCCACATCTTGATACTTTTCATTTCTCATCCAGCCATTCAAAGAGATCCAAGGACATAAACTCTTGTAGCTCTTAAAAGATAAATGTTAGTATGAGTTATAATAATTTCATATTAAAACCTCTTTTTGTTTTTATATAATTTGTAAAGTTAGTTTAACTAGTAGGTCATCATTGTTGCTGACGTCGCAATGCACTGTGGGTATCCCATATCAACACATATCAACTGGTTGCGCTGCTTTCAGATTATGGCTCTAGGGACATAGACATGTCATCTGCTCAGCCCTTTCAATTTGAACCCGAGCGGAACACTGATGAGCAGGACAGCACCACTGTCGATATTTCACAAACGAGCAGCAAAAGCAAAATGAATAGGAAAGACAGGATGTGACGAGACGAGAGTAGGTCAAAACTGGTAGTCTTCATGTGGCAAGTTCATCTAGTAATAGTGACAGCGAACACTCTCCTGCTCTAGTAATGTAGCAGGAAAGTGTTTGCTGTCAAGAACTCCATTTTTTTTTTTGCAGATCTTCACGGTAAACTATTGTGTGATAAAAGTTATTCCAATATAATTATGGAGATTGTTAGCATCCAGAGCTGTCGTGTGCTTTACATTTGATTAGGATATACAGTGTTATTTTTGCAGATAGCCCATCCATCACAGCACACAAAAACCTTTGATGTAGTTTGCCTCAACCGAGATGTCTAATGGGCTCCGCCTCTGCGACCGAGAAAGCGCCGCCTTAACTGAACGGAATCAGGTCACCAACCATCATATTTTTGTCACATAAAAGCGCTGTCCAGATTGATGATCGTCCTGCCGGTGCTCTCAGATTTTGCACCCTTATCAGATGTTGCTCCCAATGCTTTTGTGGCGGATATTAAGCATGCTTTTACATTCAGTTTGACTCTCATTATCCAAAGGTGCCAAATAACCAAGTTATATCATAAACATACACATGCCACATGATTACGGTAAATGATAAATGCTTAAGACGGATAAGCGATACGGAAACAAATTAATAAATGTATTAAATTTGGTTGGTTTGCTAGCTATTTGTATCATTTTCTGCCCAACAGATGATAATGACGCTTTATTTTGCACATTGAGATATATGAGGGATTCGTGGACTTTATTTGTACTTAAAGCACGTTCGCTGCATGCAGGTAGCGTTCAAGTACTAACATTAACTAACACTACAAAGACCATTTTATGTTTCTACATTGATAGTATGAATTTGGTTTCAGAATCTATTAGCTACGGTGGCCCTGAAGTGCAAAACACAACGGCAAATCAAAAACCCCAATGGCAAATTCAAAAGCACAACGGCAAATCAAAAAACACAATGGCAAATTCAAAAATACAACAGCATATAACATAACAAAAATACAAATTAAAAAACAAAACGGCAAATCACATGACAAGAAAACAAATTCGAAAACACAAGAGCAAACAACATAACAAAAAAACTAATAAAAAAAACAAAACGCCTAATCACATAACATAAAAACAAATTCTAAAACACAACGGCAAATAAGATAACAAAAATACAAATGAAAAAACAAAACGCAAAATCACATAACAAAAAAACAAATTCAAAAACACAACGGCAAATTCAAAAAACCAAACGGCAAATCACATAGCAAAAAAACCCAAAAAAACGTCAAATCGATGTGCCAAAGCAACGCTCCCATTGGTTCGATTTTCAGGCACACCCTGTGTTAACTGACACCACTATTTACAATCAATGGGAGCGTCGCGTTGGCACATCAAACGCACCAATACGAAAGTCGCGCTGACACACCATCGCAGCGCTGGCATATTTTACTTCTTAGGTATGTCCCAAATAAAAATATTCAAAACGATTGAAGATGTGTTATAGCGGAATCCACATTCGCATCTTTGGAAATGCTCATTTTGTTTTTGAATTTGCCATTGTGTTTTTTGATTTGCCGTTGTGTTTTGCACTTCAGGGCCACCGTAATTCGCTGCAATCAGTAACTGAAGTCCTCAGATGAAAACCAACAAATCTGTCACGGTCCACGAATGTCGAAGCAAGGTTGGACCCCAAAGCAGACAACAATAACAGAGGGATTGTGCACAAGGGTTTATTGAACACACACAAAAAACACACTGTCGCGAAAAGGGAGACCAAAAAAAAGGGGTCCGTGATAGCAAATCCAGATCAATAAAAAGAAAAAAAACAAGGGACATCCGTGGTGAGAGGCAAAGTGCAAATAATGCACTCAAATACCTGCACAAGGGAGAGGATTCCAAAAACGAGGGCGGCACTGGAACGAAAAAACCAAGACAAGGATGCAACGAGCAACAAAGAGATTGAAAATACAAATTGTGAAGTGGCAGCAAGTCAATATCTAGGCAACCCGCCTAGGATTGGTTTAAATACACTGCTGATGATCTGGAATTGGATGCAGGTACGATGTCGGGAACTCATCCCACATCTCTGTAACAAAACAATCTGACCAGCAGCAGAATGTGACAAAATCATGCCAGTTGTCATACTAGCTTTGCTAGTATCCAGCACAGCTATTTTCCCAGTACAACCCAACCGCGTCATCACCCCCAGCGTGCACTGCGCGGGTAAAACATGGCGCCCTCCGTAGGTCAAAACATGTACTAAATATTAAAGATTTTTAAACCAATGGCAATATTTTATGTTTCCATAACATATTTTAGTTAATGAGAACAGTTGTGGTTTATTTGGGCCTACAAGTCTATATACTCATGGATCCCTTCAAGATGTCTTTTGGTTGTGACTGTAAGTAAAAGTTGATGCCAAAGAAATTATCCTATTAGACTTCCCTGTAGGCGCAGGAGGTGTTTTGTTAGGAAAGTGTTGGTCTCTGTCGGAACTGTCAACTGCCACAAAATGCTTGTTCTTGTTTTCTTTTGTCTTAGTCCTACAATCAAGTCTTTTGAAACACACATAAATGGCTCTGCTTTTCCTTAGATATAAGACAGATAAAATCCAGTTAAAATCATTCACACAAACACGTACACCCCAAATCAATCTAAAGGTACTTTCCATGTGAAGCTGCTCTAGGATCACGCTCCCCACACGTTAAAAGAGTCCAACTAATCCCACATGAAGATGCACTTTGGCACCAGCGGCAAGGAAAATCTCCCATCCACATAACAAACCTTGAACAGAACCAAGACTCACTGTGTCAGCAAATACAACCCAATCTTAAGTGTGTCTTGCTCTCATGGGAGCGATTTTTATATTGAAAACACATGGCAACAAGAGAGATTGATGCATCAGTGTCAAACTGTGAATGTTCCTTGAAGGGATTTCCTGCTAATTCACGAGTTTATCTTCAGAGCAGCTTCCATTGAGTGGACACAAACAAATACACCTTGTGCCATGTTACTATTACTGTTTCTTGCATTTTGGTTGAAATTCATTCCTCTCCCGGAACTACAGCAGCAACCTTATTTACAACAGCTGCGACCTCCATTGATGTGTCTGTCATTTGGTTTTCTTTAAGAGTAACATTAACTCCCATTGGGAAGCTCTTGTGGACACGGCAGTTAGGCAGGATTTATACTACATTGTACAAGTGATCCAATTCTAATTGTTTTCTCCCTTGATTATTATATAAAGAGAAAAAAGTGTGATCTTAGATCCCATATAAGTAGCTGTAGGAATTTTCCCCACAAATATGTACATAGCACCCCATCAGTAAATCAAAACTACTCAAAAAGATAAGACACAAGCCGTAATTTGTAATTTACGGTGGACAGTAAAGCAACCGTAAGATAAATTACACCCCCCAAAATGCCATAATCATAAATTTGAAGTGGGCTTCACGATGGCTGGGTCCACTCACATTGGACAAGTTCTATTGTATCATGCTTAGCAGGGCTACCCTTCCCTCCTGTAGCCTGACTTGCATTCATTGGGCCTGCATTCATCCACAACCCAATAAAACAGAGCAGAACAAAAGAACTACTTTACTGTTGCTTTCATGACAGTGGGATTGTTTTCAGTTATTTCTGTCATACAAGGTGAAGAACAATCACAATGAACTGGTAATCAATCCAGTGTGTAGACTACTGGGAAAATTCCATGTGTTCTTCAAAAACACGGTGAATATAAACAGTGGTGAAATGTAACGAAGTAAATGTACTTAAGTACATATTTGTGTATCTGTACTTGAGTACAAATATTTAATGGTACTTATTACTTTTACATAACAACATTTTACAGCATGTACTTTTTACTCCACTACTTTTCAAATTGTCGCCTGTGTTACACCTTACATTTGTTTTTTTTTGTTTTGTTTTGTTTTGTTTCTCATTGTGAATTGATAATTTCGTTTTTTGATGCCTCCACGCCATCGTTAAGCCCGTGCAACCATACTGTAATTTAGCACTTGAGGCAGCAACAAAAGTACAAGCAAGTCTATGAGCAAGATTAGGCGGGTGAACAAGATATAGAACAATAAAAAACAACGGTGAGAGCAGCGCGCCATCAGATGGGTGCTGCACAGTCTTGTACAGTAGGTGCCACAGTCTTGTACAGTAGGTGGCAGTATGCACCTGATAGTTGCTTGAAATCTGCCATTAAGCCAAGTTTTGGAGTTTTGGAGCTTGTTAAGCTTATGTTTACAGTGCAGTCAATTTTATTGTTGCTTTTTCCATTCTGCACAGTTTTCAATAAAACTGAGCAGTCAATTAATGTTCTAGTTCTTTCTTTGAATATTGACTTAGATCTCTGTATGTACAGTATGTTTGTATTTATATTAAATATATATATACGTACATTACGTTTTAGCATCCAGAGAAAATAATTTTACTTTTTCTTGTAAAGTAATTTTAAAGCAAGTACTTTTGTACTTTTACTTGAGTATTTTTTTTAGATACTTATACTCTTACTTAAGTATTTTTTTTTTGTACCAGTACCTGTACTTTCACCCATAGACTTCATAATGTTATTGGTGGGTCACCTCCGACATACATGTCATACACTGTGCCTCGCCTTTAAGCAGGGGGCCTCCCTACATCAAGAGGAGTTATTCTGAAACACACGCACGCAACTCAACGCTGGATTTAGGTTGAAAAAGTACAAAAGCTGTACCGCATACAAACAGGAAGGATTGTCTCAGGAGTGATTTTTTCGATGATTCAAGATAATTATTATTATGCTTTGTAGCATGCATGCATTTTGAAAAGTGAAAAAAATCAATGGGAGACATTAACTGCTACAGCATTGGTGGCATAGTTCGCAATATTTACGTGAAAATGAATGCTAACTGCGCATTTGTTTTGCTTTTTACCAAAAATAGAGATGGTTTCACGTCCAAATCTATAAAGAATTCAGGGATTTAAGCATTTATTCACAAGAATTTTCAGTGGAAAAAGTTGTTTGTGATGATAAGGCGGCACCAGATTGGCTTAAAGACTAGCAGCACGTTTGACATATTTACGTAAAATAAATGCTCACTGCACGGTTCTTTGCTCTTCTAACAAAGAATCAAGACTGTTTTACATCCATATCTATAAAAAATTGAAGGATTTAAGCATTTATTCAGAAGAATTTCCAACATAAAAAGCTCTTTGTGATGATAAGGCAGCGCCACAGTGGCTTCAAGACTAGCAGCACATTCGACATATTTACGTAAAATAAATGCTAACTGCCCAGTTCATTGCTCTTTTAACAAAGAATCGAGACTGTTTTACGTCCATATCTATAAAGAATTCAGCGATTTAAGCATTTATTCACAAGAATTTTCAACGGAAAAATCTCTTTGTGATGATAAGGTGGCGCTACAATGGCTTATAGACCAGCAGCACATTCGACATATTTATGTAAAATAAATGCTAACTTCATGGTTCTTTGCTCTTATAACAAAGAATCAAGACTATTTTATGTCCATATCTATAAAAAATTGAGGGATTTACGCATTTATTCACAAGACTTTTCAACATAAAAAGCTCTTTATCTGTGTTTCCACTCGGTCAGCTTTGACAGAGATAGGCCCCCTATTAGTCGGCCCTGCGCCCAGTGTCTCGTCAATATCATTATGAAGTCTATGTTTTACCCAGGTAAGAAAGAAAAAGTGAGTACATCGTCCACCGCTGAATATGAATACAGTAGATCGATAGCAATAACTACCTTCTCTCCAGGTTGTCCAGGTGGTCCCGTTAAGCCTGGCGCACCTCTCTGACCCTGAGTGAACAGAAATGTATTATAAAATTGGATTTATGGGTAAGAGATGACAAAGAAGCAGTAGTGCAACAAATAAGCTTTTGACCTTCCTACCGAAACACCGGGCCTCCCCTGCTCGCCTTTTAATCCATCAGCTCCACGTTGACCCTAACAGACACAATGTACATTTTCACTATGGGTTTTGTGACTGCAATTGACAATGTCATTGAAATAATGATCACCTTTATTCCTGGTGTTCCTGGAAACCCATGACTCCCTCTAATGCCTGGTATGCCCTTCATTCGCAAAAAATACATAGATATTCAGGTAACCTTTTACTGATCGTGTTTTCATCAGGTGATATAATTTTTTTTTTTTTTTTTTTCCATCATGGAAAAATTTACAATAACTATGAAGTCTTTATTAACCCAACAATTACTATAGTTAGATTGGATAATTTTACGACGAACCAAGGAGAGATTACTGTTTTTGTTTTTTTTGTGTTTGTATATTGAACTATGTAGTACTCACAGGCTTACCATCAGCACCATTACGTCCAGGCTGACCTGATTTGCCATTGTTTCCTGGTTCACCCTAGAAATAAAAAAATATATATATCATGATAAGAACTTGTTGCTGGGTTGTTTGTCCTACAATCTCCCAATATTAGAAATTATCCACTGATGATGAAACTTAAATGCTGGTATACATTAAGTATTACCATGACGATAAGCCACGATACATAAGCACCTTGTTGCTGTATCAAAACAATCAACAAAAACACTGAAAAACACAATATTACTTTTCTTCAGTGCAAAGAATATGATAAGTTGAATAGAAAACATGCGTTGAATGCAGTAAACAAAATTTTCTAAGAAACATCCTCAGAACATTATGGAACCCCAAAAGGGTCGAAATTAAACAAACAAAGACACCATTTTGAAATTAATACAATTTCCATAAATAACAGACAAATTGTGTAATATGGACCTTAAATTGTAAAAGAAGGTAATACGATTATGAAAAAGATTTTACAAGATAAAAAGCATCTTTCACAAAGTCATTTTTTTCATAATGTCTTTTTCCAAATGGCCTTTTTATTTCATAGTGTCGTTTTTCAGCACAATGAATTGTCTTCTTTCAATCAAATACAGAGGGCGGGGTCAGTTAAGTGATTGGCTTGAGTCTGGTCTGGTCGCTAGGACTTTTTAGCGTCTGGTCGCTAGCATTTTTTTTTTTTAATCATTATTTTATTTTATTATATATTTTTTTTAATAAGTTGTCCTGTTCAGCTGTTTGACACGGAGAATAGAAGTCTGTTTCCGGTTGATCAGAACAGTTTTAATGTTTCACATTGAGAGTATGACATACTCCCGTTGTGATCATTCAACATACCTCGTTTATTACGACAAAGCAGCGAACAGGAAGGGGTATTGGGGGTACAGAAGAAAAGAAAAGAAACAAAAGAGAAGAATAAAACACAAACCACAAGAAGAAATCCAACATAATACAAGCAAAGCGCCTACATTAACTATGAATATGTTGGTGCGATCGTCAGCTAGTTGTATTTCTGGTTGACACCATGTGGGGGGCCTGTTGACCAGGGAAAGAAGGGGGGAGTCTATAAGCTAGGTGATTGGGAGGGGTGGAGTGGACACAAATCAGCTCTGTCATCTAGAAACGAGTCAGCGTGTGAATCCTTTGTGAGTGTAAGCCCGTTGGCAACCGACCCTACGCTGCCCCATCGCCCATCCCGGCACACTAAAAATTTTCTGAAAAAGGAATTACGTACTTACATTGGTTGTGGATGCACACGAAGGAAAGCTCTCTCTCACCGCGTCTTCCCCGTGTCTTTAAGCATTTATTTTTGCCTTATTCATGTTGCAGAAGTATGTTTATGATGCAACTTGTTCATTTAGCATCTTTGGATAATATTTAAAGTCCAATTGAATGTAAAGGTGATTCTTCTTCGCCATAAAAGGTTCGGAGAAAAATCTGTCATATTTGCTAAAAGAACACAACCGTGACAACCACAAGCAGCTTGAGTTGCCAGGTTGGATAGTTTTCACGTTTTCAAGTTTTTTGTTTTCTTTTAAACAGTGTTTTTAACCTTTGGCTTTATCTGCAGTTTTGTCAGAAAGTTTCTAAGGCTAGGGTGATACCGCAGGTCTTAATGCACGAATCCGATTCTTTACGTTTTGGTTTTTTTTTGACTCAGGTGAGGCATTAACTTGGCGGTCTGAGCGGGAAAAGTCGCATAAAAGTGGACCATTTCAAATTCGATCTAGATCACTTTCAAATGTGGTTAAAATCCAATCTGGGCCACATTTTTCCCAGATTTGGCTGCGGTCTAAATTGACAATCCCCCCAAATCGAAATTTATGCAGCAATTACGTCAGCAAAGAGCGAGAGAGACAGGGCGCTACGGTAGCAGTGCAGCTGTGCATTAGCGTTAGCGCCTACTTTGAACGCAGCTTTTGGAGAGGGGGCAGGCTTGACAACAGTCATAAAAAATAAAATGGGTTGAGGATAAGCCTGAGAATGCTTGGTTTTTTTCTTTGCTCCAAGTGAGCAATATTTCAAGATCTCACACATGGCCAGGAGTCGGGGCAAACTGTCCGTATGTGTGTGTGTGTGGGCATCATGTGTAGTCATTAGTTTTGATGCTCCTGCGCATGCGGATCAGTTTGTTCAGCGCATGTCGGACTGCGAATAAGTGCGAATGCGTGATACTTGAACGGGCTCAATGGACAATGGCAGTCTTAATGGGTACACCAAAAAAAAACAGATATGACAAAAAATTGGAATCGTGCATTAAGACCTGTGGTATGAACCTAGCCCAATTCTGAACTTATGAATGACCACGTCTCCCATGACTGCCCTGGATTCACACAGTATATGAGATGAGACTTAGGGGATGGGGGAAATCACTGTTCTATTATATCATGTCTAGTGAGATGTGTTGACATCGCATATACCACAGTAGTTACATATGTTACTTGCTGCACAACACCAGTACTTGACAATGAACGAGGTTATGAATGCCGCTCACAACCACTAGAATGAGTGTGTTGACAGTAATGCTCATGAGACAAAAATATGATGCGTTCAGTTTATGTTCGCCCAAAATATGAATGTGTTCATAAACATGATCATTCAATGAATGCGTTCATGCACAACACTGGGTGAGTTACATTTTCCCTGCACTTATTGTTTGTTTTTAGCCCCATCATGTTATTTTATATTTACTGTAATTTTCTGCCAAACACTGCTGGTCCGTGAAAAAAAGGCCCACATCACACCGGTCCGTGATGCAAAAACGGTTGGGGACCACTGACTTAACCAATTCCGCCTGTTGTATTTGATTGACAGCAAACGCTTTGTGCTGAAAAACGACTTTATTAAATAAAAAGGCCATTGTGGAAAAAGACATTATGAAAAAAATGGCTTCGTGAAAAATATCATTGTGCTGAAAAACGACATCATGAAATTTAAAAAAAAAAAAAAAAGGAAAAAGGCATAATGAAATAAAAAACACTTTGTGGTAAACACTTTTCTGTATAATATTTTTCATTATATTACCTTATTTTACAGTTTAGGCGATATGACACAATTTGTTATTTATCAAAATGGTATTTATTGCAAAATGTTGTTTTTATTTATTTAATATTAACTAGGGCTGTCAAACGATTAATATTTTTAATCGAGTTAATCACAGCTTAATAATTAATTGTAATTAATCGCAATTCAAACCATTTGTAAAATATAACACATTTTTCTGTAAATTATTGTTGGAATGGAAAGATAAGACACAAGACAGATATATACATTCAACATACTGTACATAAGTACTGTATTTGTTTATTATAACAATAAATCAACAAGGTGGCATTAACATTAACATTTTGTTAAAGCGATCCATGGATAGAAAGACTTGTAGTTCTTAAAAGATAAATGTTAGTCCAAGTTATAGAAATTTTATATTAAACCCCTCTTAATGTTTTCATTTTAATAAAATTTGTAAAAATTTCAATCAAAAAAATAAACTAGTAGCTCGCCATTGTTGATGTCAATAATTACACAGTGCTCATGGTGCTTAAACCCATAAAATCAGTCGCACCAAAGCGCCAGCAGAGGGAGCCAAAAAACACAAGTAACAAGTGGACATGACACTGTGCTTTCATTTTAATCTGTTTGAGCGGGGCATGTGCGTTAATTGCGTCAAATATTTTAACGTGATTAATTTAAACAATTAATTAACCCTTTTGGAGTTCCATAAAACATAACTGGCTTGTAATTATAACATCTAACTGTATTTAATAACTAAGAACACACAGCACAAATATAAAGTAGCCTTGCATAATGGACTTCATGCTGCTTCCCGATGTCTCAAGACAAATACAAAGTATATCCCGATTTGATCAAAAGCAGCTGGCTGTTATTGCAAATTTCCACTAATAAATGGAAGCTGTCTAGTATACGTGTCATGCTGTAGTTCGTGCATTCTTTAATTGTAACTAAGTTGTCATAAAAAGGTGAACTCAGTTAGTGTCGGTTGCAAAAGACATCCAGCAGTTTATGTCAAAATACCAAGGATGTCTGCGAGGCATTCTGGGAATATTCCAAGGAGACAATAAGAATCTTTATATGGAAAAACTGACTTTCATGCCTGGAAGTCCTGGAGGTCCCTGGGGACAAACACAAGATTCCTCAGTTTCTTCAGCATAATCTGGACTGTTAGAACACTGCGGGGAGGGAGAAAAAAAAAGATTTGCATTTATAGTTTTAAATGAACAGTATGAAAATGATGAAAATCTAAACTGTGATTGTAAATTAGGTATAACAAAATTATACATAGTATTTATATTAGTTGTAACGCAAATATTTTGAAAATCCATGTTTTGTTTCTCTATGAATAATACGTAGAAATGCTTTTTGTCATTGGGTCAATAATAAATACGCGTCAAATTAAACAGGTGGCTTCTACCACAAAGATGTTTCATTGCATATAAAATTGATAAGTAGACTTATAATGAGAAGCAGATGTGTTGCAAATCTGTAATGATTGGCAAACATCTGTGATTGTAGGCTTCAGAATTTGTCTTGCATTAGTAATATGGCAAGACTATAATAGTGAGTTCCAAACAACATAATGATGAGACATCAGAAGAGTTGCAGAGCTAGAAAGAACTTGGCTACAGGACACCCTCCAATAAATTGTGGAATTTACAATATTATGTGTTCTAGTAGAATTATCTGCTGAGTTGACAAAATCTACTACACGATGTGATGGTTAAGTAGCACGCTGTTGCAAACAAATGTGCCGCTAACTGATGGTAAAACCGACGGTTAGCGGAAACAGACGTAGATTCAGAGTGAGAAATAGGTGAGAAGAAGTTATCTTTGTTGCTTTTGGGAAGAGGAATTGCAAAGTCAACTTCATATGACTTGTACATACCACCCCTGGTATTTCACACGCAGTCTCACGGTTGTTCTGCTCAGGGTCACAGTAGATACGAAGCTTTTGAATTTCAAACTGCATAAAATAGAAAACAACACACAATTAAAACATCCACAATGATATAAATCATGCTAATGAATAAAAATGGTAACATTTGCGGTTCTATAATCACAACATTATTTGCGCTCTGCTTCTAATAAACTGGAAATATTTCAGAACTCCCTTGTGAGCGAGAGTTTATCACTCTTATAAATGCCGGCGGCTTATGCATCATTTTTCATTGAGTGCTGACAAGATATCAGGAAAATCTGATGATAAGATAAGAGATACAGGTAATCCCCAGGTTATGAACAAGTTCCGCTCCTACACTGGTGACGTAACAAAACTTTCAGTCGGAATTAACCCTTTAAATACGCCTAAATAACCCCCAGATCTCAAAATAACCATTCAAAAACATGTATTATACATCATTGTACCAGTGTTTTTTTCGTCAATGACGACAACAAAAACATTTCATTACCGAACATTATTTTCATGTCGATGACGTAACGATGACGAGCTGGAAACGCGTCTTGGATGACTGTACGTCTGACGAGACGAGAACGAGATGAAAATGCGCCATCGTACCTGTCATATTTTCACAATGTGTGACATTTGATAGTTGTGCACATAGTTTTTTTTGTGCTCGTAGTCAGTCAGCCTGCTTCCGAGCCGTGTTTTGTGTCATTCACATGTCATTCGCACGTCCCTACCCTGAGGGGTGATATAGCATGATTTAACAATGGCAGCTGCAACGGCGCGAGGATTTATGGTCGTGTTTTAACTATAAACCAAACGAAAGAAGAACGCAATGCACTGTCCCCAGGGGAGACAAAGATGAAAAGTGTGGCCACATACTGGGTGGAAAAAGTACTATGAATCTGAATTGGCACCGAAAAGATCGACACGCTGATATTTATGCAAAGGTAAGTTGTTACAAGTCATTTTAGGATATCATAGACCGATAGTTTTATTTAGCAAATGGTCCATTATCATTTTAATATGTATTTTCCACATTTTGGGTATACCGTATTGGCCTGAATATAAAACGGTATTTTTTGCATTGAAATAACACTGAAAAAGAGGGAGTCATCTAATATTTGCCGTCTAGACATTATACCCATTCACGACGCTAGATGGCGCCAGATATCATTGAAGTGATGTTCTGTCATGACAGATCTCAGCTACTCTCCCCGTTCACGACGCTAGATGGCGCCAGATATCATTGAAGCAAGCAATGTTCTGTCATGACATATCTCAGCTACTCTTTTTAGTTTAGCCAGTTTGCAACATTTTATTGCAATGTTTTTCCTAATTCAGATTTGTTTCAAGACTACAGTTACGGTTAGACTTCACTTTCATGGTTAATACAGTTATTGCAATTTTGTTGTTTTCTAACAATAGATTGGTTTATTTACCTTTAAAAAACCAGAAGCCATTCATTTACGAATGTGATTGAACTTTAGTTTACATATTTAAATGTTCAGATATTAAGATTTGAATGAGGCAAAATAACATGCTTTTTCTCTCAAATATATTATTACAATCATTTGTACTGTAATTATTTTCTGTATAAAAATAATTTGGTGTTCAAAAAGTCTTTTTTCAAACTTGAGACTTGAAAAAGAGAGGGTTGTCTTTTGAGGGCCGTCTTATATTCGGGCCAATACGGTATATGGAGAGCCGGGTTTAGATTAATATTTTAGTTTATTTGCGCTGCTATTATTAATAATCCTTTGAAAGTAAACAATGTGCAGCCTGCTAACATCATGTTATGGGGTGATCATTTGGCCATACTTGTTCACGCGGCACGCGCTTTAACCTGTATTTGGACCTTCTAAAACCTAGTTTAAAGACGTGTTGCTGTTCCCCATAGGTTTAAAATGACAGAAAATCTTAATTGACCTATATAAAGTAGTATTTTTACAATAGACAGTTTGTAAGTTGACAACGAATATTAACATTCATTGGCAGCCCTCCCACTTTTAATGAATTTGACGTCTAGCGTTGTCAATGGCAGCCAATGAGTTAATATAAAACAAACACAAACAGGCCATTTGCAGACTGTTTACATTAGACTTTTCATGGTCTAGCCAATGTGTGTTAAAGTACAACATACAGAGTACTGAAAATAAATATTCAGATACTCTTGTTTATATAACAGTGAATGTCTTAATTGCATTTGTAAATGCATTCCTCTCCCCCATCCAGATCCCTAAGGTCGAAATGTCTAAAGAGAACAAGAAGAATAACAGGATACAGTTGTCTCGTACAGCAGCTTTTACCACAGTGTCCATATACAAGGCAGACTTGTTGGAACAATGTGCCAAAGAAAATGCGCTTGCTCTTTGGATTGGGCGTACCTTACTACCTGCCTCCACAGGTGAGTTACTGCAGTGCAATTCAATTTGGACTTGTTCTGAGTGGGCCAGGAGTTGGTTATTAGTACTATATTGTTTTACAGTTATCAGGGTTTGGCTTATTTTAATTTCCAAACATGTTATGTATACTTCCATAAGTTCCATTTAAGTTATAAACTACATATATGACTTGTATCTCCCTGCACAGCAGGATTTTTATTTCATTGCATTCATTGTGTGAATTTTACCAAAATAAATCCAGCGTTGTGAAAATGTGTTTACTTGTCTGTCAATGTTCATTCAAAATGGTTGGCAACTTTTATTTCTTTTACTAAAACCTTGTGTATCCGTCAACTAATACTAGACTAACATTTTTTGAGTTTTCGTCAACTATAACTAGGATAAAACTTGTTTGAATATTATAGAAGTATTTTCATCCAAAAGACTAAGACTAAGACTTAAATTAAAAGGGCTGCCAAAAACAACACTGCCTTGTACTGTCCCCACCAAGACATTGAAGCTAAATCCTAGCTAGACAGTGAGCTAAGCTCCGAAATGACGATATCAGACATCCGTGTGGTTTGCTGACTTTATTCAGCTGCTCATGATATCAACACTTGCCAAATTAAACTAAAATAAAAATTGAATTAAATCAGTTTCATCTTCAATAACAGCACTTCAAACGTGTGTTCATAACTAGCTGCTGGTACTCAAAACCGTGCATCACAAAACAAAAGTTATCATTGTTAAAAAAAAAAACAAACAAACAAACAAACAATGAGACAAAATGGCGGATGAGGCTCCGGCGTCATAAATTCGAAATGACGTAAATCGGGTACGTAGAAACCCGGGAACTACCTGTATCCAGTTATTTTGAAACACATGTTTTCATCTCATCACTAGTATTAAAGGGTAACCACAAAAAAGGGGAATTTGTGATCATAATATAGTAAAAACTCTGCTATGTTAGTTACCATGGTAAATTCACGGTGTATTTCCCATTCTCCAAGCTGATATGTTGCAATGGTCACTGAGGAGTCTCAACAGTGGATTTTAAAAAAGCATTTGTACAGGAGGCTGCCATCCAAAGGAAATAATCCCATGTTGTTTCTTGGATGGCATGTTTTAAGATTTCACTTATAATGAATGAAATATTTTTCTAACATTACTCTTAATTCTATTGGATTATTAAAATGTTCTTTTTATTGTCTGTTTGTTTGTTTGTTTGTTTGTTTGTTTGTTTGTTTGTTTGTTTGTTTGTTTGTTTGTTTGTTTGTTTCACCCTGTATAAGCTTTTGCTATATTAGTGCATGATTTCCAGCTAGAAGAAAGGGTCTCTGTGTGCATTTCAAAGGATTTCTCAAAAACGTTAGATAGTTTCCACAGCTGGTCTTAGTAGTCAGCTCTTTACTGTACAATATCTGTCTCTAAACATTAGTGTCAATGATTGAGGGATAATTGTGGTTTACTGTTTGGCCATCAAAAAGATGATGGACCCAACAGCTATTGAGATACATTTACATATTAGGGTGTAGAAGAGTTTTGGGAAGATCCTCTAAAAAAACTGCTGTATTTTGATTCTCAGATGACATGGCTCTAAAACCAGTATTTTCTCTGTTTTATAAAAAAAAATTAAATTTGGTATTTGAGGTTAGTGGTAACCTCATAACCTCATTAATATGTTTATTTTTAGAAACTGTACTTACAATCTCACTTTTAGATGTTGTCATTGCAAAAATAGCTTTTCTGAACGTGTGCAATATTACTGAGCATTAATAACTGCTTTGGGCTGATATTTAGATGTGACTGTCATGTGTAATTTTACGCCAGTAATTGTAGCCACTGCCACAATGTGCAACAGTTCAGTTGATGGCATACAGAATGTTACAGACAATTTTTTCTATTACCTACTGTTATTACAGCTATAGAACTAGGAGGAGCAGTTGATAATGAACATTGTGTTTAAAATAATTAGAGAAATAATTATCTGTTTTCAAAACACCACATTAAAACATTTGTTAAAAACGTTCCACAATGACTTTAACAATCTGACATAGCTTACCGGTGCTGTTGTTTCTTTACTGACATATTTTCCGACTTGAGTTTTTCCATTTATAAAAATGCCAACAGGAGGCTCCAAAGACAGTGTTTCGATTTCCAGGTCATCAACATACAGGGTGACGTCCTCCTCTGTGACCAGCAGTCGGAGTTGGTGCCATTTTTCATCAAAGAGTTTCTTTTGTCGTAAAAAGAAGCAAAAACAACAATAGATTTAAAATTTTAAAATATATATGGCAGGAAGCGTATAAATCACGGTGAAGTTTCTTAAACCATATACAGTCGATCTACAGTATATGTACTGTATATGTATAAATATTGTTGAGGCCTTTGATGTGATTCCAATGTCTCTCATGAATCATCTTCATGTGTATGAATTTATGTGAATAAGCCGGTTTAGATACCAGCTCAGAACCCTCCATACATACATGTAGAGGATAATTACCCATAATTAGTTACTTGAGTTTAAATACAACACCTTTCAGGCAGCAGAATCATGTGATCTGACAAGTGAATAGGGTTGATTCTGAATTTCATGGTGATGTGATATTGTGATGTCTTGCCAGTGGCAGAAATATCACAATCAAGCAATAACTAATAAAACAGACAGAATAAAATCTAATAGATTACAAAATACTGTACATGTAACTCAATGTCAGTAGTTTTTTCCTCATCGTTAGTTAGTTTTAATGGAGTCAAATGTTGATTAATGAAAGAAAAATATATGAGAAAGGTCTCTTCGGTGTTTTTTAAATGAGAAAGCATATATTAATGTCCTTTTTCAGTAAGTCAGTACTTCTCAAACAGTTGGGCGCCCCCGCCAACGGGGTTGCAGAGTGAGGCCGCGGGTGGCGCATGTGACCTCGGGGAACATACTTTTTTGCCATACCAGAACAAAGTGTAATTGCACATCCACTCAATGGGTGGCAGTGGCGCTCTCATTTTCAGAGTGCAGTATTTTTTAACCAAACAAGAGCACACAGCAAAGAGCACTGGAGATATGAAGAGCTAAGACAAGGAAATATGACGAAGCGATACAGTGTATCACAAAAGTGAGACCACTTGCATTTCTGCATATATTTAAGTATATCTTTTCAACACTGACAAAATGACACTTTGACACAATAAAAAGTAGTCTGTGTGCAGCTTATATAATAGTTTTTTTTTTTCCCCTCAAAATAACTCAAAATATAGCCATTAATATCTAAACCCCTGGCAACAAAAGTGAGTACACCCCTTAGAATAGAAACTATGTAGATACCTAAATGTCCAGATTGAGTACCGCTTGTCATTTTCCCTCCAAAAATGTCAAGTGAATCATTACAGGAGTTCTGTCAGCATTGCTGCAGAGATTGAAGAGGTGGGGAGTCAGCCTGTTGGTGCTCAGACCATACGCCACACTCTACATCAAATTGGTGTGCATGGCTGTCACCCCAGGAGGAAACTTCTGAAGATGGTACACAAGAAAGCCTGCAAACAGTTTGCTGAAGACATGTCAACAAAGCACATGGATTACTGGAACCATGTCCTATGGTCAGATGTAGAGTGTGTACTGACATTTTGTCAGTGTTGTCCCATGAAAAGATATACCGGTACCTAAGTATCTGCAGAAATGCGAGGGGTGTACTCACTTTTGTGATACACTGTATATACCGTTTGGCTATGACTTTTAATACAGTGGTAGACAAAGAAAGACCAGTGTGTTTACTGTGTCTACAAATGTTTGCAGCAGACAGCAGGAAGCCAAATCAATTAAGACATCACTTAAAAGACATTAGACCCCAATCACATTGATAAGCCGCGTGATATTTTTCAAGCAAAAACGTGCCAAATATTGCCAATAATCGTCCCGCTTCGTAAACCAGCAAGCACTGTTAACATCATATAAGGTGGCGTACCAAGTTGCTCAGTGCAAAATAACCCCACACCAGAGCATAGGAGCTAATACTGCCTGCAGCAAAAATGACACTGTCGTTTTTTGTTTTTTAAATTTTGTTTTCCGGTCAATTTGTTTGGCGCATTGGCCCCATGAGTTAATGTCACTAATCAATTTGAGTTTATTATTATTTGTTGATTTTATTAAATTGTATTTTTCAGTAGAAAATTGTCAAAAAATTTACCTTGAGTGTGTTTTTACAGTTTGCGGTCATGAGAAAAAATTAGGACACCCCATGAAATATTCAGTTCTTTATTAAGAAATGTACATATATCAATGTCTGATCTTGTTTTTATTTATCTCTAGAAGAGAAAGTGATTTAATAGCAAGTAAACAACAAAAATTAACATTGTTTTACTCATAAAACCGAATTCATCAACAAAAATGCATTTTCTAACTGAGGAAAAAAGACACTCTACCACCACTCTACCACCCCTTTGGCTGAAATAACTGAGACGTTTTTGTAGCCATCTATCAGTCTTTGACATTGGTCTGAAGAAAGTTTGCCCCACTCCTCAATGCAAAATACTTTCAGCTGTGAGATTTTTTAGGGGTTTCTTGCACGCACAGACCATTTCAAGTCACCCCACAGCATATCATATGGGGATGGCGTGGCTCAGTGGTGGAGTAGTTGTCCTGCAACCCAGAGGTTGTGGGTTCGATTCTCCACCCTGATGAACTCGCCTAAGTATCCTTGAGCAAGATACTGAACCCCGCATTGCTCCTGGTGCTGCGTCACCAGTAGGTAGATGGCGAGATAGTGTAAAGCGCTGGAGGTGGAAAAGCGCTATATAAGTATAACACCATTTACCATCAATGGGATTACGATCTGGGCTTTGACTCAGCTATTCCAGGGCTCTCCATTTCTTCCTTTTCAGCCAGTTCTTGGTGGATTTGCTGGTATGTTTTGGGTCATTGTAATGTTGCAGGGTCCAGTTTCAATTCAGCTTAAATTTTTTTCACAGATGATCTCACATTCATGGTGGATTCTATGATGTTGAGCTGGTCAAGTCCTGCTTTAGCAAAGCATCCCCAAACCATTACACTTCCACCTCCATGCTTTATAGTTGGTACATTCTGGTGTCCAAATAATTCCATTTTAGATTCATGTGTTCAAAGAACATTATTCCTGAAGTCCTAGTCTTTGTCTACAGTCACCCTGGCAAACATTAGTCAGGCCTTCAACTTCTTCTTGGAGAGTAAAGGTTTCCTCCTTGCATGCCTCCCATGAAGGTGAAACTTGTAAAGTCTGTTTCTGATTGTAGAGGCATGCACTTTCACATCAACAGTAGCAAGAGCCTGCTGTAGGTCCCGTGGTGATGTTTTTGGGGTTTTGGAGACTTCTTTTAGCATCTTACGGCCTGCTCTCAGGGTGAACTTGTTTGGATGGCCAGACCTGGGCATGTTGGTAGTTGTTTTGAATGTCCTCCACTTGAAGACTATTTTCCGGACAGTGGAATGGCTGATTCTATATTCTTTTGAGATCTTTTGAAATCCCTTACAAGACTCTTAAAAGTACAATCTTCTTTCTGAAGGCCTCAGACAGTTCCTTTGATCTCACCATGGTGTTTTCACTCACTTTAACAGTCAGTCCATGCTGAAAGTATTCTGCGTTGAGGAGTGTGGCAAACTTTCTTTAGAGCAATGTCGAAGACTGGTAGATGGCTACAAAAAGTGTCTCAGTGAAGTTATTGCAGCCAAAGGGGGTAACACTAGCTATTAGGTGGTAGGGTGTCCTAACTTTTTCCTCGGTTAGAATATGCATTCTGGTTGATAAATTTGGTTTAATGGGTAAAATAACATTAATTTATGTTTGTTTGGTTTTTTTACCCGCAATTAAATCACTTTATTTTCCAGAGATAGAGAAAAACAAGATCAGACATTGATGTGTGTACATTTCATGATAAAGAACTTAATATCTAATTGGGCGTCCTAATTTTTTCACATGACAGTAGATATGATTTTTTTTTTTTTGATTCAGGCAAATTGATGGGCTTTTAAGTCTTTGCTGTAACAAACAAAATAATGTCAATAAAGTTATACTTTATTTTAAGTTTTATCTTTTTTTCTTTTTTTCTTTAATATTAAAAACTACACCATGTTATGCAGAGGTGTAGTTATGAGAATTTCATAGACAAATTATATTATTTACAGTGGCGTACAAGTTTGGGGGGCACGGAATGTTTACATCTTCCGGGGGGGTGGCATAAAAGAAAATAATTTAGAAGCACTGCAGTAATTGTAGGTAATAAGTCAAAGTATAAGTGGATTACATTCACGTCATTGTGTAGTACATGTCAAAATCATTAAGCGGGAGTAGTGAAAATGTGGTGAGTGTTTGTGTCAAACTCCATCAGCGGCCCCATTTATGATGCGTCCAGGAATATTCTGTTATTCTTCTTACAACTGCTTTGGGGAGGTTTTTTTATTGTATTACCAGCTGGTTATATTCAAAGCTCAAGTATTCTGCTGTATTTTGTTTAAAGTGCAGGGGAAATGGTTGGTGCACCCACACTAACCATTTTCCTTTCTCCCAAGACATTTGATCAGTCATGATTGTAATTGACACATTCAGTATTCTGAACTATGTGCTAATGCAATCTACAAGGTGGGTGCAAAAGGTTCCTCTAGTCAAGCCCAACTGCTATAAACATTAACCCATTCTACTGCCGATTAAACTTTTGAACAGGCCTACTCCTTTGGGTGTAACAAACAGCAGGGACCCTCTAAAATATGTTTTCGCCACATTCAAGTGAGGAACATGTTGACTATGTAATTTATGTTACTGTAAGTGTTTATAAATGGGTATTTTTTTATTGGCTGTGAAATCGGTTTGCACTTGTGCGGTATGGTGCAGCAGTGGGCAGCATGTTAGTCCATAGACTTAATTACTATTGACAAGCGTAACGCCTTATCAGAGGGGGGCGAGCTTCATTTATTAATAACTGAAGATGGCACATGCTCATGTCGGATTTAGGCTTGGATTGACCTACAATTGGATGTAACTACGAAAGCTGTACTGCATACAAACAGGAAGAATTGTCTCAGGAGTGACTTGTTCGAGGATTCAAGGTAAATATTATATTTTTCGTACCATGCATTCGTGATTGAAGCAGTTATTCGCAGGAATTTTCTTCTTTGTTTACACATGGAGGCGGCTAATTTTCGTAACTGACTAGCCTCATTGTTTACTTTTAACCAAGAATCGAGACTGTTTTACGTCCATATCTATAAAGAATTCAGGGATTTAAGCGTTTATTCACAAGAAGTTTTCCTAGAAAAGCTCCTTTTACGCCAGGTGGCCGCTAGCCTTATTCGCTAACATAGTAGTATTGTACTTCGTCAATACGTAAAATAAACACTAACTCTATGGTTTCTTTGCTATTAACCAAGAATCGAGACTGTTTTACGTCCATGTCTATGAAGAATTCGGGGATTTAAGCATTTATTCACAAGAATTTTTGTCAGAAAAGCTCCTTTTACGCCAGGCGGACGCTAGCCTTATTTGCTAACATAGTAGCATTGTAAATCGACAATATGCGTAAAATAAAGGCTAACTGCACCGTTTCTTTGCTTTTAACCAAGATTTGAGACTGTTTTATGTCCATATCTATGAAGAATTCAGGGATTTTGTTAGAACCCATTTCAGGCCTGTATGCCTTTTCGGCTACGTTCATACTACAGGTCTTAATGCACGAATCCGATTTTTTCGTGTTTTTCCGACTCGAGTGAGGCATTAACTTGACGGTCTGAACGTGACAAGTCGCATAGAACGGGACCATTTCAAATCCGATCTGGGTCACTTTCGTATGTGGTCTAAATCCGATCTGGGCCACATTTTTCCAGACTGTCGCGGCGGTCTGTACTGTCCAGTCCCGCAAATCGGATTTAATGCAGCAATTACGTCATCAAATAGCGAGAGAGTCGTTACCGTAGCGATGCACCTGTGCGTTATTAGCGCCTAGCTTGCAGTGAACACGGCTTTTGAGGAAGAGCTGAGCTTGACAACAGTCATAAAAAATAAAAATGGGTTGAGGATAAGCCTGAGAATGCTCAGTTTTCTCTCTGTTCCAAGTGAGCAATATTTCAACATTGCCTCCACGGCCGAGAGTCGGGACAAACTGCCCGTATGTGTGTGTGACGTGCACGGACAGTGCGTGCATGCTATCAATCCATATAAACTTTGAATATTTGCCTAAACGGGGATTATTTATGTCTGTTATTTCTGTCCACCTTTTGAAAAGCAAAAATGATATCCCTGGAATGACGGATGACGTCTGTCATTTGTTTTGATGGTTCTGCGCATGCGGGTCTTCTTGCTTAGCGGGTGTCGGACTGCGAATTAGTGCGCATGCGTAATACTTGAACGGTCTCAATGGATAAAGGCAGTCTGAACGGGCACGCCAAAAAAACGGATATGACAAAAAATCGGATTCGTGCATTAAGACCTGTAATATGAACGTAGCCTTCCTTTTTTTCCCCTCCCAGTCATCAACACTAATTCCACACACCTGTCCTGCACACCTGGTCATTACCTCAGCCTCCCTACATAAACACCCACAGCCCTCTAAGCCATTGCGAGTTTGTTAGCCCTCACTGCAACATACGAGCAATTCTAGTTACCCTGTCTTGCCGGATTTTGATATTTGTTGACCTTGTGGATTTTTTGCCTCTAGCCTGCTCCTTGTCTGTACTTCTGCCTCGTTTCTGCGACCTGCTACAGGACCGGATGTGGATCGCCTTTGCCTGGGCCCTCGCCTTGCTCGCCCTCCCCCCCCACTGCTCGAACAGCCCTCTGTGCCTCACCAAGAGCCAAGACTTCTTCCTCTCAAAACCATTGTCAATAAATCTACTCTGAGCACTGCATTATTGGGTCCGTTTGTTCTCTGATCCCTGTCAGATTTAAACATTTATTCACAAGGATTTTTCACCAGTAAAGCTCCAAGAGGCCACTAGCCTCATTCGCTAAAATAGTAGCATTGTACTTCGACAATGTGTAACGGGTACACGCAGGTCGGTAGCGGAGCGAGGAAACCTCCTTGCCAAATCCTTCATGTGGGTGCGCTGGCGGCTGTTAGTGTACCTGCCTGCCGACTGGAAGCGTCATTTGGATTCGTGTCCCAGCCTGGTTAGAGGGGTGAGTGGAACGAGTGGCGGCGCTGACACACTCGGTTACAAATATACGTAAAATAAACCCTAACTGCATGTTTTCTTGCTTTTAACCAATAATCGAGACAGTTTTACGTCCATATCTATGAAGAATTCAGGGATTTAAGCATTTATTCACAAGAATGTTTGCCAGAAAAGCTCTGTTTACGCTAGGCGGCCGCTATGCTCATTCGCTAACAGTATGTATAGGGTATAATAATAATAAAGGGCTATTCTATTACATATAAGTTGTGATTGTATATAGAATATATTTATTATCTATTTATATATTATTTATAATTGATTCTGCATGTTTTCCTCAAGAATTAAATTTCTAATGTTAAATTGAGTGATTTATTAGCCGTTGAAAACCTGCAGTAAATAAAAAAAAAAAAATTAAGTTGATATTTTGGTCAAAAACTTATATGATATGTTAAATATTGCTATTGATCCTCAAAATATAGGTGACTATCTCTGCATTGATTGTATGATTTTTATGCATCTAGGCTAAAATCTGAGACTTTTATAGCCATTTTAAGTCGTGTTATACTTATATAAAAATGTAATTAATCGGGATTTTATAAGGGAAGGACTTTGAATTTTTTTGTTGCCGCTGCCCATGGAGACTCATATATGGCTAAGGTAGGTGCCTGTTTTGGTTTTAGGTCAGTAGCAGCTTTGGTTTTGTAAATATTTGAAGTTTTTTAAAATAGGCCACCTACGAATCAGCCCTGTTTCCCGTGTCATGTCAATAGGTTATGAAATCTATGGTTAGTCGATAGGTTATAGCATGTCCTTCACTGTCATAAGTATCTCATGAGCTTAAAGTTACTTCCTACATATGCATCCGTACCATTGCAGTGTGACGTGAAAATGTAACCGTTTGCCTTCCACTTGGTGAGTGACTGGTTGTAGTGAACTGGAGGGTGCTATCAAGTCCATTCAGGGTCACTGCCATTTGAGGTTCCCCGTCACGTGTCTGGATCCTCCACAAGTCCCACTCCTCCAATGCCACCGATCCCATGTATCTCA